>NW_024063078.1:3670000-4270000 GCF_006381635.1 Hibiscus syriacus
ACCACTTGAGAGAAAGCTTCACGGTCTTTTCATTTTGCACCAAAGGCAGCCCTGGCGGTGATATTAGACGTCAATGCCCGCAACAATTTTCTAAGGTTAACAGGTGATCCGGCCTTGGAACGAATGGAAGAAACGAAATTTGATACCTCTTCTTCCCTGATAGCTCGGAAAGACTGAACTCGTTTAGCTCTCAACTGTTCCAAAGTGCAAATTTTCCTCAGCTGCCTCCAATAGTCTCCATAAGGAGCGAAACCGATATCGGTGAAATCGTAAAACAGGATCCTTGCAGCAGGGAGATATGGCCTGCTAGCGAAATTCAGGTCATGTGTTTCCATCACTTCTTGAGCTGCTTCCGGTGAAGAAATGATGAAATTGGAAAGCTAGCCAAGTTGTAAGTACATGACAGGGCCATGTCTGTTGGCCAAATCTCTGAGGCAGCGATGTGGAAGGGAGCCAATGAAGTGATGCATGTTGCCAATGAGAGGCAGTTTCCATGGCCCTGGGGGTAGTTTTCCTTGCTGTGTTTTGCAACTGGATTTGTTCATCCATATCCAAATGACTGTCAAGGCAAAGAGGATGATTGCCAGTAGGATTTGAGGGTCCATTTTACAACAAAAGGGGATGACTCAGATTCTTGCTTCGGGCAATGCACTATCAATCTGCTGGTTCAACTGTTCTTTATAATCAATTTTTATAGCCAAATCAATAAACTATTATTGGTGTGCAGCCAACTGGAAAACTTAATAGCGCTTCACAGTTTATAGCCTCTTTTCTGATAATTTTTTTTTTGAAAAAGGTACTTTGTATTAGAAAAAATGCAAAGTACACCGCACTAAAACTCACACAAACGCCCAAACCTACTGAACGAGTTACATAAGACCTTGACATTCAACACACTCAACCCAACATATATTAACCCACAATAACAGCCTAAAATACCCTATGGAAATAAAATCAGCGGATAATCTCAAAGAACTCAGCCCTGAACTTCACACAAACCCAAGCAGACTAGCACCAACCTCGAAAAACAATTCTCGTATATTATTGAATTATATATACTATTGACTCATAAAGAATTCAACACCGAGAACGGCGACTTCGAACCAAAAAACCAAAAGATCTGGCATTATTTAATGTCTCACGTCACAAGTCGCACCATTTAATATTAGTTTTAAGAGTGTAATTCATCAAATGATTTTAATGATTAAAGTGTTATTTTTCATTAAGGTCATGAATTTAAGAAACTGTGTTTATAGGTGTATGTGTTGGTGATATCAAATAAATATTGTAAACATATATTATTTTATAACCAATAGATACTCTATTCAAATAAGTTACCAGTTTTAAGGAAATTTCTAGAATAGGCGTCGCATACAAAAACATATTATTAATGTGACAGACAATGCATACTACTAATTAAATTATCCTTATTAAATAAATATAAAAAATATAATGATCTATCCACAATTAATATTTATTATTATTTAGTTTAAATTTTAATAGGAATATAATTATATTATATTTTTATTAAAAATTATAATTATTTTAAGGATTTTTATTTAGGATTGAAATAATTAATTTATATAAGTTTCATATTCATCCTAGTAGCAACCATCAAAATCAACCGTCGATGACCATATTCATCTCGAAAATTGTGTTCTTCAATATATATTATCGTCGAAGAGCTATAACAAGAGGAAACTGGTATTTCTTTTCACTGAACGTTGCCCAACAATCGGCCATTCAGGGGTAGAGCTTAGTGAGGGCCCAAAGGGACTCCGGCACCTGTTAAAATTTATGTATTTGATATAATTTTGGTCTAATAGTATTTTAGTTTATGTAAAATTAAATATTTAAATTAAAAAATATAAAAATTTATTAAATATTTAATTAAGTAGAGTCTGAACTAAAGAATGATAGCAAAGGCAGCACTAACTTCTTTCTCTTATACCGCTCCGGGGGCTTTGCTGCTCTCTCGGACACAGACAAGACAAGAACTAGTCTTTTAAAAGCCAGGATAAGTACTCATTCTTCCTCGAGTTCACGAAATAGCCCTTTGCTCTAGCTAATGAATCCCCCCACTTTTTTCTCGTAATAGATCTTGTTACTTGGAACAAGGCGGAATGAGAGTTAGACATGTGTTTTCAAAATTTTGATCAAATAATAATTTAGGTCATTGTAAGTTTTAATATTACACAAATTAAATGTTATATGGTAAATTTTGAGTCTTTTTATATAAATCTAGGGTGAATACACGATAATATTTGTACAAAGACTCTAAACTATTTGACAATGAATGCTCGTACCCCTACATGCCTAGTGCTCGAACTCGAGACCTCATGCATAACAACAATCCCTTAATCACTAAGGTCACTTAGTTCGTGCTGAATTTTGAATATAAATACCTATTAAATCTTTATATTTTTATTAAATAGTCCAATATTTCGATCACTGTTAATATTTAATTATGGCTTCGTCTCTGCGACCACTGATTACCTTTGCCGTTTGCATTGCACACCACCATCTGAGGTAAACCAATCCGACTTGATAATGTGCAAATGCACCGGAAACGACGAGAACGCGAATAAGCTGGTGGCCGTGCCCAGCAATATCGAATTTCCCAGGATCTCGTACGCGATTGTGTGAAGTGCCTCGGTGTTGATTTAGCACCAAGAATAATCGAAGAAGGGTAATTTTATTAATCAAAGCTCATACAATTTATAAAAGCTGTGAACCAGCTCACATAACCAACTAACAAATCACATAACATATGCTACGTCAACAACTTCAGCTACACGATAACATTCTCCCTACTATATCAACCTTCAAGTTCAGCGGTATCGAAACATTAACCTATTGCCGAAAATAGGGAGTATGAAACACCCATGTTTATGTATTTTTTTATCGAACCACTGCAAAACTGTAACGTAAAATACTAGTGGTTGCAAAGAATGTGTCAAGTTTCACTGCCCACTAACCTATACTTAATGAAATCGACGAATGAAAAAGGTATCTAATGTCCTGAACGAAATGACAACAGATTTTTAATTTAGTTTTATAACTCCAACTTGGGGGGAGGACAAAGCAGATTTACATTAGCTTTCACAAGTTATACTTGAAGCATGTGAGAATAATATCTAGACAAAACAGGGGAAAATTGCCCGCGGTGTGCGATGCAAACGGTAATGATAGATATAATCAACGGTCGGTTGTTGTGCGACGTTTGGTGAAGAAAAAGACTAGTTTCCTCTTGGTATAGCTCTTCTACGACCGTGTATGTTGAAGAACACAATTTTTCGGTGATGAATATGAGCGTCGGCGATTGATTTTGATGATTGTTGTTGGGATAAATATACAAACTCATATAAATTAAGTGTTCTAATCCTAAACAAAAATTCTTAAAATAATTATAATTTTTAATAAAAAATATAATTTAATTATATTCCTATTAAAAGTTAAATTAAATAATAATAATAATGAATTAATTAATTATGGATAAATTATTATTATTTTTATATTTATTTAATAAAGACAATTTAATTAGTGGTGTGTATCGATGTGTTATATTAGTGGTTTGTTTTGGTGTGCGACTTACGCTCTAGACTCCCCTTGGTTTCATAATTAAAAATAAGGACGTGTTAATAGTTTTTTTGTAAAAAATGGGATGTGTTAATAGTTAAAACTTAAAAAAAGTTCCATCGAATATTATTTAAAAAAATGTTTTTAAGATGTAAATTTTTTATCCTAGTCACAGGTAATATTAAATAAATATTATTTTGTAAAAAAGTCAAAATTACAGTTTTAACATTTATTTATTTATTGTCTAATTGTTTTATAATTATTTTAAAAAAAATTAGTTTTTATCGAGGTTTAATTATACGATTAATAAATTATTGGTGAGGTCAAAAGTATATTTTATCGTAATTTTTTCATGAAATAAAAATAATTATTATAAATTTATTTATATTTACCAAAAAAATTATAAATTTATTTCTTATTTATTAAGAAAATATTTTTTAATTTTTACCAAAATTTAAGTTGATGTATTTCATTTACTGTAATGTTAAAGAATTCAAATATTATATCAAATCTACAATAATATTTTTTTAACTGATCAATTATCTTCTCAAAATTATTTTTAAGAGTAATACTAAAATTGAAATCTTAAATTAAATAATTCAAAAACAATTTTTCACAAGTAGCTTTTAAAATCACCTTATCCCCATATTGTTTCAATGTTGTGTAGAAATTGAGAAATCTGCTTTTAATAGTTTCTTTAAACAAATTATGTAATTTTGGTCTTAATAATATAATTTGATTTGATTGATTTGAAAAGATGTAGTTATAAAAATTTGGCATCCAAATTTCTACATATCTTTAAAGGAGAAATGAGGTAGAGTTATCGTAGGAGGTAACTCCTGTCGGTTGATTGTTGCGTTTTGAACATTTAGAGTGAATTTCGCGTGTTAAAATTTACATTTTTTTTGTGGGGTTGTTTTGCTTACTATGGTGTTTAGAGTTTTGCATTGTGCTTTATTATGGTAAGGTGTAGTGAGATTATATCTATGTAGGCGATTTTTTTGTAGTCTTGATCATCATTATTTGTTATTTTTTTCTTCTTCCTATTTGGAGGGTTAATTAACAAGGCATAAGGTATAATCGTCTTCCTTCAATAAAATTCATACATTGGTGAGCAAAAAGAAAAAGAAAATGCTAATAATGGTACAAAGTTAGTCAATAATTCCCGTCATTTTATCTACTACTTTCAATACATGTCGTTACATGATTTTCGTTATTTCATACATCTTTAATGATGCCATATAAGGATATCGTGTATTGTTTTCAACAAGTGTCGACATCCGTTTTGTCCGGATCAAAACGAATAATATTAGTATTATTAATTATTATTATTATTATTATTACTTGTATTTGTATTTGTATTTTTATTTAAAATTATTTCTTTTACAGGCCCAATTGGCCCTAACCCAAGCCCAACATAACCAAACAGCTAGGGTTTGAAACCCTAGAGTTTCCGGCCGCCAGAAGGTGAAGAGTTGCGCCGCCGCCACTGTTCCGACCACACATTCCCGACGATTCCAGCTGCCGGTCAACTACTCCATCGTCATCACCTCAAGCCAATAATGACAGCCAAATCAAAAGAAGAAGAAGAAGAGAAAAATCAGAAAAAACTAATGTTTTTAAAACTGGTTCAACCGGGTTCAACCGCGGTTCAATCGGATTTTATATAAAATAATATTTTTTTAATTTTACATAATATTCAAAGCAATAGTAATATATATATATATATAACATTTTTTTTAAATTTACAATATTAAAAGGTATAAAAATATCACAAGTCATAACACATATAAGTTAAAAAACATAAAATCAAGTGAAACAAAATAATTCAAATCAACTACAACATAATATTTAAGGTAAAACTTATTAAATAATAAATATAATTATATAACTATAATAAAAAAATAAATTTGGGGCTGAAAAAAATCATAACAAACGATGTCGTTTGGTTTAATTTAAAAAAAAATCCCACATGGCTAAGAAACATAGAAGAGCATCCCAAAAGTCTAAAGAGTAAAAATATGAGAACAAAACAATCCCACATGGCTAAGAAACATAGAAAAGTATCCCAACTGACTTCTATAAATACTAGAGGTAATTTGACATTCAATATCATGGAGCCTTTTGGTGAGCACAGAACGAACAATTCTTTCGCTTCAATTGAGCTTGAATTTCAGGCTTTAATCGAGCTTCTAATTTTTTTTTGAGTTCGAGCCTTTTCGTGTTCAAGTTTCAATATTATATTTCGAGTTCGAGTTGAACTTGATAATTTTTAGCTCGTGAGTTTTTTAGTCCAGTTGAGCTTACTTTTAAAGTTTTTGAGTTCGAGTCGAGCTCAGCAGTACTCGAGTTCAACTCGGCTTGTTTAACAAATGACGTCGTTTGGTTTAATTTTTTTAAAGAAAAAAAGAGAACAGGCGGTTCACACTGGTTTTGCTGGTTTTCAGCCGGTTCACCCCCGTTTTACCTGTTCTCAGCCGGTTCTACCGGTTTTTTTACCGGTTCTGCGCTCATCCAGTTTTGGGAGTTAACCGGATAGGCCAACGGTTCACGGTTCAACCAGTTGAACCGGCCGGTCCGATCCGGTTTTAATAACATTTAGAAAATTAATAAAAATTCCGAAAAATCGAGATGCATTAATGCAAGGATAGGGGAAATCATTCCCTCGATTATAGACTCACCAAACACGTTAAGCATGGAGATCAAAATAGAGAGAAAAACATAAGCATGGCATTCGATTTTTTTCAAAAGAGAGAGAGAGAGTGAGAGAGAAACAAAGAAAAAAGGAAACTTCACCTCGGGTTTAAGGCTTCTCACCGGCGACGAGGGGTGGGTTCGATGTATTAGTTATCTCCTTTAATATGGATTACATTTTGGGGAGTTTTAGGGTGCATTAAGCTCGGTTTAGAAGAAAAAGGAGTTAGGGGTTGGTGTTTAGGGTGTTTCGAGTGAGATTGGCCCCTCGTCGGGGCGGCGTACGGTGGTGGCCACGATGGTTTGTGACCACTGATTGGTAATCTCTTGTGAAAAAAATGAAAAGTTGAGAGAAAAGGGAGAAGGGAACGATTGAATGGAGGGGAAAATGAGGCTAGGTTAGCCAAAAAAAACTTATAATAGGATATATATAATAGTCTCAAAACGACGTAGTTTAGGGGGGTTAGGGTTGTACCATATTCGCGCATGGGTAAATAATTCGAGGGTGGTCTCTGGGTTTGTACAATTGTATTTTAGTCCCTAATTAAATCTTTTACTTTTCTGATTTTGTTCCCTAAGTTTTGTACGTGTTATATTTTGATTCTTAATCTTAGTTATTTCGAGTTTATGCTTGTTTGTACATTAGATATGTTATTTTCGGATTATTAATTTTAATCGTTGCTGATTTTATATATTGTTATGAATGATATGATTTATTAGCATGTTTAGTCCTTTTTATTTTGAAATGCTGTGATTTAATCCTTGTTTCGAATGGTTTAAATATGTTTTAATCCTTATACTTTTCATTGTCTTATTATATTATTTTATGTATGCATATTTATTTATATTTAAGAAATACTTTATATAATTATTTCATTTATTTTATTATATTTGACTACTATTTGTCGACACCGTTTTTTGCTCGGGCGAGGAAAGACCGATACCGACTCGGGGTTTTCTCTTTTGAAAAGATTTTTCGAAATGCGAGGAGTCGCCACCAATCATTTAAGGTGCAATTGGGACACCATGAAAATCGGGTGATTTTAATAAAATATTTTATTTTTATCAAAAAGTTTTGAGGTATGTGAAAATCCAAAAATCATGTTTGGGAGTCAGTTATGCGTGGGAATAATTAGCACCCCACAAGCACTCAAAAATTGGTATCTAGTTGATTACCCTATATTTAAAATCGGAAACTTTGAGTTCGAACTTTATTTAATTTAAAAATAATTACGAATACAAAGTTAAAAAGGATTTTGTTTATTAATACCGATAGCATTCTACCCTTAGCATAAACGTGAGATATCAACTATTGTGCCTAGTAACATAACATTGACTTAATTTTAAAATTCGTGATGCGATTTTAAAAAGGGTATTCGTTTATTAAATAAACACAGATAAAACACGCGTAAAAAAATAATATTCAATTCCACTTTGCCATTCACAATTTCAAGTCTTCAAAAATTAATTACGAATAAATTTCAAGTCTTACTAAATAATTTGCGAAGGATTCGTTAAACGTGCATAACTTGTGGAGAAAAATAATTCCACGTCCCCTCATTATGAATTTCGTTTTCAACTAATAAACTATTGACTCAAATTTATCAGATAAAATTTATTTATTTTCCAAACTAAATTTATAGTAAATGACTTGCCCAAACTGCTAAGTAAAAGTATTTAATTTTTTATTTCAATTTTCATCTCATTTTCACGAAAATTTATTTCATGAAATCTTTTATTATATTATTAATAATTTTACCTCTACATCGATTTTTTTATCCACATCATTTACACAAAAAATATTTTTCCAACTAAATTCTTGATTGATGTATATAAAAATTAAATCTAAATTCAAGGATTAATTTTAGGATCTTTGTTCATGACTTTTCTTTTCCACCGACACATCAAAGCACTAGATCCTGGAAAACGTGAATTGTGAAGCTAAACCTGGGAAATCTTGACAATTGATTGTCGTCGTGAATGAGTGAACCAAGAAAAATACAACACGATACCGCAAAAATTTATGTCTGTATTGGTTTGAACTGCATTTTGAGTCCAATGACTTCACCTTATTAACTAAAAAAAACGAGTTTGAAACATAATAAATAATTCGATGATAATTATGTAACTTTTAATAGTCGAGAGATTTAATAAAATAATATCATATAGTCAGGGGACCATTTGTGTTCTTTACCCATTTTTATATTATAAAAATATTTAAACTCATGTAAATAATTAAAAGAATTATTAGTAATTACATTATTAGGCCTGTAAACGAACTAAACAAATACAAACGAGGATATGTTCATATTTGTTTGTTTAACTTTAACTAAACAAACAAACAACTAAACGAACACCGTTTCTTATTCATGTTTGTTTGTTAAGAAATATAACTTGTTTGTGTTGTTTGTAAGATGATAGACAAATACAAACAAACATAAATGAACATAAATTTAAATAATTTATGCATATACATTAAATGTTTGTTGCCAACTTCCCTAGTGTCTTAGTATTTATTATTTCGTTGAAACTTATGTGATATTTGTAACATAATTAACTAATCTATTTATATCCTTTTGGACCTTTTGATTAGATTCCTATCTTTAATTTTTACAAATAATATTAGAAAATCATTAAATATCTCTAATATATTAAATAATAATCTATTTATGACTTTAAGTTATTTATCATTATAACATAATATTTTTTATATATAAACTAACACAAATTATTAGACCTGTAAATGAACTTTGAAGTGTAAACTAGTTACATTTCTAAGTTTGTAAATGAATTGAACGAATACAAACGATGATATGTTTATATTCATTCATTTAACTTTAATTAAACAAACAAATAACTAAAGAAACGGATAATATAAATTTTTTTTAATCTATCATAAAATAAAAGGGATAGTAAACTATTGGATGAGAAATATATATGTGAATAAATTTAAACGAACATATACAATCGAACATAAATGAATAAATGATTCATTTGTTTGTGATCATTTATTTAATTAAACGAATATAAAATTTTATTTTATTTATTTATTTAATAAATAAATAAATAAAAATGAATTTCTTATCAAATGATTCATGAATGATTCGATAAATGTATTTACAATCATGTACATTACCAAACGTAGCATGAATATAAACGGTGAAATCGAGCCAAACTGCCTTCTACTAACAGTATGTCTTATGTAGTTTATAAAATAATCAATAAATGACAAGACAGATAAAGCACGCGTAAAAAATAATCTTCAATTGCACTTTGCCATTGTAACCCCCAGACCCGGTCTGTAAGTTAGACCCAAACTTAAGTGGTCACATATTTCATTCAGAGTTTTTTTTATTACAACTTATAGAATATTAAACAAAATAAATTAATATTACAGATATGTCCAAAACGATAGCAAATACATGTCACAAAATATAACTGAAAAACATATAGAAATATATGTTCGTACAAAATACGTAGTTGATCTCCCCTGATGCCAAATCTGCTAGCTTATGGTCTGCTATTATCTGAAAAAGGGTAAAAACTATAGAATGAGCTAAAAAGCTCAGTGTGCTCCAAACAGTGTATAAAACGTACGAATAAAATATTCCAGTAAAATCAGTTATCAAACATGTTTTATATATATAAACTACCCCCATCCATCAAGTCCAAATTGTGTAGGTTCCCCAGAACCATACACCCACCAACAAGTCCAGTAAGGTCCTGAGCAAACAGCAGAGGAGCCGGTAAATAAGGTCCTGAGCACACAGCAGAGGAACCTCCAGGTATACTTCCTCCAACATTATTCCCCCCAAAATAATCATATTCCGCTTATAACGGATATATGTATATCAAAAATTAAAACATAATTCAAGTCAAGTACAAAACAGAGTCCATGTTAAGTATCATATAAAAATTCAGGTCAAATATCATATCAGAATCCATGTCAAAAATCAGATAAACTATTTATATGATAGTTTAAAACAGTAAAATAACACTGTCAGGAAACACACCTGTAACAGTCTGGGAAATCAGATAGGGAAGCCTATTACTGGGTCTGTCGATCACGTTCTGCTGTAGCGCTAGACCCTACGAATTGGAAAAATCCATATTGGAATCCTAATATAAATAATCTAAATATTATTTAAATAATATACGGAAACCTACGGGTAATTCTCGTAGTACGCGGTTCAGGCTGATCTAACGAACGGATAACACCGGACCTAATTGATCCTTGCTCAGGTGAAACACGAGTACATTCATAAAATATTTTTATTGAATAAATCCTTGACCAAATCTCATTTAAATAATCAAAATATTAAAATATTAAGCCTTTTGGGTTTACAAGCTCGATTCGGGAATTTCAAGTCAGAATTTGACAAAACGGAATTCGGAATCAAATTTAGGACGTCGAAAAACATAAAGTATGACCTTCTGAAATTTCAAATTCTTGGTCAAAAATAAAGTCAACGGGTTTGACTGACAATTTGGAGACTTTCGGGTTTGAATTTAGTGAAACGGACCCCAAAAACAGATTCAGGACGTCGAAAACTATCAGGATAGGTATTTGTGGTCGAAAACAAAGGTCGTTTAATAGCCGGTCAAAGCCGGTCAAAGTTCTGGTCAAAGGAGGTCAACAAACTGTCAAACATTTTACACAAATAGCACCCTTTTTAAAATAATTACCAATATAGCACCCTTTTAGAATTAATTCCCAAAATAGCACCAAAACCAAAATTAATTCCCAGAATAGCACCGGTCAACGGGTCGGGTCAACGGGTCGGGTCGTGACCGGTCAAACCGGTTCAAAACCGGTTTCCAGCGTTCACTCGCCTACGACGGCGCGTGTGGCGCATGCGACGTCCTCCGGGGCTCTAAAAATCACGGAAAAATTTCTAAAAATTATTTTGAGCGATTTCGAGATACTTACTAAGATCGGTTCAAATTTTTGAACGGCGGAGAGCTCGATTTCTACTCGGCCGAATCTTTGACTGATCCACCTCCCCACGCGATGCCGTCAACGGAGATCGAGGATGACACCGGCGGACTCGGAACGACACAAGGAACACGATGGTGCGGGAGGTGTCGTAAACGGAGTAGCGATCGACGATGAATTCAGAACCCAATTCATGCATATATCATATATATATAAACCAAATACCTAATTTTTTGGGTAAATTCAGGGCTTGGTCCCTGAATTTTCTTTAACTCTAAAACAAGCTACAAGTTTTAAAATCTTTCAATTTAGTCCCTAAAAATTACAAATTTTCACGATTAAATCTTCAATTCCATTTAACTATTATTTTGATATTATCGGGTTGTTACAATTCTCCCCCTCTACAAGAAATTTCGTCCTCGAAATTTACCTTATGAAAACAGATGAGGAAATTGAACCTCCATTGACTCCAATGTCTCCCAAGTAGCTTCTGAGGGGCTACGATTACTCCACTGCACTTTGACCATTGGAATACGCCTATTCCGAAGGACTCGCTCATCCCTCTCTAAAACCTGAACAGGCTCCTCCTCATATGACAAATCAGGTCTCAGCTCTACCTCATCAACCTGGATGATGTGATCTGGATCTGGACAGTATCGCCTCAACATAGAAACATGAAAAACATCATGAATACGACTGAGTTGGGAAGGCAACTCAAGCTGATAAGCAACATGTCCAACTTTCTTCAGAATACGATACGACCCAATAAATCGCGGACTCAGTTTACCTTTACGTCCAAATCTCAATACCTTCTTCCATGGAGATACCTTGAGAAAAACCTGATCTCCAACCTCAAACTCGATATCCTTACGTCGCTTATCTGCGTATGACTTCTGCCTATCAAATGCCTCTCTTAAACGATCACGGATCAGTCTGACAGTATCTTCAGTCTCTCGAACTAAGTCTGGACCCAAAGTTTTTCTATCATGTAACTCTGTCCAACATATAGGAGTACGACATCTACGTCTATACAGAGCCTCGTACGGTGCCATGCGAATACTCGCCTGATAACTATTATTGTAAGCAAACTCAGTTAATGGCAAGAAATCTTCCCAACTACCACGGAAATCAATCACACAACCCCGTAACATATCCTCCAACACCTAAATCACTCGCTCAGACTGCCCATCAGTTTGGGGATGAAAAGCTGTACTGAAATTCAAACGAGTACCCAGAGCCTCGTGCAAAGCTTTCCAGAACCTGGAAGTGAATCTCGGATCTCGATCAGATATGATAGACAACGGAACACCATGAAGTCTAACGATCTCAGAAATGTACAACTTAGCCAGTTTATCCAGAGAATAATTAACCCGAATAGGGATAAAGTGCGCTGACTTGGTGAGTCGATCAACAATCACCCAGATAGAATCCTTTTTGGAAGGAGTTAGAGGAAGACCAGTAACGAAGTCCATCGTAACACGCTCCCATTTCCACTTAGGAATCTTAATTGACTGTAACAATCCAGACGGATGCTGGTGCTCTGCCTTAACCTGCTGACAAGTCAAACACCTTGCCACAAAATCTGAAATATTCTTCTTCATACCAGTCCAAAAGTAGCGCTCTTTGAGATTATTGTACATTTTGTCCCCACCAGGATGCATAACATAAAGACTATTATGAGCCTCCTGAAGAATAATCTGTCTTAACTCATCATCTTTAGGGACGTAGTAACGACCGTGAAAACACAAAATACCATCCTGATCCACAGTATACTCCGAACTCGATCCATGCTTAACTTGTTCAATAATGGGAAGCAACGAGCTATCAAGGAGTTGTTTGGCCTTAATCTCCTCGGCCAAAGTAGGTTTAACCTGTAACTCTGCTAACAGGCTATTATCATCAAATAAGCTCAAGTTGGCAAATAAGGCTCTGATATCTGATATCGCCTTACGGCTCAAGGCGTCTGCCACTACATTAGCCTTCCCTGGATGATATTCTATCTCAAAAATCATAGTCCTTTAAAAGCTCCAACCAGCGACGCTGTCTCAAATTCAATTCTTTTTGAGTAAGCAGATACTTCAGACTCTTATGATCAGTATATATATAACACTTTTCTCCATAGAGGTAGTGTCTCCAGATCTTTAAAGCAAAAACCACCGCAGCTAATTCCAGATCGTGAGTAGGATAATTACGCTCATGCGGCCTTAACTGACATGACGCATAAGCGACAACCTTCTTCTCTTGCATCAAAACACATCCTAATCCAGAATGAGAAGCATCACTGTAGACAGAAAAATCCTTCCCAGATTCAGGCTGAATAAACACTGGGGCTTGAGTTAAAACAGTCTTCAATTTCTCAAAGCTAGCTTGTTGGTCCTCAGACCAGACAAATGGAACATCTTTCCTCAATAGTTTCGTCAGAGGAGCTGCAATAAGGGAGAACCCCTCAAAGAAACGACGGTAGTAACCAGCTAAGCCCAAGAAACTACGGATCTCAGAGACGTTTCTGGGTTGCTTCCAGTTCAGAATAGCCTCCACTTTGCTTGGATCCACCTGAATGCCATCAGTAGAGACGATATGTCCAAGAAAAGTCACTTTGCTGAGCCAGAACTCACACTTACTCAACTTAGCGTATAGCTTATTCTCCCATAGAGTCTGAAGAACAATTCTTAAATGCTCCTCATGTTCTACTTCACCTCTAGAATACACCAGTATATCATCAATGAATACAACTACAAACCGGTCCAAATAAGGTCGAAACACCCTATGCATCAGATCCATAAAAGCAGCAGGGGCATTAGTTAACCCGAATGACATCACTAAAAACTCATAGTGCCCATATCGAGTACGGAAAGCAGTCTTCGGAATATCCGAATCTTTCACTTTGAGTTGATAATAACCAGATCGTAAGTCTATCTTTGAAAAGATAGAAGCCCCTCGAAATTGGTCAAATAGATCGTCGATTCTGGGCAGAGGATATTTGTTTTTCACCGTGAGCTTGTTCAGTTTCCTATAATCGATACAGAGTCTCAACGTCCCATCTTTCTTCTTGACAAAGAGAACTGAGGCTCCCCACGGTGATACACTAGGTCGAATAAATCCCCTGTCCAACAACTCCTGAAGTTGAACTTTCAGTTCCTTAAGCTCCTTTGGGGCCATACGATAAGGAGCCATTGAAACCGTGGTGGAACCAGAATAGACTTCAATCACAAACTCGACTTCTCTATCTGGAGGTAATCCAGGCAACTCCTCGGGAAAAACATCAGGAAATTCCTTGACAATTCGGATGCCTTTAATATCGGATTGCGATCTCCTAGTGTCCAAAATATAAGCAAGAAACGCCTCGGAACCCTTCCTGATCATCTTCTCCGCTACCAAGGCAGACACAACATTCGTCAGAAATCCACGTCGTTCCCCGATCATTACAATATTTCGATTATCTAGGGTCTTCAGAATAGCTCTCTTAGTCTCAAAATCAATATTTACTCGATGTTTGTCTAACTAATCTACGCCGAGAATCAAATTGAACTCTTCAAAGGGTAAATCCATCAGGTCAGCCAGAAAAATCTCCCCATTGATCTCTATAGGGCACTCTCTAAAAATACGATCCAACACGATGGATTTGCCTAAGGGGCTTTGAACTATCACTGAACGCTCAGTATTCTCAACAGGAATATTTAGACCCTCAAAAACAGAATATGATACATAGGAATTTGTAGAGCCACTATCAAACAATGCAAAGTATGGAACTGAATGAATAGTAACAGTACCTGCAGTCACATTTGGCCCATCACGATCTTGTCGAAGTCTGGCAGTGTAAACCAATGCAGGCTGTCTGGCATCAGATCTCACTGGACCTCTACTCTGAGATGCTCGGCCTCTACTAGCCGATCCTGGTACTCTGCCCTGACTATGACTCACTGTTGGAGTCTGAACAGTACTCTGAGTACGAGCGGGAGTACGAGCTGGTGTCTGAAATGAACGATCTCGCTCTGGACAGTCCCTCAAAAAATGGTCACCAGAACCACACTTATAACATGTGCCCAATTTCATTCTGCATTCTCCAATATGATGTTTTCCACAGTAATCACATATCTTCAAAGGTTGCAACCCAGATGATTCACCATGTCTAGAAGAATGTACAATTGAAGAACCGGATGCAACAGGTCTGACACTCGCACCGCCTCTCTGAAATGAATCACCCTGCCTCTCTGCTAGGATGTGCAGAAGAATTAACAGAACCAGAGGCCTCCTGAATCGGGTTTGAGCTCGATCACTATCTCTCCTGTGCTCCATACCCAGTCGCTCTATTTCCTCAGCAGTCTTGGCTATCTCAACCAAAGCATCAAAATTCCTCTCTCGATGGGTAGCGACTCGACTCCTGATCTCATACCTGAGTCCATTCTCGAACCTCAAGCATCGATCTGTCTTAGTGTCCACAAGTCCAGGAGCATATCGGCTCAATCGGATGAACTCAACCTCGTAATCCATAACAGACATATTACCCTGCTCCAGATTCTGAAACTCCTGGCGTCGCTCCTGCAGATATCTCTCTCCGATGTAGCGACTCCGGAAGCGCGTCTTGAAAAGATCCCATGTTAATTGGTTCCTCGGAATACTACCATAAATGGATTGCCACCATCTGAAGCTTTCTTTCTTCAACATAGTTACGGCCCCCTTCAACTTCTGCTCAGGTCTGAGGTCCATTTCATCCATAATCCTCTCTGTGTCCTCCAGCCAATACTCAGCGTCTGTCGGAGGTCCACCAGTAATACCCTCAAATGGAACTACACCAGCAACGACCAAAGAATTTGAAATCTCCACTGCAGTCATGTTACTAGGGGCTCTAGCAGCTCTCTGAAACATGCGGAAGATCGCTCTAGTAATGGCGTCTTCATTCATCTCAGTATCCTCATCCTCAGTGACGGGAGGGTCTCTCACGGGAGTAAACTGATCATCATGAGAAAGAGTCGGATCTACTTGCGGAACAGGAGGATCACGTGGTGATATCGGATCGTCTATCGTAACAGAAGGTCGAGTGACTCGCCCTCTACCACGTCCACGTCTTGTCCTACGACCTCTAGCAGCATTCATCGTTAGATCTATAAGGCTCTACAGAAAGAATTTGAAACATGTGTCAGATTAGCATCAGTGATCTCGAGAAAACTTTAAATCATAATATAAGGTGACATTTTTTTTATTTCTTAAAAATCCAAAATTTAGGACCCATATACAGTCCGAGTATTTAAAACCGAAAGCTCTGATACCACCAAATGTAACCCCCAGACCCGGTCTGTAAGTTAGACCCAAACCTAAGTGGTCGCATATCCCATTCAGAGTTTTTTTTATTACAACTTATAGAATATTAAACAAAATATATTAATATTACAGATATATCCAAAACGATAGCAAATACATGTCACAAAATATAACTGAAAAACATATAGAAATATATGTTCGTACAAAATAAGTAGTTGATCTCCCCTGATGCCAAATCTGCTAGCTTATGGTCTGCTATTATCTGAAAAAGGGTAAAAACTATAGAATGAGCTAAAAAGCTCAGTGTGCTCCAAACATTGTATAAAACGTACGAATAAAATATTCCAGTAAAATCAGTTATCAAACATGTTTTATATATATATACTACCCCCATCCATCAAGTCCAAATTGTGTAGGTTCCCCAGAACCATACACCCACCAACAAGTCCAGTAAGGTCCTGAGCACACAGCAGAGGAGCCGGTAAATAAGGTCCTGAGCACACAGCAGAGGAACCTCCAGGTATACTTCCTCCAACATTATTCCCCCCAAAATAATCATATTCCGCTTATAACGGATATATGTATATCAAAAATTAAAACATAATTCAAGTCAAGTACAAAACAGAGTCCATGTCAAGTATCATATAAAAATTCAGGTCAAATATCATATCAGAATCCAGGTCAAATATCAGATAAACTATTTATATGATAGTTTAAAACAGTAAAATAACACTGTCAGGAAACACACCTGTAACAGTCTGGGAAATCAGATAGGGAAGCCTATTACTGGGTCTGTCGATCACGTTCTGCTGTAGCGCTAGACCCTACGAATTGGAAAAATCCATATTGGAATCCTAATATAAATAATCTAAATATTATTTAAATAATATACGGAAACCTACGGGTAATTCTCGTAGTACGCGGTTCAGGCTGATCTAACGAACGGATAACACCGGACCTAATTGATCCTTGCTCAGGTGAAACACGAGTACATTCATAAAATATTTTTATTGAATAAATCCTTGACCAAATCTCATTTAAATAATCAAAATATTAAAATATTAAGCCTTTTGGGTTTACAAGCTCGATTCGGGAATTTCAAGTCAGAATTTGACAAAACGGAATTCGGAATCAAATTTAGGACGTCGAAAAACATAAAGTATGACCTTCTGAAATTTCAAATTCTTGGTCAAAAATAAAGTCAACGGGTTTGACTGACAATTTGGAGACTTTCGGGTTTGAATTTAGTGAAACGGACCCCAAAAACGGATTCAGGACGTCGAAAACTATCAGGATAGGTATTTGTGGTCGAAAACAAAGGTCGTTTAATAGCCGGTCAAAGCCGGTCAAAGTTCTGGTCAAAGGAGGTCAACAAACTGTCAAACATTTTACACAAATAGCACCCTTTTTAAAATAATTACCAATATAGCACCCTTTTAGAATTAATTCCCAAAATAGCACCAAAACCAAATTAATTCCCAGAATAGCACCGGTCAACGGGTCGGGTCGTGACCGGTCAAACCGGTTCAAAACCGGTTTCCAGCGTTCACTCGCCTACGACGGCGCGTGTGGCGCATGCGACGTCCTCCGGGGCTCTAAAAATCACGGAAAAATTTCTAAAAATTATTTTGAGCGATTTCGAGATACTTACTAAGATCGGTTCAAATTTTTGAACGGCGGAGAGCTCGATTTCGACTCGGCCGAATCTTTGACTGATCCACCTCCCCACGCGATGCCGTCAACGGAGATCGAGGATGACACCGGCGGACTCGGAACGACACAAGGAACACGATGGTGCGGGAGGTGTCGTAAACGGAGTAGCGATCGACGATGAATTCAGAACCCAATTCATGCATATATCATATATATAAACCAAATACCTAATTTTTTGGGTAAATTCAGGGCTTGGTCCCTGAATTTTCTTTAACTCTAAAACAAGCTACAAGTTTTAAAATCTTTCAATTTAGTCCCTAAAAATTACAAATTTTCACGATTAAATCTTCAATTCCATTTAAATAATATACGGAAACCTACGGGTAATTCTCGTAGTACGCGGTTCAGGCTGATCTAACGAACGGATAACACCGGACCTAATTGATCATTGCTCAGGTGAAACACGAGTACCTTCATAAAATATTTTTATTGAATAAATCCTTGACCAAATCTCATTTAAATAATCAAAATATTAAAATATTAAGCCTTTTGGGTTTACAAGCTCGATTCGGGAATTTCGGGTCAGAATTTGGCAAAACGGACTTCGGAATCAAATTCAAGACGTCGAAAAACATAAAGTATGACTTTCCGAAATTTCAAATTCTTGGTCAAAAATAAAGTCAACGGGTTTGACTGACGATTTGGAGACTTTCAGGTTTGAATTTAGTGAAATGGACCCCAAAAACGGATTCGAGACGTCGAAAACTATCAGGATAGGTATTTGTGGTCGAAAACAAAGGTCGTTTAATAGCCGGTCAAAGCCGGTCAAAGTTTTGGTCAAAGGAGGTCAACAAACTGTCAAACATTTTACACAAATAGCACCCTTTTTAAAATAATTACCAATATAGCACCCTTTTCGAATTAATTCCCAAAATAACACCAAAACCAAATTAATTCCCAGAATAGCACCGGTCAACGGGTCGGGTCAACGGGTCGGGTCGTGACTGGTCAAACCGGTTCAAAACCGGTTAAACCGGTCAAAACCGGTTTCCAGCGTTCACTCGCCTACGGCGGCGCGTGCGGCGTCCTCCGGGGCTCTAAAAATCACGGAAAAATTTCTAAAAATTATTTTGAGCGATTTCTAGATACTTACTAAGATCGGTTCAAATTTTTGAACGGCGGAGAGCTCGATTTCGACTCGGCCGAATCTTTGACTGATCCACCTCCCCACGCGCCGCCGTCAACGGAGATCGAGGATGACACCGACGGACTCGAAACGGCACAAGGAACACGATGGTGCGGGAGGTGTCGTAAACGGAGTAGCGATCGACGATGAATTTAGGATTTTCTAGGCGATTGAGCTTAAAAAAAACGTCGATGCTTTGACTTGAAATTCACGGTGTTTGGCAACGTTTCGCTTCAATTAAATTGAGGGGATTGTTCCTGACTCGATAACAAACATGATGGTACTTTCAAAACGATGATCGGAATTCGGACGGTGTCGAAATCGTCGTCGGAAGTTGAGGTAAGGAAATGGAAATTTGGGAGGAATTTTCAGAACCCAATTCACGCATATATCATATATATAAACCAAATACCTAATTTTTTTTGGGTAAATTCAGGGCTTGGTCCCTAAATTTTTTTTAACTCTAAAACAAGCTACAAGTTTTAAAATCTTTCAATTTAGTCCCTAAAAATTACAAATTTTCACAATTAAATCTTCAATTCCATTTAACTATTATTTTGATATTATCGGGTTGTTACAACCATTCACAATTTCAAGTAGGGCAATAAATGAGATAAGACAAATCATGAGTTACTCGAGATCGATTCGATCAAGGCTCGATAAATACTCGAATCGAATGGACTCGACTCGAGTTCTTAACGAGCCTAAACGAGCTACTCGATATTTGACTCGAAAAGCTCGTGAGCAGCTCGAAAAAATGTTATATTATAATTTTAGATTTTTTAAAATTACATTATTAAAAATATATTAAAAATACACTATTGATAATTATAAAAATTTTAAAATATATTAAAAATTATATAATACAACTACCCTCAAATTTTAAATAATGTTCTTGTAATGAACCCTAAATCTTAAACCATAAACCCTAAACCCTAAACCCTAAATTGTACTTACCTCATAAATCGATACAAAGTCGGTTAATTAATGTCTTTGCAATAAACCCTAAACTATAAACCCTAAAACCTAAATCCGATTATGTGATAGAGGTTAAGTTATGCAAAATGATGTTATGTGACTCCTAAATCATAAACCATAAACCCTAAACCCTAAATTATACTTACCTCATAAATCGATACCAAATCGATTAATTAATGTCTTTGCAACAAACCCTAAACCATAAGCCCTAAACCCTAAACCCTAAATCCGATTATGTGATAGAGGTTAAGTTATGCACAGGAAGGTAACATACAAATTATGCAAAATGATGTTATGTGACTCCTAAATAAATCAATCGCATACTTATACATAAACATATCAACATGCAAAATAAATATACACAACTAATTAAAGAAAACAATCCTAAATAGGACTAAATCAAGAGAAATCTAAATGTGAGGACTAATTTAAGCTAAATATACTAACTTTAGAATGATGGTTAAATTCACGTAAATGTAAAATTAAACTTACAAAATTGGAATTAAACCAATGACTTAAATACAAAATGCGCATAAACTATAGGGTCTTATATGCAATTGATCATATTCGGTTTAAGCTAAAATAATATGAAAAATAACATAAATGACACCTGAACATTTAAAACAAATAAGAATTAAACAAATGTGATTGAAATACAGACTGAATTCTCTTTTCTTCATTTTCATGAAGGGATGTCAGCTTCATATCTTTTAGAAAGCCCTGGAACCAATAACTATACCATTAACTTGCCAACTTCTGACATGAAACGAGTGAGAATTTTCCTCTCTTGTTTGAAACTATGGTTTCGTTGCTAGGATTTCAAATCTTAAGCTACTTTATGTAAATGAGTTTTACGTGCAGGGGTTATGAGGTGAGGGAGGCATTAAGGGCACAGATGGAAGTACAGAGTAAATTACATTTGCAAGTTGAGGTAATCTTTTTCTTCCTTTTGTAGTTATTTCCTTGTTATGAATGTAGCTATGAAGTAACTAAAAGTGTTGCAGTGCTTATTGAATGTTTCTGGGGTCTTGTGTAATTCCATAGTTTCTCTGATCTGGAGAAACTTGTTATGTGGCTTATATAATTGATTGATTGTAGGAAAACCCTACTCAATATGTTTGATAAAACCCTCCAGATCAGAGTGTGAAGACCATCATCAAGCTGGCTAATGTTATTATGTGTCCTATATAGGCTGAAAAACACTTGCAGATTGCTAGGATGTTGAACGAAAATATATGGCCATGCTTGAGAAAGCTTGTAAGATGCTTGCTGATCATTTTATCGGAAGTGTTGAAGTTATCAAAACAGATAAACTGGACATTGGTAATAAGATGCTGAGAAATTATTCAGTGGATCCACTTGGATTTTACTCTGCCCAATCTGCTGAGGTCGTGAATGCATGTGGCCAAGAAGAAGAAATGCCAACCAGTCTGCTTTCTCAGAGGGCTGATGGTTCTACCGAAAGCTGCCTTACTTCACAGGAGAGTCCAGGAGGATTGACAATGGAAGGATCTCATGTTGGAGGGAAGAAAAAGATGCTTAACTTGGAGGCAACAGCAGGATCTGTGATTTGGAGTGATGCGGTTGAAAAAAGAACACATGGGGAATTGTATGGAGAAGACATTCAGATCAAGGCAGTAGGTGGAAAAAAGAATAAATAGAAGAGATTCGTGAAGCTGCTGAGAAGGAAAACGGAGGAAAAGGCAGCATGAAGGTGAAGATGGTGCTTACAAAAGAGGAGCTCGAGTTGTTGTTAGTGAAGCTGAAGAATAAGAACAACAATAATGGCGGGTATCGGTTAGGGGAACTTTTGGCTGAAATGGAGAAAGTTAGATCAGTTAAAGTGGAGTGTTGTTGGAGGCCTTCATTGGAGAGTATCATGGAAGATGAAGAAGACGATGTTATCAGTTCATGAAAGCTTCAATCCATCCTTTTGTAAACTATTATTATACCCTTTTACTTAGCTAACATTTTTTGTTCTGGATCTTCGGGTTAGTGAGTGATGAACCGAGTTAGACCTTAAGAGTTTTTGATTTTGAAAATGGATTACTATCTCTTTCTCCTTTTTACTGCAACCTTGATCTGGAGATGGAGATGGAGATCGAAGTTGAAGGTGGGGTGTGAATTTAGACAACCCCATTGCAGTTGTTGTTGCTGAGCTATTTGAAAGTAGTTCATATCCCACATCGGTGGTTCTTGGGGAACAAGAGTAAAGAGAATCTATAAAAGGGGATGAGTTTCAACAATTAAAAACTAACCCGTCTTTGAGCTTCAAACGAACTTAAATTGAGCTCAAAGTTGAGCTTCAATCGAGCTTCAATCGAGCTCGAGTTTCGAGTTTCGGTTGAACTCATGAATTATTTTTGAGTTTGAGCATTTTCGAGTTCGAGTCGAGCTTGAAAATTTTAGGCTCACGAGTTTTTGAGTCGAGTCGAGCTTACATTTAAAGTTTTCAAATTCAAGTCGAGCTCGGCAATACTTAACCTCGACTCGATTTGTTTACACCCCTAATTTCAAGTCTTCAAAAATTAATTACGAATAAATTTCAAGTCTTATCAAATAATTTACGAACGATTCATTAAATGTACTTTATGGAGAAATATAAATTTTACGTAAGCCTCCAGTCTTTTACACGTCCCCTCATTATTAATTTCGTTTTCAGCTAATAAACTGTTGACTCAAATTTATCAGATAAAATTTATTTCTTTTCCAAACTAAATTTATAGTAAATGACTTACCCAAACTGCTAAGTAAAAGTATTTAATTTTTTATTTCAATTTTCATCTCATTTTTACGAAATTTTATTTCATGAATTTTTTATTATATTATTAACAATTTTAACTAATTAAAAAAAGTCTACATCGATTTTTTTATCCACGTCTTTTACACACAAAATGTTTTTCCAATTAAATTCTTGATTGATGTATATCAAAATTAAATCTAAATTTAAGGATTATTTTTAGGATCTTTGTTCATTACTTTTCTTTTCCACCGACACATCAAAGCACTAGATCCTGAAAAACGTGAATTGTGAAGCTAAACCTGGGAAATCTTGACAATTGATGGTCGTCGTGAATGAGTGAACCAAGAAAAATACAACACGATACTGCAAAAATTTATGTATGTATTGGTTTGAACTGCATTTTGAGTCCATTGACTTCACCTTGTGATGAATTTCTATACATTATTTCCTCAATGTTAAATATAGTGCTGAGCACACTCCCAGCAAGTACTGCTTGCACTGTTCTTGCTACTAGAAAATCTCTGACCCAATATCAGAATCTCCTTGAATTGAGGGTTGGCATAAAAGGCATTGTTTTCTTCTTCAACATTACGGAGCTGAAGATTTCTTTTATATCGTCTTCACTCTCTTTGGTGTCTACTACTAAGGCTTTTGTCACATCGATGTCATACTCCAGAACATTAATATGGCAAGGACAGAAATAACCAGTAAATCAGAGACGTTGCTCAAGAAGATGTAGGGAAGAATAGTTCCATTTGATAACAGTAAAGTTCGGTCGAACAGCTCGAGAATTCGAAAACCATGTTGATAGACTGTCAAAACAATTGTCTCGCCTTGTTTTGTAGCCATAAGTTTCAACAACAGTGCTAAATGAAGGGCAGGCGCCGACTCTAATCCCGATATCGGTTCATCAAGCAAAAAATAGTCTGGTCATGAACTAAATGTCTAGATCGACCCCGATCGATATTCTACGTTTCTCTTCATCTGAAATGCAACGATTTGATTCATCACCATTTCTAACATTGGCAACATGCTGTAATCCAAGCTCTTGGAGTAACTGATCTTTTATTCTGATCGCGGCCTTGCCATGGCCATCGTGCAACCTGAGACGAGAGTTGTACATGAGATTTTTTTTTGGACGGTTAGAAGCGGGAAAAGGAACTCATCTTGTGTAACATAATCTAGTATCCTTCGAAAGTGGCCAGGATCTAGTGCTTTGTTATTTAAAAGAACACGCTCTAATCCAGGATCATTCCATCTCTAACTTCCAACAATGTTTGTCTTGCCAGCCCCTCTGCGACCAGCAATTGTCAAGATTTCCTAGGTCTAGCGTCAGAATTCACGTTTTTCAGAAACTAACGCTTAGATGTTTTGGTGGATAAGAAAGACATTAATAAAGAACCTAAAAACAATCATTAAATTTAGATTTAATTTTAATATGCATTAATGAAGAATTTGATTTGGAAAATAAAAAATTAGTGTATAAATGATGTCGGAAAAAAAATTGACGTGAACCCTTGTAATTAGTCGGGATTATTGATGACATGGTGAAAAATATTCATGAAATAATTTCTCCAAGTTTACTAATGTGATCTTCGTATTAATTGATGATAGCATTTAGTAACCTTCACAACTTCTTTATTGTTTCATGTTATCTTCATTTTATAAAATTCGAGAATCAATTTTCAAAAATAAAATTACATCTCATAAATCAAATGTACCCTTAAATTATACATGATATATTATTCGAAGATTCAACAACATACATAAAATAAATATTTGTTTAGAACTCTCTTAATCAATTAACAACATAAACCATGTAGTTACAGCTACTCAAACTTAAGACATCTAGGAATAATAATATTCTATTTTACGGTTGAGTCCACTTGACGGTATTATAGTAACACACTTATTGGTATTTTATAGCACACCTTAAATAAGGTAACATAAGATTGATTTAAACACAAATATGCATGGCCAAGCACCAAGAAAGCTGGAAAACGAGTCTTTAAATGGGTATCGGATCAACGAACAACGTACGGATGTAATCTTTCACATATTTGGGATCTGTGTAACCATCTCCATGCTTATAAAACATATATGACGGTCGAGCAAAGTTCAAATGTCGTAAGAGCAGATCTCTTGGAACGACTGTAGGTGTCATACATTCCTCGTTTATATCCTTCCATGCATCCTCCAACAGTTTCTCAAATGCTTTAAGAGTAAGTTTCTCTGAAAGGTTGTGTTGTTTCATGAAGCATTCAACACTGGAAGGCGCATGCTCTCGCAATTGCTCAAACTTCAATCGGAACAAGCGAACCAGTCAAATAAATTGAAATAATTGTTTTAAGGTAATCAATAGTAGAAATATAAAGAGATACCTTATGTGACACTATGTCATCCATGAGACGACCTATAACATCTATAGCCTCCATAATTTTGGGTTCCTTTCGGAGCCATTCAAATGCTTCTGTCCCTGCCATTTCCCCCATCCCGATGAATGCTATTGTCATCAATACACCGAAAGTGGATGTCTTCTTTGCAACGCTCATGTACTCCTCAAATGTTGGTACATAACCATCATGATACCATTTCGTCTCAGCATGATAGTCGTTCGCTAATTGAAGGAGCTAAATCATACGGCCAATTAGAATGAACAAATACTCATAAGGGAAACATGAGCTATTGATGAATAACTTACAGCCTCTTTTGCATAAGGGACACAATAAGATCTTCCTTCCTTCGTAGCCTCTTCATATATTTCATCAAAAACCGCAAGCACGGCATTGCAGATAACTTTAGTGTAATCTTGCAACTCATCCAGAGCACCAATCTCCCACCTGGAAACTATGAAAGTGTATGAACATTAGTTCTAGTACTTGGGAGATGACTAAGATCAGTATGATAAGTAGAAGAATGCATCTTGTGACCTCTTTAACGCATCTATAAAACGTTGAAGCTCTTGAGGTGTCCCATATGCATCAAACGTGTCATCTAAATTGATATAACTACTAACAGCTTAGAAAGAAGTATCCGCCACTGTGTATAGCGAGGTTCATAAAATAGGGAATTGATCCATGTGTAGACCTCCACGTATCTCTCCGTGCATAAGAAAGCTCAGAGGAAAACTTGTTGTCCTCCCAAAACCTACGATATAAAAATACCATTATCATGCATGAAAAAGTCATCAGAAAACCATTCCTCAAAGTAATGCCAAATGCTTTCTTTTTTTACCTTGCGATTTGGCTGATCTCCTGTTTATGAAGTAGTTGTACTCGATTAAAGTCTAGCTTTGCAAACTTTAGCAGGATCTCATTTCTGGACACTTCTCCTCATAGAAAGAGATATAGGTCCTTGCCGCCAGCCTTGGAGGGGATTTGTTCAATGGCTGATCAAGGGCGTTGGTTATTTGCTTGACAAGAAGCGGGCTAAACTTGTTTGCCGATGAGTTCAAGTTTTCCGTGGTGAATGCAAGGGCTTCCTCTAATATACACTCTCCATGAACTCTCAGATGGCTAGCTTCGTACAGACTTAATATTCCCTTACCATCATCGATCAGGATTTCTTTCAACTTTCCATCAATGTCTTTGAATTTGTTGAAAACATCTGATTCGCATAGTGGATTAGTTAATAATAACATGAATAGTTATTTCAGTATTCACATGTGAATGTCGTAATCCTTACCGCAAGACATTTTAAAGCCATATTGTCTGAAAACTCGAAAGACAATAGAAGTAGAGTTTAAGTCAAGGTCATTTCCGGCGACAAGGACACTTTGGAGGGAATTGAAAATGCTTTCCAATTGGTTTTCTATATCATTCTCAAAGTGATATGAAACACCAAGACGAAGCAGAGCATCTATGAATTTAACATTCTCAATAGGATCAGCTGTAGAAGCCATCAACATGTCCTTCACTTTCTCTTTCAACGGGTCAATTTCTTTGGTTAAAGAATCAAATACCTGAGACTGCTTGAAAAAGTCATTGAAAAAGAAAAAATAGAGTGCACGTTTTTACCAGAAAATGGAAAATTACCAAGTCATGAGCAGGAAGAAATTGGTCTCTCCATATATTTTTGGAGAAAGTAGCAATGGGACGGAAAACTTCGCAGACTTCTTTACCGACATATTTCTAGGAATATAATTTATAAGTAGAATAGTCTCACTTGTTATGCAGGTCGGCTTCCAATACTCCAGCAGTCCAGCCATATTTATAAATACTTGGAACTTAGAATCATTTTTTCAATTTTCATTTAAAATTAAGTCTTTTGTTTTTAAATTTTGATCGCAGCCCCACTTGTGTTGCGTTGAATTACCATTTATTAACCTAAAAAATGATAGGCAGGACAATTTAGTAAAGACAACCATCTTACTATTAAACAGTTGACAGACATAGATTTATTATGACTGTGATGTTTTGTATTAATAGATATCAATTTTTTCTCATATCGTGAAATCAAAAATAAAAAAATAGAATATAGTTAGGGTATTAATGGTATGATTAGATCTGTAAGCAGCTTGCAGCAGGCATCATCAAATTATTTTATATAGTTTGATTAAGACGAGGGAGGCGGCTAAAACACTACTTTTCTTTCACTTTCTGACAGTTGAACGAAAATTAAATGATTCCGGTTGGAGTCACCGCAGATTTAGATTTCGTATAGAGTGGGTTTATATGATGGATCAAACGAGTTTAAGTACATTTAATTTTCTCTCTCTCAAAGTTTCTTGCTCTTTGGTCAAATGATCCTACTTGAATACAGGTTAACCTGTCACCGTTAACCAAAACTCCACCACAACATCATTGATGATTTTAAATGTATATAAACAGGGCCTTGACTAGGTTATTAGAGATCTTGTGTAAATTTTTATAAGGGACTCTTAGATCTCGAACTTATTTTTCTGAAATAATAAATGATTAATTTTAAATTTGAACTTGTTTTTCCCAAAAATAAATTTGTTTGTTAACGATATTCAAACTTAAGATCAACAAAGTCATAGGTCCAATGATCTAACCACTGCTCTATGTCTATTTTTTTGTTTATTAATGATAATAACTGATTGATATACTCTATTTTGGGCCCTTTTTTTTGAAGTCCTACGCCGTCGCACACTATGCGCTTTCTCAACCACGCCCCTATATATAAATAGATAAAAACTAGTTAACGATTCAAAACATATATATAGATAAATTAAAATGATAATAAATATTATTAAAACGATATGCCAAATCAAATTTTAAGAATAAATAAATCTTATTATAATAACAAACAAACAAAAACGTATGTCAAGAGCGGACAAACCACCATCATTATTATGTGAAAATGATATTAATTAAATAAAATAAAATAGAATTCAAATTTTGAATATTTATAATTAAAAATAAGAACGATTAACCTTTTTTACCTTTATAATTCTACTATTAATTAGCTTAAAAAAATTATATCAATTAATTTGCGTGTCGCTTATTCCAATGAAAGCACAAGCAATTGAGGAAGCAATTGAGGAAACAACACAGCCTTTCAGAGAAACTTACGCTTAAAGATTTTGAGAAACTATTGGAGGATTCATGGAAGGATGTAAATGAAGAATGCAAGAGAGCAGCAACCGGCCGTAGAGATCTGCTCGTACGACATTTGAACTTTGCTCTACTATCATATTTGTTCTACAAGCATGGACGATCATGCTGCTTACGCCTTACGGAAGCGGGTTTATAATAGCCGCTTTTCAGCTAGGGTTTAAAATGTGCATGCAGGACAGGGGGTCCAAAAGCAAGGATGAGAACAAAATCTTAAATGGATGTTTTTCAGGTGGAAGAATTGGTGCACCGAAGAAAAAGCAAATAAACAAATTAAAATAACTATTAATTTTTTTTTCATTGTCACATTTTATATTTCCAGAGTTTGAGAATTATTTTAGACCGAAAAGGAAACCCCACAAAAGAAAATCTTATTCCGAGATTTAGGCCGCGTCGATATTGGATAAAAGCAAACCCCATAATTCGAAGTCAAACATAATTTAATGTGCAGCGGAATGATATGGAATGGGAACTAAGCAAAGCTCATGCTTCTTTGCTACTGTGGCCCCGAAGACTTCGTCCATGTTCAGCTCTTCCAATTTTCTTCCATCACCAAGTTTCCAATCAAAATAATACAACAATTGTGCAATTGGAAGCTCAACATTGGCCATGCCGAATGCTATGCCTGGACAAATCCTCCTCCCAGCACCAAATGGAATGTACTCAAAATTAACTCCTTTGAATTCAATCCAACTGTTAAGAAATCTTTCTGGATTGAATGTTTCGGCTTCTGTCCAATACTTGGGATCTCTCCCAATTGCCCATCCATTGATTATGACTCTAGACTTGGCTGGTATCTCGTATCCATTGATTTTACAGTTTTCCTTGCTTTCTCTTGGTAGCAGCAATGGCAGTGCAGGATGTAATCTCAATGTTTCCTTCATGACTAATTTTAGGTACTTTAATTCGGAGAGGCTCTCTTCATTTACCTCTCCTCTTTTATTGAAGACGTGCCTCACCTCTGCTTGTGCCTTTTCCAAAACTTTTGGATTTTTTAACATTTCAGACATTGCCCATTCTATGGTCATGGATGTTGTCTCCCCTCCAGCAGAAAACATGTCCTGTTACAAGATAGTTCAAGTTACATGTCTATGCTTTAACAGTGTACACAAATGTTCAATGATGGTACCTGGACCACTGCCTTGATATTAGAGTCGGTTAATGGTATTTCGAGATTTCCATGCTCCTGAAGATTTAACAAAACGTGAACCAGATCATTCTGTTCATCTTTGTCACCACTCTTTGTGTTCGAACGATCGGCTCTGTGTTGTTGGATGATGTTTTCGAGAATCTTGTCCGATTTTCTGTGCAGCTTTTCGAGTTGAAAGCTTCTTCCGCTCAGGAGTTGAAGTAATTTGAAGGAAGGGAAGGCATCAGCAAGACTAAAGCCTCCAACAATCTCGACTGCTTCCTGGACCACTTGAGAGAAAGCTTCACGGTCTTTGCATTTTGCACCAAAGGCAGCCCTGGCGGTGATATTAGACGTCAATGCTCGCAACAATTTTCTAAGGTTAACAGGTGATCCGGCCTTGGAACGAATGGAAGAAACGAAATTCGATACCTCTTCTTCCCTGATAGCTCGGAACGACTGAACTCGTTTAGCACTCAACAGTTCCAAAGTGCAAATTTTCCTCAGCTGCCTCCAATAGTCTCCATAAGGAGCGAAACCGATATCTGTGAAATCGTAAAACAGGATCCTTGCAGCAGGGTGATATGGCCTGCTAGAGAAATTCAGGTCATGTGTTTTCATCACATCTTGAGCTGCTTCCGGTGAAGAAATGACGAAATTGGAGAGCTCGCCAAGTTGTAAGTACATGACAGGGCCATGTCTGTTGGCCAAATCTCTGAGGCAGCGATGTGGAAGGGAGCCAATGAAGTGATGCATGTTGCCAATGAGAGGCAGTTTCCATGGCCCTGGGGGTAGTTTTCCTTGCTGTGTTTTGCAACTGGATTTGTTCATCCATATCCAAATGACTGTCAAGGCAAAGAGGATGATTGCGAGTAGGATTTGAGGGTCCATTTTACAACAAAAGGGGATGACTCAGATTCTTGCTTCGGGCAATGCACTATCAAATCTGCTGGTTCAACTGTTCTTTATAATCAATTTATAGCCAAATCAATAAACTATTATTGGTGTGCAGCCAACTGGTAAACTTAATAGAGTTTCACAGTTTATAGCCTCTTTTCTGATAATTGAATTAAATTAAATGAATCTAGTTAGCAGGTGTTGAGTTTTCGTTTCTTATTTATTATTGAATTATATATATACTATTGACTCATAAAGAATTCAACACCGAGAACAGCGACTTCGACCAGAAACCAAAAGATCTGGCATTATTTAATGTCCCACGTTGCAAGTTGCACCATTTAATATTAGTTTTAATGATTAAATAAAGTGTTTTTTAAGGTCTTGAATTTAAACAGTTATGTTTATAGGTGTATGTGTTGGTGATACCAAATAAATATTTTAAATATATATTATTTTATAATCAGAGACTCTATTAAAAAAAGTTATTAGTTTTAAGGAAAATTCTAGAATAGGCGTCGCATACAGAAACATATCATTAATATGACACACAATGCGTACTACTAATTAAATTATCCTTATTAAATAAATATAAAAAAATATAATGATCTATCCACAATTAATATTTTTTTATTATTTAGTTTAAATTTTAATAGGAATATAATTAAATAATATTTTATTAAAAATTATAATTATTTTAAGGATTTTTATTTAGGATTGGAACAATTAATTTATATTAAGTTTCATATTCATCATAGTAGCAACCATCAAAATCAACCGTTGATGATCATATTCATCTCGAAAAATTGTATTCTTCAACGTATACTATCGTCGAAGAGCTATATCAAGAGGAAACTTGTCTTTCTTTTCACCGAACGTCGCCCAACAACCGACTATTCAGGGTGGAGTTTAGTGAGGGTTCAACCCCTGTTAAAATTTGTATATTCGATATAATTTTAGTCCAATAGTATTTTGGTTTATATAAAAAAAATATTTAAATTAAAAAATATAAGAATTTATTAAATATATAATGAAGTAGAGTTCGAACTAAAAATAATAGCAAAGGCAGCACTGACTTCTTTCTCTTACACCGCTCCGGGGGCTTTGGTGCTCTCTCGGACACAGACAAGACGGGAACTAGTCTTTTAAAAGCTAGTACTTGGAACAAGGCGGAATGAAAGTCAAAATTTTTGGTCTAATAATAATTTAGGTCATTGTAAGTTTTAATATTACACAAATTAAGTGTTATCTCGTGAATTTTGAGTTTTTTAATATAAATCTAGGGTGAATACAAGATAATATATGTACAAAGACTCTCAACTATTTGACAATGAAATCTCATACCCCTACATGCACATTGCTCGAACTCAAGACCTCAAGCATACCAACAATCCCTTAATCACTAAGGTCACTTAATTCGTGCTGAATTTTGAATTTAAATAACTAATAAATATTTATATTTTTCTTAAACAATCCAATATTTCGGTCACTGTCAATATTTAGTTCTGGTTTCGTCTCTGCGTCTACTGATTACCTTTGCCGTTTGCATCGCACACCACCATCTGAGGTAAGCCAATCCGACTTGATAATGTGCAAATGTACCGGCAACGACGAGGACGTGAATAAGTTGGTTGCTGTGCCCAGCAATATCGAATTTTCCAGGATCTCGTACACAATTGTGTGAAGTGCCTCGGTGTTGATTTACGTTGATTTAGCACCAACAATAATCGAAGAAGGGTACAATTTATAACCAGAGCTAAAACCTATAACAGCATGCAAGCTGTGAACCAGCTGACATAACCAACTAACAAATCACATAACAGATGCTACGTCAGCAGCTTCAGCGACACGCTAACATTCTCTCTACTATATCAACCTTCAAGTTCAGCGGTATCGAAAACATTAACCTATTGCCGAAAAATAGGAAAGTATGACTTAGTCAGCATGAAACACCCATGCTTATGTATTTTTTTTATTGAACCACAGCAAAACTGTAACGTAAAATACTAGTGGTTGCAAAGAATGTGTCAAGTTTCACTGCCCACTAACCTATACTTAATGAAATCGACGAATGAAAAAGGTATCTAATGTCCTGAACGAAATGACAACAGATTTTTAATTTAGTTTTATAACTCCAACTTGGGGGGAGGACAAAGCAGATTTACATTAGCTTTCACAAGTTATACTTGAAGCATGTGAGAATAATATCTAGACAAAACAGGGGAAAATTGCCCGCGGTGTGCGATGCAAACGGTAACGATAGATATAATCAACGGTCGGTTGTTGTGCGACGTTTGGTGAAGAGAAAGACTAGTTTCCTCTTGGTATAGCTCTTCTACGGCCGTGTATGTTGAAGAACACAATTTTTCGGTGATGAATATGAGCGTCGCGATTGATTTTGATGATTGTTGTTGGGATAAATATACAAACCCATATAAATTAAGTGTTCTAATCCTAAACAAAAATTCTTAAAATAATTATAATTTTTAATAAAAAAATATAATTTAATTATATTCCTATTAAAAGTTAAACGGTCAGGCGCGCGGCGGCTGTTGAATGTGTAACCCCCTAGACCCGGCCTATACGTTTCGACTAAGTCTAGTGGATCACATTATGATTATTAAAGACATTTTTCGAAACCGTTATTCCATCAATATAAAATCACATTATAAATAACATGAAATTATAATAAATCATACTATCAAAACCCAACTTGTAAATATAATATCAATAAGTAATAAATTAATTTAAAACATATCTTAAAGAAAAAAATCAAATCACGATAACCCGAATAGTAATAGCAAAAGTGTCATCATATTAAAATCCCATACTTTAAAATAAGGTCCATGTAACAAAATAAAGTCAACTTGCAAGGTAAAAACATTACAATAAAATATACTTCAAGAGATATGTTGATCCTCCAAGTGCTCAATCCAGGGTATCTAACCAACAGTATCTGAAAGGGGAAAAATATTTTCGAAAAGTGAGCTAGGCTCAGTGTGTCCCAATATTACCATAAAATCACTATAGGTACACTAAACAAATCATAGTCCAATAAGTCTCATAAAATTATACTGCAGTAAATCTCTTTACAAAGCGTTACCCTAAGGGAACATCTTAGGGCCTGAGAGCCTACCCAAGATAGATTTCGGGGCCGTGGGGCCTACCTAAGAACACATCTTAGGGCCACAGGGCCTACCCGAGAATGATCTCAGGGCCGCAGAGCCTACCTAAGAGTCACATTAGGTCCGTAAAATTTTCCAGCTTGATCAGAGCTGTACTTTATAAATTCGTATTCCAAAAATTTAATTGCACCGTGTTATAAATTCCATAAATCCATAAACATGGTAATCATATACCATTTCAAAACAAATATCAGATAACAGTCATAATCCATAAATCATCACATTAAATCGGTGCATCAACAATACGGAAACCAAAGAATTCAGTGTACCACATATTAAAACAAATAAAACAGTTCAGTAATAAATAGGGAACACACCTCAATAATATGTTCAAATCGTGGATCTACTGATTGCTGGTTTCACCACGCTCTGCTACAGTTTTCGAACCTAATTTATAATATCACTATCTTACTAATGGGTAACATAAATAAATCTCTAAAATCATAAAATTTACGAGTCTTACGAGTGAATACTGGTATACGTGGTTTAACTGATCTAGAAGAGTTGGGTAGAGCTATCGAACGATCCGGAGAGTCTCTTGTACCTTCAAACAATAATAATTAATCAGCCCCAAATCTTACTTAATTGTTCAAAGCTAGAATTCTTAAGTATATAAGCATTTTTCGGGTTTGACTATCATTTTGGGGTATTTCGAGTCTGAATTTGGCCAAACGGATTGCGGAATCGGAATCAGGACGTCGAAAAACATAAAGTATGACTTTTTGAAAATTCAGATTCTTGGTCAAAGTCAAAGTCAACCACTTTGACCGTCGATTTGGAGGCCTTCAGATTCGAATTTGATGAAACGAACAGCGGAAACGGATTCGGCACGTCAAAAACTATCAGGATAGGTATACTCGGAAAAGATTAACGGTCGTTTAATGCTCAGTCAAAGCCATTTTAAGTTTTGGTCAAAGGAAGTCAACGGTCAATGGTCAACGGTCAACGGTCAACGGTTGGGTCGGGTCAACAGTCGGGTCGGGTCCGGTCAGTCGGGTCGGGTCATTCCGGTTCAGACCGGTCAAACCGGTTCAGACCGGTCAAACCGGTTTAAAACTGGTCAAACCGGTTTAAAACTGGTCAAACCGGTTTTCCAGCAGCTCACTCTCCCTGCGGCGGCGCGTGCGGCGCGTGAACAGTGCCACGGTGTCGGAAAATTCCCGGAAAAATTTCTAAAAATTATTTTGAGCGATTTCGAGATACTTACAACGATCGGTTCAAATTTTTGAACGGCGGAGAGCTCGTATTCCCACTCGGCCGAATCTTAGACTGCTCCACCTCCTCACGCGCCGTCGTCAACGACGAACAAGGTTGACACCGGCGGACTCGCAACGACACAAGGAACACGATGGTGCAGGAGGTGTCGTAAACGGAACAACGATCGGCGGTGAATTTAAGTTTTTCTCGGTGATGGATCTAAAAATAACGTCGAGACTTTGACTGTAAATTCCCGACGTTTGGCAGCGTTTCACTTCAATTAATTTGAAGGGTTTGTTCCTCGCTTGAAGATGAACACAACGGTGGTTTCAAAACAACGATCGGAATTCGGACGGCGTCTAGATCGGGGTTTGAAGTTAGGCGTTCGGGAGAGGATTTGGGCGTGGTTTTCTGTTTGAAACAGAAAACCACGATACAACATATAATACCATCCTTACCTAATTTTATTGGGTAAATTCAGAGCTTGGTCCCTGAATTTTCTTGAACTCTAAAACAAGCTCCAAGTTTTAAAATCTTTTAATTTAGTCCTCACAGTTTACCAATTTTCACAATTAAAGCCTCAAACTTCAATTTAATAATATTCTAATTTTTCCGGGTTGTTACAATTCTCCCCCTCTACAAGAAATTTCGTCCTCGAAATTTACCTTATGAGAATAGTTGAGGAAACTGAGCCTCCATTGACTCCAATATCTCCCAAGTAGCTTCTGAGGGGCCTCGATTACTCCATTGAACTTTGACCATTGGAATACGCCTATTCCGAAGAACTCGCTCATCTCTTTCTAAGATATGGATGGGTTCCTCCTCATATGACAAATCAGGTCTCAGCTCTACATTCTCAACCTGAATGATGTGATTTGGATCTGGACGGTATCGCCTCAACATTGATACATGAAAGACATCATGAATACGACTGAGCTCAGAGGGCAACTCAAGCTGGTATGCAACATGTCCTACCTTCTTCAAGATACGAAATGGTCCAATAAATCTTGGACTCAATTTACCCTTACGTCCGAATCTCAATACTTTCTTCCACGGTGAAACTTTTAAGAAGACCTGATCACCAACCTCAAATTGTATATATTTTCTTCTCTGATCTGCATAAGACTTCTGCCTATCAAATGCCTCTTTCAGACGGTCACGAATCAATCTGACTGTGTCCTCCGACTCTCGCACTAACTCAGGTCCCAACGTCTTCCTATCACGCAACTCAGTCCAACATATCGGAGTGCGATATTTACGCCCATAGAGTGCTTCATAAGGTGCCATACGAATGCTGGTCTGATAACTGTTGTTGTAAGCAAATTCAGCCAAAGGCAAAAAGTTCTCCCAACTACCATGAAAATCGATTACGCAACCCCGCAACATATCCTCCAGAATCTGAATTACTCTCTCAGATTGACCATCAGTTTGTGGATGAAAGGATGTACTATAATCCAATCTTGTTCCCAAAGCCGTATGTAACGCCTTCCAAAATCTCGAAGTAAATCTCGGATCTCGATCAGAAATAATAGACAATGGAACACCATGCAATCGGACAATCTTTGAAATATACAATCTCGCCAGCTTGTCCAAAGTATAATTTACCCGCACCGGAATGAAGTGAGCTGACTTTGTAAGTCTGTCAACAATTACCCAAACTGAATCTTTTTTCGAAGGAGTCATAGGTAAACCGATAACAAAATCCATAGTAATACGCTCCCATTTCCATTCAGGAATCTTGATAGGCTGTAACAAACCTGATGGATGTTGATGTTCTGCCTTAACTTGCTGACAAGTCAAACACCTAGCCACAAAGTCAGATATGTCTTTCTTCATACCAGTCCAATAATACCTCTCTCTCAAATTCCGGTACATCTTATCTCCTCCGGGGTGCATAGCATATGGACTACTATGAGCCTCAGTAAGGATAGTCTGCCTCAATTCAGCGTCATCAGGCACACATTATCTACCTTTAAAGCATAAAACTTCATCCTGATCAATTGCGTAATCTGTGTTTGCCCCTTGCTCTACTTGCTCAAAGATGGAAAGCAAGGAGCTATCAAGGGGCTGCTTAGCTTTAATCTCATCAACCAAGGTCGGCTTAACTTGCAATTCTGCTAACAAAGTGCCATCGTCATATAGATTCATCTTGGCCATCAAAGACCTCAACTCCGATACCGTCTTTCGACTCAAAGCATCTGCTACAATGTTAGCTTTACCAGGGTGGTAATCAATCACGCAATCATAATCCTTTAGAAGCTCTAACCAGCGACGCTGTCTCAAATTAAGTTCCTTCTGGGTCAGAAGATACTTTAAGCTCTTATGATCTGTGAAAATGTAACATTTCTCTCCATAAAGATAGTGTCTCCAAATCTTCAAGGCAAAAATTACTGCTGCCAACTCTAAATCATGAGTAGGATAGTTACTCTCATGCGGCCGCAGCTGACGGGATGCATAAGCCACCACCTTAATTTCCTGCATTAAAACACAACCAAGTACTGAATGTGAAGCATCACTATACACTGTAAAATCTTTCCCAGACTCTGGTTGAATCAACACCGGTGCTTGAGTCAAAACCGCCTTTAATTTCTCAAAGCTCTCCTGTTGTGCCTCGCCCCAGTCAAACAACACATTCTTCCTTAACAACTTTGTCAAAGGAGAAGCAATGATCGAGAAGCCCTCAACAAAACGTCGATAATAACCAGCCAAGCCCAAGAAACTGTGGATTTCAGATACGTTCTTAGGTCGTTTCCAATTCATAATAGCTTCTATCTTGCTGGGATCAACCTGAACACCTCGCGCAGAAATAATATGCCCCAGAAATGACACTTCTTGAAGCCAAAACTCACACTTGCTTAGTTTGGCATATAGACGATGCTCTCTCAAAGTCCGCAGAACGATCTTCAAATGCTCGTCATGCTCTGCCTCAGTACGAGAATAGATCAGAATATCGTCAATGAAGACCACCACAAATTGATCCAAATATGGTCGGAACACCCGATTCATCAAATCCATAAAAGCTGCAGGAGCGTTCGTCAAACCAAAATGCATCACTAAAAATTCATAATGACCATATCTAGTGCGAATGGCCGTTTTTGCAACATCTGATCCTTTAACTTTCAATTGATAATACCCCGAACGAAGATCAATCTTAGAGAATACAGTAGCTCCTCGCAATTGATCAAATAAGTAATCAATCCTGGGTAATGGGTATTTATTCTTGACCGTCATCTTGTTCAATTTCCGATAGTCAATACATAATCTTAGCGACCCATCCTTCTTTTTCACGAATAGAACTGGAGCTCCCCATGGTGAAGTACTATGTCGGATAAATCCTCGATCGAATAATTCTTGCAATTGGACTTTCAACTCCTTAAGTTCCTTTGGAGCCATACGATAAGGTGCCATAGAAATAGGTGAAGATCCTGGATAAGTCTCAATCTCGAACTCTACCTCTCTATCAGGAGGTAACCCAGGCAACTCCTCCGAAAAAACATCAGGAAACTCGCTAACTGTACGAATCTCCTCGATCGTGGACAATGCACCCTTGGTGTTCAAAATACAAGCAATGAAGGTCTCATATCCCTTCCGGATCATACGATCAATTTCCATCGTTGAAACTATATTGGAGAGATAGCCACGCCGTTCACCAATTAACACAACAGTCCGACCATCTGAAGTCTTCAGAGTAGCCCGCTTGTATTCGCAATCCAGCTTTACCTTGTGTTTATTCAACCAATCCATTCCAAGAATTAGATCGAACTCCTCTAGAGGAAGCTCCATAAGATCAGCGAGAAAAATTTCTCCCTGAACCTCGAGAGGGCAACGCCGAAATACTTTATTCACTAATACCGCTTGTCCTACTGGACTCGTAACTGTAACAGTATTTTCGGTGTTCTCTATCGGAATCTGAAGGTTTCGAGATACTGAGCTTGATACATAGGAGTGAGTGGAGCCATTGTCCAGTAATGCAAAGTATGGGATAGAATAAATAGTAAATGTACCTGCAATAACCTCAGGCTCATCTCTGTCATCCCGACGTCTAGTGGCATAAACCAAGGCTGGATGTCTAGCCTCAGAAACTGTTGGCCCTTTATTTTACTGAGGTCGAGCTCTACTGTCTGTCCTGGATGCTGAACCACGAGCCTTTACTTGGCTACGATCTCTAATTGGAGTATGTACTGTAGTCTGAGAACGTACAGGAGTCTGGGTAGCGATCCGCTCAGACAAAGCTAGCTGAGGACAATCCCTCCGAAAATGTCCACTAGATCCACAATGAAAACATGCTCCGGTCTTCCTATAACACTCTCCCGTGTGCCGTTTCCCACAAAAGTCACACTGAGGCACTAGAACCGGAACCGAAGAACCACCTCTACTAACAGCTGAAGGTGATGATACAGTAGGCCTGAAGCGTGTATTGCTTCTCTGAGGGGCTGAAGTACGAGTCCTCTTACCGGAATGTGCGGATGATTCAGTAGGGCCAAAAGATTTCCTAGATCGCTCCTGATCAACACGCTCTCTACCAGAAGCTAACGCCTCCATCTCCTCAGCATCCTTGGCTCTGCTTACCAGCACATCAAAAATCTCATCTTGAAGGGCTACCACCTGCCTACGTAGCTCGTATCTGAGTCCAAAGGCAAATTTACGACATCGATCTCTTTCGGTAGGCACCAGACTGATTCCATACTTTAACAATTTCAAGAACTCTATCTCATACTCTGAAACAGTCATGTCACCCTGAACCAAGTCCTGAAACTGCTGTTGTCTCTGGACTAAGTAGCGCTCACCCAAGAATCGGCTCCGAAAGCGCTCCTTGAAGAAATCCCATGTCAAACGATCAGTAGAAACACTACTGGTCACTGACTCCCACCATGTGTGGGCATTTCCATCTAACATCGCTACTGCCCCCAAATATCTCTTTGCTGAGTCCAAACCCAACTGATCCATGCGTCTTTCTGTATCCTATAGCCAATCTTCTGCTTCAGTAGGAATTCCTCCAAGCTGTCCTCCAAAAGTCCTGACCCCATTAGCAATTAGAGTCTGCGAAATAGGAACCTCAGATACAACACCAGCAGCTCTGACTGCTCCCTGTATCAATTGCAGAAATTGTCTACCAAAAGTCTCATCCAAAGCAACTCCGGTAGATTCTGACTCAATATCTGTCGCTCCTATGATCGGTGTAGTCATGCCAATACCATCGGTAGGAGGCAGATTCGTTGGGGTCGTAGGAGCAGGATCACCTATCGGAGGTGGGGGATCTACTCGTATCTCATCGATCGGATCTGCAAATCTAGCCACTCGACCTAGTCAACGGCTAGTTCGACGACCACGTCTAGCACTCATTTTGATGGATCTCAAGTTTACTACAGAAGATAAAACTTAGGGTTAGATAAGCACTTGGAGTCTCGAACACATTTAAAAATTTTAATAACTTTATGATATGACATTTGTATCTTGTTTTGTAAAATATTTCAAAATCGTATCTTCCATGTGGACTCATACACAGTCCGAGGGTTAAAAACCAAAAGCTCTGATACCAATAAATGTAACCCCCTAGACCCGGCCTATGCGTTTCGACTAAGTCTAGTGGATCACATTATGATTATTAAAGACATTTTTCGAAACCGTTATTCCATCAATATAAAATCACATTATAAATAACATGAAATTATAATAAATCATACTATCAAAACCCAACTTGTAAATATAATATCAATAAGTAATAAATTAATTTAAAACATATCTTAAAAAAAAATCAAATCACGATAACCCGAATAGTAATAGCAAAAGTGTCATCATATTAAAATCCCATACTTTAAAATAAGGTCCATGTAACAAAATAAAGTCAACTTGCAAGGTAAAAACATTACAATCAAATATACTTCAAGAGATATGTTGATCCTCCAAGTGCTCAATCCAGGGTATCTAACCAACAGTATCTGAAAGGGGAAAAATATTTTCGAAAAGTGAGCTAGGCTCAGTGTGTCCCAATATTACCATAAAATCACTATAGGTACACTAAACAAATCATAGTCTAATAAGTCTCATAAAATTATACTGCAGTAAATCTCTTTACAAAGCGTTACCCTAAGGGAACATCTTAGGGCCTGAGAGCCTACCCAAGATAGATTTCGGGGCCGTGGGGCCTACCTAAGAACACATCTTAGGGCCGCAGGGCCTACCCGAGAATGATCTCAGGGCCGCAGAGCCTACCTAAGAGTCACATTAGGTCCGTAAAATTTTCCAGCTTGATCAGAGCTGTACTTTATAAATTCGTATTCCAAAAATTTAATTGCACCGTGTTATAAATTCCATAAATCCATAAACATGGTAATCATATACCATTTCAAAACAAATATCAGATAACAGTCATAATCCATAAATCATCACATTAAATCGGTGCATCAACAATACGGAAACCAAAGAATTCAGTGTACCACAATATTAAAACAAATAAAACAGTTCAGTAATAAATAGGGAACACACCTCGATAATATGTTCAAATCGTGGATCTACTGATTGCTGGTTTCACCACGCTCTGCTACAGTTTTCGAACCTAATTTATAATATCACTATCTTACTAATGGGTAACATAAATAAATCTCTAAAATCATAAAATTTACGAGTCTTACGAGTGAATACTGGTATACGTGGTTTAACTGATCTAGAAGAGTTGGGTCGAGCTATCGAACGATCCGGAGAGTCTCTTGTACCTTCAAACAATAATAATTAATCAGCCCCAAATCTTACTTAATTGTTCAAAGCTAGAATTCTTAAGTATATAAGCATTTTTCGGGTTTGACTATCATTTTGGGGTATTTTGAGTCTGAATTTGGCCAAACGAATTGCGGAATCGGAATCAGGACGTCGAAAAACATAAAGTATGACTTTTTGAAAATTCAGATTCTTGGTCAAAGTCAAAGTCAACCACTTTGACCTACGATTTGGAGGCCTTCGGATTCGAATTTGATGAAACGGACAGCGGAAACGGATTCGGCACGTCGAAAACTATCAGGATAGGTATACTTGGAAAAGATTAACGGTCGTTTAATGCTCAGTCAAAGCCATTTTAAGTTTTGGTCAAAGGAAGTCAACGGTCAATGGTCAACGGTCAACGGTCGGGTCGGGTCAACAGTCGGGTCGGGTCGGGTCAGTCGGGTCGGGTCAACCCGGTTCAGACCGGTCAAACCGGTCAAACCGGTTCAGACCGGTCAAACCGGTTTAAAACTGGTCAAACCGGTTTTCCAGAAGCTCACTCTCCCTGCGGCGGCGCGTGCGGCGCGTGAACAGTGCCACGGTGTCGGAAAATTCCCGGAAAAATTTCTAAAAATTATTTTGAGCGATTTCGAGATACTTATAACGATCGGTTCAAATTTTTGAACGGCGGAGAGCTCGTATTCCCACTCGGCCGAATCTTAGACTGCTCCACCTCCTCACGCGCCGTCGTCTACGACGAACAAGGTTGACACCGGCGGACTCGCAACGACACAAGGAACACGATGGTGCAGGAGGTGTCGTAAACGGAACAACGATCGTCGGTGAATTTAAGTTTTTCTCGGTGATGGATCTTAAAATAACGTCGAGACTTTGACTGTAAATTCCCGACGTTTGGCAGCGTTTCACTTCAATTAATTTGAAGGGTTTGTTCCTCGCTTGAAGATGAACACAACGGTGGTTTCAAAACAACGATCGGAATTCGGACGGCGTCTAGATCGGGGTTTGAAGTTGGGCGTTCGGGAGAGAATTTGGGCGTGGTTTTCTGTTTGAAACAGAAAACCACGATACAACATATAATACCATCCTTACCTAATTTTATTGGGTAAATTCAGAGCTTGGTCCCTGAATTTTCTTGAACTCTAAAACAAGCTCCAAGTTTTAAAATCTTTTAATTTAGTCCTCACAGTTTACCAATTTTCACAATTAAAGCCTCCAACTTCAATTTAATAATATTCTAATTTTTCCGGGTTGTTACAGAATGATTAGGGGATTAGGGTAGAAACCCTAATCTACTTAGGGTTTAGTTAGGCTGATTTGGGTCCGAATTTTGGGCTTCGGGTTGAGGGGTTGATGGCTGGTCTGTGATGTACTGGGCCTCAATAATTGGCCTGCAAAAATGTAACTTGTAATTTAATAATAAGAATAATAAAATAATAGTAATAATAATTATAATAATAATAGTTAAAATATAAACAAAATAAAAAAGACCCGGACAAAAACGGGTGTTTACAAAACTCAACAAAGCAATAATTGAAGATTCAATTAGGGCACCTGCCGTTGTCAAACTTGCCACACTAATGATACGATGCGTTCATAGGATATACAAATATGGGGATTTCTTTGGCATTCAAACCGATCAAAATCAAGAGTGTGTGAAGTCAATCCTTGAGCCCATTCCGATGGACCAGTTCTGATATTTCACCCTAAAATTTGCTTTTCTATGTTCTCATCAAGTCTTTCCTTCGAATAAGAAGTTTGCGATAGGTTTAGGAGTTGTTTATATAATGTTATCCAAGTATAATCATTCTATCAATAGATTACATGACTATTGGTAAGAGTTGTTTATTGTTTTATAAATAACAGTCTTACTACTCTTTAATGTTGTAGAAATGTAATAAAGTTTGTAATATGCTTCTATAGTAATATCATCCATTGCACTTAATTCTAATAAATTGGTTTTGTAATTCAATTTTTCTTATTTTTAATGTGTGTGTTTTTTCTTATCTTTTTATGATTTGTTAGCGAAGAATTATTAGTTATGAATTGTAGGAACAACTATAAATTTAGTAGGAAAGTTTATATAAACTTTCTTTTTGAAATATTTTTCATCTAAAGGGAGAGAGAAAAATTGTGCTCCTAATGAGTATTGAACTCACAATTTAAAGGAGAGAAAAGATGTCACCCGAGAGCTTTTAACTATCTACTGTAAAGATTATTAACTATAAATATTAAAATTATAAAAAATAATTTAACATTAAACCACGATTTTTCCTAACCAATTAGGTAATCAAATATAAGGGTTGTCATCATCAAACTCTCATGAACATTTTCTCAATAATAACTTTCTCCAAATTTTTGCTCAAAAGGCCTAAAATCTCAAATTTTCTTTATTTTTTTCTCCAAATTACAATTTATTATCTGTTCCAAATTAACTCTTGATTTAAATTGTGTTGTTCAATTTTATCCTTATTTTTGCATCTTTCAGGATCTCTCCAGTGGTAAGATGTTAAAAATTGGTAGGAAACAAAGAGGTTTATATGTTCTTGAGTCATCTGGTTTATTTTTTTTTCTGATTATGCTTCTAAAGTTTCAAGTATGACATCCAATATTATATCTCATTATATGTCTTCTTCTGTTAGTAAAACATTTATTTGGCTTGCTCGGTTAGGTCATGCTTCTTTTTTGAAATTGCATAATATGCCTTTGCTTGCTGATTGTAATTTGGATGCTTCTACTATTCATTCTTGTTCTGTCTGTCCTCTATCCAAGCAGGCACGATTACCTTTTTCAATTAGTCATTCTAAGTCTGAAATTCCTTCTCAGCTGATTCATGTGGACTTGTGGAGCTCTTATAGAGTTTCTACTATTAATTAGTTTAAAAAAATTATATAAATTAATTTGCGTGTCGCTTATTCCAATGAAAGCACAAGCAATTGAGGAAGCATGAACCTTCTAACGTTGAATGCTACATGAAACAACACAGCCTTTAAGAGAAACTTACGCTTGAAGATTTTGAGAAACTATTGGAGGATTCATGGAAGGATGTAAAAGAAGAATGCAAGAGAGCAGCAATCGGCCGTAGAGATCTGCTCGTACGACATTTGAACTTTGCTCTACTATCATATTTGTTCTACAAGCATGGACGATCCTGCTCCGCCTTACGGAAGCGGGTTTAAAATAGCTGCTTTTCAGCTAGAGTTCGCATCAGAAAAGTGCATGTAGGGCAGGGGATCCAAAAGCAAGGATGAGAACAAGCATCATAAATGGAAGTTTTTCAGGTGGAAGAATCGGTGCACCGAAGAAAAAACAAAAAAAAACAAATTAAAATAACTATTAAATTTATTTATTTTTTTCATTATCACATTTCATATTTCCAGAGTTTGAGAATTATTTTATACCGAAAAGGAAACCCCACAAAAGAAAATCTTATTCCGAGATTTAGGCTGCGTCGATATTGGATAAAAGCAAACCCCATAATTCGAAGTCAAACATAATTTAATGTGCACCGGAATGATATGGAATGGGAACTACGCAAAGCTCATGCTTCTTTGCTACTGTGGCCCCGAAGACTTCGTCCATGTTCAGCTCTTCCATTTTTCTTCCATCACCAAGTTTCCAATCAAAATAATACAACAATTGTGCAATTGGAAGCTCAACATTGGCCATGCCGAATGCTATGCCTGGACAAATCCTCCTCCCAGCACCAAATGGAATGTACTCAAAATTAACCCCTTTGAATTCAATCCAACTGTTAAGAAATCTCTCTGGATTGAATTTTTCGGCTTCTGTCCAATACTTGGGATCTCTCCCAATTGCCCATCCATTGATTATGACTCTAGACTTGGCTGGTATCTCGTATCCATTGATTTTACAGTTTTCCTTGCTTTCTCTTGGTAGCAGCAATGGCAGTGCAGGATGTAATCTCAATGTTTCCTTCATGACTAATTTCAGGTACTTCAATTCGGAGAGGCCTTCTTCATTTACCTCTCCTCTTTTATTGAAGACGTGCCTCACCTCTGCTTGTGCCTCTTCCAAAATTTTTGGATATTTTAACATTTCAGACATTGCCCATTCTATGGTCATGGATGTTGTCTCCCCTCCAGAAGAAAACATGTCCGGTTACAAGATAGTTCAAGTCTATGTTTTAACAGTGTACACAAATGTTCAAAGATGGTACCTGGACCACTGCCTTGATATTAGAGTCTGTCAATGGTATTTCGAGATTTCCATGCTCCAGAAGATTTAACAAAACGTGAACCAGATCATTCTGTTCATCTTTGTCACCACTCTTTGTGTTCGAACGATCGGCTCTGTGTTGTTGGATGATGTTTTCGAGAATCTTGTCCGATTTTCTGTGCAGCTTTTCGAGTTGAAAGCTTCTTCCGCTCAGGATTTGAAGTAATTTGAAGGAAGGGAAGGCATCAGCAAGACTAAAACCTCCAACAATCTCGACTGCTTCCTGGACCACTTGAGAGAAAGCTTCACGGTCTTTTCATTTTGCACCAAAGGCAGCCCTGGCGGTGATATTAGACGTCAATGCCCGCAACAATTTTCTAAGGTTAACAGGTGATCCGGCCTTGGAACGAATGGAAGAAACGAAATTTGATACCTCTTCTTCCCTGATAGCTCGGAAAGACTGAACTCGTTTAGCTCTCAACTGTTCCAAAGTGCAAATTTTCCTCAGCTGCCTCCAATAGTCTCCATAAGGAGCGAAACCGATATCGGTGAAATCGTAAAACAGGATCCTTGCAGCAGGGAGATATGGCCTGCTAGCGAAATTCAGGTCATGTGTTTCCATCACTTCTTGAGCTGCTTCCGGTGAAGAAATGATGAAATTGGAAAGCTAGCCAAGTTGTAAGTACATGACAGGGCCATGTCTGTTGGCCAAATCTCTGAGGCAGCGATGTGGAAGGGAGCCAATGAAGTGATGCATGTTGCCAATGAGAGGCAGTTTCCATGGCCCTGGGGGTAGTTTTCCTTGCTGTGTTTTGCAACTGGATTTGTTCATCCATATCCAAATGACTGTCAAGGCAAAGAGGATGATTGCCAGTAGGATTTGAGGGTCCATTTTACAACAAAAGGGGATGACTCAGATTCTTGCTTCGGGCAATGCACTATCAATCTGCTGGTTCAACTGTTCTTTATAATCAATTTTTATAGCCAAATCAATAAACTATTATTGGTGTGCAGCCAACTGGAAAACTTAATAGCGCTTCACAGTTTATAGCCTCTTTTCTGATAATTTTTTTTTTGAAAAAGGTACTTTGTATTAGAAAAAATGCAAAGTACACCGCACTAAAACTCACACAACGCCCAAACCTACTGAACGAGTTACATAAGACCTTGACATTCAACACACTCACCCAACATATATTAACCCACAATAACAGCCTAAAATACCCTATGGAAATAAAATCAGCGGATAATCTCAAAGAACTCAGCCCTGAACTTCACACAAACCCAAGCAGACTAGCACCAACCTCGAAAAACAATTCTCGTATATTATTGAATTATATATACTATTGACTCATAAAGAATTCAACACCGAGAACGGCGACTTCGAACCAAAAAACCAAAAGATCTGGCATTATTTAATGTCTCACGTCACAAGTCGCACCATTTAATATTAGTTTTAAGAGTGTAATTCATCAAATGATTTTAATGATTAAAGTGTTATTTTTCATTAAGGTCATGAATTTAAGAAACTGTGTTTATAGGTGTATGTGTTGGTGATATCAAATAATATTGTAACATATATTATTTATAACCAATAGATACTCTATTCAAATAAGTTACCAGTTTTAAGGAAATTTCTAGAATAGGCGTCGCATACAAAAACATATTATTAATGTGACAGACAATGCATACTACTAATTAAATTATCCTTATTAAATAAATATAAAAAATATAATGATCTATCCACAATTAATATTTTATTATTATTTAGTTTAAATTTTAATAGGAATATAATTATATTATATTTTTATTAAAAATTATAATTATTTTAAGGATTTTTATTTAGGATTGAAATAATTAATTTATATAAGTTTCATATTCATCCTAGTAGCAACCATCAAAATCAACCGTCGATGACCATATTCATCTCGAAAATTGTGTTCTTCAATATATATTATCGTCGAAGAGCTATAACAAGAGGAAACTGGTATTTCTTTTCACTGAACGTTGCCCAACAATCGGCCATTCAGGGGTAGAGCTTAGTGAGGGCCCAAAGGGACTCCGGCACCTGTTAAAATTTATGTATTTGATATAATTTTGGTCTAATAGTATTTTAGTTTATGTAAAATTAAATATTTAAATTAAAAAATATAAAAATTTATTAAATATTTAATTAAGTAGAGTCTGAACTAAAGAATGATAGCAAAGGCAGCACTAACTTCTTTCTCTTATACCGCTCCGGGGGCTTTGCTGCTCTCTCGGACACAGACAAGACAAGAACTAGTCTTTTAAAAGCCAGGATAAGTACTCATTCTTCCTCGAGTTCACGAAATAGCCCTTTGCTCTAGCTAATGAATCCCCCCACTTTTTTTCTCGTAATAGATCTTGTTACTTGGAACAAGGCGGAATGAGAGTTAGACATGTGTTTTCAAAATTTTTGATCAAATAATAATTTAGGTCATTGTAAGTTTTAATATTACACAAATTAAATGTTATATGGTAAATTTTGAGTCTTTTTATATAAATCTAGGGTGAATACACGATAATATTTGTACAAAGACTCTAAACTATTTGACAATGAATGCTCGTACCCCTACATGCCTAGTGCTCGAACTCGAGACCTCATGCATAACAACAATCCCTTAATCACTAAGGTCACTTAGTTCGTGCTGAATTTTGAATATAAATACCTATTAAATCTTTATATTTTTATTAAATAGTCCAATATTTCGATCACTGTTAATATTTAATTATGGCTTCGTCTCTGCGACCACTGATTACCTTTGCCGTTTGCATTGCACACCACCATCTGAGGTAAACCAATCCGACTTGATAATGTGCAAATGCACCGGAAACGACGAGAACGCGAATAAGCTGGTGGCCGTGCCCAGCAATATCGAATTTCCCAGGATCTCGTACGCGATTGTGTGAAGTGCCTCGGTGTTGATTTAGCACCAAGAATAATCGAAGAAGGGTAATTTTATTAATCAAAGCTCATACAATTTATAAAAGCTGTGAACCAGCTCACATAACCAACTAACAAATCACATAACATATGCTACGTCAACAACTTCAGCTACACGATAACATTCTCCCTACTATATCAACCTTCAAGTTCAGCGGTATCGAAAACATTAACCTATTGCCGAAAATAGGGAGTATGAAACACCCATGTTTATGTATTTTTTTTATCGAACCACTGCAAAACTGTAACGTAAAATACTAGTGGTTGCAAAGAATGTGTCAAGTTTCACTGCCCACTAACCTATACTTAATGAAATCGACGAATGAAAAAGGTATCTAATGTCCTGAACGAAATGACAACAGATTTTTAATTTAGTTTTATAACTCCAACTTGGGGGGAGGACAAAGCAGATTTACATTAGCTTTCACAAGTTATACAAGAAGTATGTGAGAATATATCTAGACAAAACAGGGGAAAATTGCCGGCGGTGTGCGATGCAAACGGTAACGATAGAGATAATCAACGACCGGTTGTTGTTGTTATGAAATTTGAGTTAATTTCCACCAATAACAATTCACTTTGAAAACTATTATCTAGGTGACTAGTGTGAAAATGATTATACTAAAAATCACCCCAAGGTAGATTCCCAGGAAAGAGGAGGGGTCACAATGGTCCCTCTTAAAACCCACTTTCCTTAGACAGAACTACCAAGACAAGTAATTTTAATAGGACAATAATTGACAACAACTATAGCCGACAATAGTTATTAAATAGACATAAAAGAGAACACCAAAATATTTCACTAATAGAGGAAATATTACAAAGAGAGAAAGAATACAAATAGCCTTTAAAATAGAAGAAGGTTTATATTTGTGGGATGATTAACTAAGGAGAATGAGGGTTTTATTTATAACAAAAGAATTTCCCCTCCTCCTTATACACAACCAATGTGAGACTTTTGCCAAAAACCAACAGTTGTGCAACGTTTGGTGAAGAGAAAGACTAGTTTCTTCTTGGTATAGCTCTTCTTCGACAGTGTATGTTGAAGAACACAATTTTTCGTTGATGAATATGAGCGTCGGCGATTGATTTTGATGATTGTTGTTGGGATTAATATACAATACAAACTCATATAAATTAAATGTTCTAATCCTAAATAAAAATTCTTAAAATAATTATAATTTTTAATAAAAATATAATTAAATTATACTCCTATTAAAATTTAAATTAAATAATAATAAATAAATAAATAATTATGGATAGATTATTATTATTTTTTATATTTATTTAATAAGAACAATTTAATTAGTGGTGTGTATCAAAGTGTCATATTAATAATTTGTTTTGGTGTGCGCTCTATACCCATCCTTGTTTTAATAGTTAAAAATAAGGATGTGTTAATAGTTTTTTTTTTTTTTGAAAATGGGATGTGTTAGTAGTAAAAACTTAAAAAAAAGTTCCATTGAATATTATTTAAAAAAGTGTTTTTAAGATGTACATTTTTTATCCTAGTCACAGGTAATATTAAATAAATATTATTTTGTAAAAAAGTCAAAATTACAGTTTTAATATTTATTTATTTATTGTCTAATTGTTTTATACTTTTTTTAAAATTTTAATTTTTATCGAGGTTTAATTATATGATTAATAAATTATTGGTGAGGTCAAAAGTATATTTTATCGTAATATTTTCATGAAATAAAAATAATTATTATAAATTTATTTCTATTTACCAAAAAATTATAAATTTATTTCTTATTTATTAAGAAAATAATTTTTAATTTTTACCAAAATTTAAGTTGATGTATTTCATTTACTATAATGTTAAAGAATTTAAATATATTATTTCAAATCTACAATAATATCAATTATCTTCTCAAAATTATTTTTAAGTGTAATAGTAAAATTTAAATCTTAAATTAAATAATTCAAAAACAAATTTTCACAAGGAGCTTTTAAAATCACCTTATCCCCATATTGTTTCAATGTTGTGTAGAAATTAAAATATCTGCTTTTAATAGTTTGTTTAAATAAATTATGTAATTTTGATCTTAATAATATAATTTGATTTGATTGATTTGAAAAGATGCAGTTTTAAAAATTTGGCATCCAAATTTCTACATATCTTTAAAGGAGAAATGAGGTGTGTTTGTGAAATTAGATGACATTATTAAACAAAGAGACAACTTTGACTTGGCGAAAATGCTAGTAAATTATTATTAAACAAAGAGACAAATTTTTTTTGGGGGGATGGTATACTATGTCAATCCCTTTTCTAAGCTTGATGGTGGTAGAGTTATCGTTGTTGGGTCCTGCAACCAACATGTCATCCACATACAACAGCAATATAACAAAATCGTTATCACCAGACCTCTTGAAATAAGCACAAGAGTCTGCATTAAGTCTGTTGTATCCAAGGCACATAATGAAGAAATCAAATATCTTATACCAACACATCGGCGCCTGCTTTAGACCGTACAAAGATTTGTTCAACCTGCAAACCAAGTTCTTTTTTTTTTCTTCAAAACCTTCAGGCTGGAGCATGTAAATTTCTTCTTCAAGATTTCCATGAAGAAAAGTTGTTTTAACATCTAGCTGCCCTAGATGTAAATTCAATGTAGCATACATTGCCAAGGCTACTCGAACTGTTGTTAGTTGAACCACAGGAGAAAATATTTCATTGAAATCAATACCTTCTTTTTGAGCATATCCTTTGACAACCAGTCTTGCACGATACCTCTCTACTTGATCGTCACCATTTCGCTTGATTTTAAAGACCCATTTGTTACCAATTAGCTTCCTTCTTTGTGGTAGTGGCACAAGGTCCCATGTATTATTTTTATGAAGGGCTTCGATTTCTTCTTGCATCGCCATCATCCACAGTGAAGCATCTGAGCTATTTATTGCCTCATGGTATGTTGATGGCTAATCGTCCTCTGTTAAAAGACAGTATGCAATATTACCTTCTATAACATAATCTGAGTGCCAATTGGGACGTCTTCTCACACAATCTGATTGACGAGTTGTTGGAGCTTCAGAACTCTCTGGTTCTTGTTCATCATGTGCTGGTTCTACTTCAGAAGAATCTCCTTGTTCAAAATCCTTTTCCACATCTATCTGTGTAGTCTCTGACTTTTCAGTGCTATCATCGTCTTCTTTTCTTTGTAGCTTATCTTCTACAAATATAACATCCCTGCTGATGATCACTTTGCGGGCAGTGGGATCCCACAAGCGATACCCATTTACTCCATCAACATACCCCAAGAATTTTCATTTCCTGGATTTTGGATCCAGCTTTGAAATTTCTTGGTAGTTGTACATCACGTACACTATACTTCCAAATACACAGAGGTTTGAATAATCAGCCCAGTCCACATCTTCATTGGTGTCTTCAGCTCTATTACAGTTGATGGAGCTCGATTCACCAAATAACAAGCGGTATTGACTGCTTCTGCCCAGAATTATTTTTCTAGGCCTGCATCCCTCAACATTGCTCTTGTTCTTTCTAACAAGGTTCTGTTCATCCACTCTGCCACTCCATTTTGTTGAGGAGTGTTCGCCACTGTGAACTGTCTTTTGATGCATTCTTTCGTGCAAAAGTCATCAAATTCTTCACTTGTGTATTTCCTCCATTATCTGTTATGAAACACTTGATCTTATTTCCAGAATCAAGTTCCACCTGCGCTTTGAAGTTTTTGAAAGTTGAAAACACATCTGACTTCTTCTTAATAGGATACACCCAACATCTCCTGGAGTAGTCATCAATGAATGAGACAAAGTATTTTTCTCCACCTAGGGATGTAACTTGTGCTTGCCATACGTCAGAGTGAACCAATTCTAGAACACATTTGCCTCTAGAATTTGATGTGTTAAATTTCAACCGGTGCTGCTTACTTGTTATGCAATGCTCACACAAAGTAAGTGATACCTTTATTAAACCTGGAAGTAGCTTTTGCTCCGCAAGGACTTTTATTCCTTGTTCTGACATGTGTCCAAGTTTCTGATGCCATAGCATTGCAGAATCTGAACTACATGAGACAACAGAGACTTCTGCTTCTAGCAAAGTCTCTCCCTTCAGCATGTACAAGATTGCTGCTATCTTTTCACCTTTCAGTACCACAAGCGCTCCACGGAACACCTTCATGATTCCTTTCCGTGTTTCAATCTTGCTTGCATTATTATCCAACAATCCGTAGGATAATAAATTTTTCTTCAGGCCTGTCACGTGTCGCACATCTCGAACAACTTTAATTGTTCCATCATACATCTTTAATTTGATGGTTCCCACGCCAACGATCTCCAAGGCATGATCATTGCAACTATAGACAGATCCTCCTGAGACATGTTCATAGTGATGGAACCATTCTCTTCTTGAGGTCATGTGATATGTTACTCCCGAATCAATGAGCCATATATCTGCATATCTCTTTCTACCTTCCACGGTGGTTGACGCTTCACAACATAGAGCATCTCCATCATCTGAAGTGTTTGTGGTATTGCCTTGTGGATTGGAGTTTTTATTCAGACTCCAACAATCCTTCTTTAAGTGACCCTTCTTTCCACAGTTGTAGCACTTTAAATTCTTCTTGCTTCTCGACTTTGATCTACCATGTTTGTGACTGCTGCTTTGGCCACGTTCTATTGATTTCCCTCTCATCGTTGTCAACGCTTCTGCTTGTTGCAGATTTACTTGTCTGTTTTCCTTGTTATTGCGCCTATTTTCTTCTTGTAGAACAGTAGATGCAACGTCATCGAAGACTAGACTGGTGACATTACTGTTTGTCAAGTTGATGATGAGTTGATCATACGAATCAGGTAAACTTTGAAGTATAAGTTCAACACGTTATTGTTCTCCTATTTTACAGCTTAAGGATGTAAGCTGAGAAAATAAAGTGTTCAATGTATTTAAGTGCTTCGTCACTGAAGTAGATTCTGGCATCCGGAGAGTGTACAATTTCCTCTTAAGGAAAATTTTATTGTGCAGCGATGTGGCCTCATACAATTTGGTGAGATGATCATGTATCTCCTTAGCTGTCTTCTTCTCCTCGATGCTTGACAATACTTCATCTGTTAATGCTAGATGAAAGTTTTCCATAGCATTTCCGTCTATTTCGATCCATTTGTTATCATCTGTAAAATCCACCGGCCTTTCACTGATATCTGCTAGACAACCGTCTTTCCTCAGGATGGCTTTCATCTTCAATTTCCACAATGAGAAATTTCTCCCATTGAATTTTTCAATATCAAATTTCGTTGCCATAGCTTCTTTTACGGATAGCTCCTATGAATAGTTCTCTGGAACCTTCAAAGAATGGGTAATAACTTCTTACTTTCTTATGTTGGATGATCCACCTTTTGGTGGCAACCACAAAGATAATAAGCAGATATTACACACTCAAATCTAGCTCTGATACCAATTGTTGCGGAAGATGGCTATCGAATAGAGCAAAATCGCAACTGATAATTTGAGAAAATAAAAATGAAGATAAAATAGACACAAAATTTACGTGAAAAACCCCTAAATAATATTGGGTAAAAATCACAGACAACGGTAGAAGAATTTCACTATGAGAAAATAGGAATTACATCTTCTCTCGATCTACCAAGGAGAAAACAATGATAATTCTCTCTTGATAAAAAGGAGAAAACAACTCTCAAGAAACTCTCTAAATTCTCTCTAGTATTGGAAGAAAGCTAGAATGCTTTAGGATGGATTTGAAGCTAAATGGGTTAGGGTATTTATAGTTGAAGCTTAAGGTCTAATCTTGTAAATACCCTAAATTATAGTGACTAAATTAGTAATTGACCCTTTCCAATTTTCCACAAAAGCATACTATTTAATTTTCAAAAGCAGCCGGCTGCTATAGCCAAATTTGACTTGATTTTCAACACTACAAGCATGGACGCTCCTGCTCCGCCTTATGGAAGCGGGTTTAAAATAGCTGCTTTTCATCTAGGGTTCCCATCAGAAAAGTGCATGCAGAGCAGGGGATCCAAAAGCAAGGATGAGAACAAGCATCTTAAATGGAAGTTTTTCAGGTAGAAGAATCGGTGCACCGAAGAAAAAACAAATAAACAAATTAAAATAACTATTAAATTTATTTATTTTTTCATTGTCATATTTCATATTTCCAGAGTTAGAGAATTATTTTAGACCGAAAAGGAAACCCCACAAAAGAAAATCTTATACCGAGATTTAGGCATCAGTAATTTGAAGGAAGGGAAGTGATAACTCCGTAAAAAGGTCATATTTTGGGATCTTTTCACTTAAATTATTGAATGTCTAAGAGCCTATTTAGGATCATTTAGATGCATTTAGGAGCATATAGTTTCATGAGGTGGAATTCTATTTACCGTGGCATTTTATTTTGTTATCAGTGTTGTTTTATGGGGAATGTGTTTGTTTGATGATGTACAGGATTTGTTAGCAAGGAAAAGAAAAAAATAAAATGCCGTGGCATAAGAAGATTGCTGAGCAGAATGAAAATGTCGAGCTGGATTGGCATTTCAAGAGCGAACAAAATGAAAGAATATATTTTTGGAGCCAGTTGTCCCTATTTTCACGGGATCTCTGATCATGACCGAGAAATCCAGATCTCTCATCATAACCGAGAAATCTGCCTGGATCAGCGCATATCCTTACCTGCCCAGTTAACCACCCAGGCTGGACTATTGCCAGCTGCCTAGCAGGATCACTGCCAGCTCTACCCGATCATCACGTGAATTAAGCATGATTTTAGGTATCTTTGGAATTTTGACACCAACCTTTAGGGTTTTTCTCCCCTATAAATAGAGGATGAAGCCACGATATTAAAGGAGAGAGATACAAGCCGCCAAGAGCCAAAAATTTGGAGAAAAAGTTCTCAGTCAATCCGATTTACCGTGGCATTTCTCATCTGACAAGCTTGAGGGTGTGGCGTTTTAGGCCTCCGAGAGGAGCTAGCTCACTGGGAGCAGTTCGTGGTGGCTGAGGGAAGCTCCAACAGTGCGCTGAAGCTTTTTCTCCTCCCCTTAGATCTTTGCTTTCATATTTTGTTATTCGGGTTGTAAGGAACGAATGATACTTGCTTTGTGCTTGTTTATTTCGACCCCCACCATGAACTAAACCTATTTGGTGGGAGTTTATTCGGATATTTAAGTTATATTTCAATGAATGATTGTTTTTCTATGCTTTATTCTGTTTTGTTTATGAAACTTAATGCCTTAAGGCTGTAGGAGCTACGAGAGTAACCGTTCCTTAGGAGGTTTTTAGGCTTTGAGAGAATACCTTGGCAAAATATCCTTAGTATTCGAGAGAAACTAGGGATGAACTACATAAACAAAGGGTTCTAGGTAGTAACTAGGCCTAATCCACCTTAGAGATAAGACTAGGATTTCATTCGACTAAAAAGAGCTGTAAAAAACCGATAGGTTAGATATTAATGCTGCCGCAAAAAGATATTACCGAGACAAATTCTGTTATCTGAACCAATAGGATCACTGCAGGGGTTTATGCCAATCGGTTTTGCCAAGGCATCTTCAATCTGTCGAGTCCCTTACTAGAGATAGCATAGGGCACCTTATGAGACTCTGTCGGGCGGACTAGGCATAGAAGTAAAACCATTCTGAGAAGTAAACTTAGGTTTTCCAGATTGACTCCCATCACTCATTCCCATTGATGCTTGTCGTGTGAGAAAGCTAAAGTTCTATATTTATTAAATCCAATATTTGCATTTTATTTTGCCTTGACATTTCCATTTGCTTGCATGTATCACAATTTAAATTGCCATAACATATCCAATTGCTACCGCACTACCATCATTCTATTTCTGCATCAGTCATTCTATTTTGCCACAGCATTCTCATTTGTATATACCATCACTAACTTTACTTAGGTGACAAAGTAAAGTGCCTTTACAAATCTATTTGATTTCTCCAATTCCCTGTGGAGACGATACTCAACTTATCACTTTATTACTTGTTCGATTGTGTATACTTGCATACATATCCGCACTCATTTATAGTACTCACAAATTGTAGACAAGTTTTTGGCGCCGTTGCCGGGGAATTGGCAACTTGAAGTTAAATTGATTTGTCATAACATTTTTATTTTACTTGTTCATATTTTCTTTTCAATTAGCTTTACTTTTTACTTTCTTTAATTTTATTCATTTGTTTTTCTAAGTACATGACCAGAAGCAACCTTGAATAGCCATTAGAACCGATTGATCCTGAAATCGAGAGGCTTTTTAGGCAAAGAATACGTGCTCAACGTGTAAACATGTACCAAATCGGAAATCAAGGCATTGGTCATGAGGAAGATCAGAATGTCGAGGCAAATCTAAATGCTGGGAATGCAGCTAGGCCTCGTGCCATTCGGGATCACTTAAACCCGATCTTAGATGACTTAAATCCTGGAATAGTGGCCCTAGAAATTCAGGCAGCCCACTTCGAGCTGAAATCTGTCATGTTCAATATATTAAATTCCATAGGGCAATTCGGGGGCATGCCAAATGAAGATGCCAGACATCATATTCGTAACTTCTTGGAGGTGTATGATTCTTTTCGCCAACAATGGGTGCACAAAGATGTTCTAAAATTAAATTTATTTCAATATTCTCTGCGTGACCGAGCAAGAGCGTGGTTAAGTGGTGTTCCAGCGGGTTCAATGGAGTCGTGGAATGATCTGTGCAAAAAAAAATTGTTGCGGTATAATCCTCCGAACATGAACACCCAACTGAGGAACGACATTGCTTCTTTTCGTCAAGCCGATGACGAATCGATGTATGAATGATGGGATCGATACAAGGCATTGCTTCGCAAGTGCTCAAACCATGGTTTTCAAGATTGGACACAAGTGGTGATGTTCTACAATGGAGTAAACGCACCCACAAGGATGATGCTAAATGCCTCGGCAAATGAGATGCTACTTGACAAATCACCAGCAGAGGCATTTGACATACTGGATAGGATTGCCACCAATGATTACCAATTTCCATCTACTCGGCTTGGACTTGGGCGAAAATCACATGGAACTTTTGAGCTAGACTCTAAGGATACGGTGTCCGCCCAACTTGTTGTTATCACCAATATGTTGAAGAACTTACAAAGGCCAAGCGAGGTAAGAGAAGTGAAGGCAGCCAATTCAGCATATTTATTATGCCACGGCAATCACAATGAGAGTGACTGCCCGACCAATCAAGAATCCATCAACTTTGTGGGCAACTTTAACCGAGGCAACAACAACCCCTATTCAAACACCTATAATCCTGGATGGCATCAACATCCAAACTTTTCATGGGGAAATCAAGGAACCAGCAATGCCCATCAACTAGCTCGATAGTAGAATTACAATGACTCCCAGAATTATCAATATAATATGCCATGGCATAATTCTAACAAGGGAGGGCCATCTTCATCGACCACAAGTTCTTTGGAAGCCACAATGCAAGAGTTCATTGCAACAATGAAGACAATGCTACAAGACCATGCGACCTCCATAAAAAATCAAGGAGCCCTGCTTCAAAGTCACAGTTCGTCATTAAGGGCGCTGTAGAGTCAGGTTGGTCAAATTGTCGCGGCATTACAAGAACGCAGACCAGGACATTTTCCGAGTGAAACTGAAGTCACCAAACCTTATGGCAAAGAGCAATGTTGTGTGCTAACTCTCCGAAGTGATACACAAATTAATGTTGAAGATAAATTTGAGGGAACATCGAAGGATGATTCACCCCCTAAGACCAGTCACGCTGATCAAGAAGCGCTAGAAGAAGCACAAGAGGAAGAGGATAAAGCTGAGGGTTCATCAAGTAAAGAAACTGAAGGGGCAAACAAAGATGTCGCGGCAACTTCTGTTCGCACCCTGTCAATGCAGGCAGCCAGACCCCCGCCTCCTTTTCCGCAAACACTGAAGAAGCATAACAAAGATATCCAATTAAGAAGTTCGTTGACATTCTGAGTAAACTGCAAATCAATGTTCCTTTTTTGGAGGATATGGAACAAATGCCCACCTATGCTAAATTTCTCAAGGAGATTGTTACCAAGAAGAGAAAGGTTGAACAGTACGATACAATTGCCACGGCAAAAGAATTTTGCTCTTCCTTAAGCAAGCTGCCACCAAAGAGACATGATCTGGGCAGTTTCATCATCCCATGTTCGATAGGAGACAAGTTCATTGGGAAGGCATTGTGTGACCTTGGCTCAAGTGTAAACTTGATGCCTAAATCAATTTTCGTAAAGCTTGGGATAGGAAATACGAGACCCACATCTGTCATCTTGCAATTAGCCAATCATTCACATGTGCGTCCTGAAGGGAGAATTGAAGATGTCATTGTGCGGGTTGACAAATTTGTTTTTCCTGTTGATTTCTTGATTTTGGACTGTGAAGTTGACGCCACAGCACCCATCATCTTGGGGATACCCTTTCTAGCTATTAGTCGTATTCTCATCGACTGCGAGAGGAACGAGTTAACCACGCGAGTGGCCGATCAACATGTCATTGTGAATATCTTCTGATCTCTTAAGTACATGGATGATTCTGAAGAATGCCAGAGTATTTTAGAAGTGGATACAGTAATCACGAAAGAAGCCGATCAATTTTGCCACGACAATTTCATTCAGCTGGGACCTGATGAGGGGATATTGGAAGACTTAAAGGCCGGAGAGCCTAATAATTTTTCATCCGAGGAGCAGCAGGCTAGCTTCCTTAAAGCTAGCCCAGGTACGCGCTTTGAACCTTTGAATTTTGAAGAATTTGTTCCTCCCAAGCCCTCATTACAACATGCACCTACCCTTAAACTTCAAAATTTGCCACAGCATCTTAAATATGCTTATCTGGGTATTAATGAAACTTTGCCTGTGATTATTTCCTCTGCTCTTACTCCTAACCAAGAATCTAGTTTGCTAAGTGTTTTGTCACATCATAAGAAAGCGTTAGGGTGGACGATGGCAGATCTCAAGGGAATAAGTCCAACAATCTGCATGCACAAAATCCTGCTGGAAGAATGCCACGACAAGTCCATAGAGCCACAACGAAGATTAAACCCAATCATGAAACAAGTTATGATGAAAGAGATTCTCAAATGGCTTGATGCTGGAGTAATTTACCCTATTTCAGATAGTTCGTGGGTGAGTCCCATTAAATGGTGCCAAAGAAGAGAGGCATGATTGTGGTGAATAGTGAAGATAACGAGTTGATACCTACTCGCACGGTCACCGGGTGGCGAATATGCATGGACTACCGCAAGCTCAACAAGGCCACCAAGAAAAGATCACTTCCCTTTGTCGTTCATCGATCAAATGCTGGATTGACTTGCCGGGTAAGGTATTTTATTATTTCTTGGATGGTTACTCTGGGTATAACCAGATTGCCATCGCACCAGATGACCAAGAAAAGACCACATTCACGTGCCCCTATGGCATTTATACTTTTCGAAGAATACCGTTTGGACTCTGTAATGCCCCGGTAATTTTTCAGCGCTGTATGCAAGCCATATTCACTGACATGGTTGAAGATTTTCTTGAAATTTTCATGGATGATTTTTCTATTTCTGGAGACGACTTTAAAAAATGCCTCGGTAATTTGGCGAAGGCACTGAAGCGATGCGAAGAGACTGATCTCGTGCTAAGCTGGGAAAAAATGCCACTTCATGGTAACAGAAGGCATTGTTCTAGGCCACAAGATTTCTGCAAAGGGCATTGAGGTAGACAAGGCCAAGATCGAGGTTATTGAGAAGCTACCCCCACCAAATTCTACCAAGGGCATTCAGAGTTTCCTTGGACATGCTGGATTTTATCGAAGATTTATCAAGGACTTCTCCACAATATCCAAGCCCTTGTGCACCTTGCTGCAATAGAACCAACCGTTCGTGTTCGATCAGAAATGACATGGCACATTCAAAGAGCTGAAGCAAAGACTTATCTCTGCACCGATCGTGGTTTCCCCTGATTGGACATCACCATTTGAGTTGATGTATGATGCAAGTGATTTTTCCGTGGGAGCTGTGCTTGGGCAACGAAGAGGTAAAATTTTCCATGTCATTTACTATGCTAGCCGTACCTTGAATGATGCACAATTGAACTATACTACCACAGAGAAAGAATTACTTACCGTGGTATTTGTATTTGACAAGTTTAGGCCATACTTGATAGGCACTAAAGTCATAGTTCACACCGATCACTCAGCTATAAAGTACTTAGTGAACAAGAAAGATGTCAAGCCTAGACTTATTAGGTCGATATTACTGCTGCAGGAATTTGACTTAGAGGTAATCGATAGGAAAGGTACTGAAAATCAGGTTGCAGACCATTTATCTAGGCTAGAGAACATTTCAGAATGCCATGACATTTTTTATATTAAAGATGAATTCCCTGATGAGAAAATTTTATATGCCACGGCAATTCCGTGGTACGCAGACCTTGTCAATTTCTTGTTAGTGGTGTTTTTCCTTATGAATTGAACAGCCAGGGTAAAAAGAAGTTTTATCATGATGCCAAGTTCTACTTTTGGGACGAACCGTACTTGTTCAAACAATGTGCCGATCAAATGATTCGAAGGTGTGTCCCAGAAGAGGAGCAACAAGCCATCTTACACCATTGCCACACAGCACCTTATGGAGGGCATTTTGGAGGTGCAAGGTCCTCCAATCAGGCTTCTATTGGCCATCATTATTTAAAGATGCCCATGTATTTTGCAAAGCGTGCGACAGATGCCAGCGCAATGAGAACATTTCCAGACGACACGAAATGTCGTTGCAAAATATTTTAGAGATAGAGCTCTTTGACGTTTGGGGCATTGATTTCATGGGACCATTCCCATATTCTTTTGGAGACTTATATATATTGCTTGCGGTGGACTACGTGTCTAAGTGGGTTGAAGCAATTGCCACACTGAGGAATGACTCTAAGACGATACTCAAGTTCTTTCATAAGAATATCTTCACACGATTTGGAGTACCAAGAGCCATCATCAGTGATGAGGGCACTGTTGAGTTAATCGATTGACGGAATCGGCCAAGAGGGGGTGAATTGGCAATAAAAATTTTGGTGGAAGCTTTTACAGAAAATTGAAGGAAATTGCACAGTGATTTAGAGTGGTTCGACTTTCTCAACCAAAGTCTACGTCCACTACCTTAGCTATCCACACTAAGGATTTTCCACAAATTCACTAATTTGTCTTTCTTTTGAGGACAAAGAGTAACCTTACAAACCCTCAAGAATTATACCCCAAATTCTTAAGAACACTCTCTCCCAAAGAGAACAATACAAATTTGTAAACTTACAAGGAAATCCTCACAAGGTAGATTGTTTGCACAATTCTAGAACAAAGAAAAGAACACTCAAGAATGAATACAATTGAGCACAATAAGCATTCTTGAAAGCAAAATGAATATTGAATGAAAAATAGGCTTCAAATTCTCAAACTTGAGGTTTGATGCTTTCTCTTTGATTCTCTCTTGATTCTAGTTGCTTGATGTTTCTTGTTATTGATCAATGGCTTCTAAGCTTGCTTAAATAAACCTTGAATCACTTCTGAACGTTGGGGATCATTAATGAAGATAATATAGCCATTTTAGTGTGAAATCAATTAATAAAACAGTTTGGAGCGTGGGGGGAATCGGTACCCCTTAAGGGGAATCGGTTCTCTAAGTGTAAAATTCAAATATTTCGACCATTAAACAGGGGGAATCGGTACCCCTGGGGGGGAATCGATTTCCTCCGAGCATACTGGAATTCTCGGAGCCAAACCATTCAGGGGGAATCGATACCCCCTTCGGGGGGAATCGGTTCCCTCTGAGCAATCTGGAATTTTTGGCTTTGAGATGGTTCGAAATATTTTGTAAAATCGTTTTGAAATTATTTTAAGATTAAAACTTAATTTTACACTTGAGTAAGGATTAAAAATGACATTTGAAAGATTTGGATTAATATTTTGATATTCGAATAATTATATCGAATATACTTAGAAAATCTTTTTGGAAAATCTTAAAATTCATTTAACTTAATTTGTTATATCGAAATATCAAAATGTTTTCAACAATCTCCCCCTTTTTGATATAACAAAATATTTTAGTAATTTTAAGATTTTGAAATCAAGTTTTGAAATTACTCCCCCTTACTTTAACACTTCTCCCATTTAAAACACTTAACACTTCTCCCCCTTTTTGTTAAATCAAAAAGACATTTTAAAAGAATTTAAACAAGGTTTTCAAATCATTTAGCCAATTATATATAGTTTAAGCTACTAAGATCACAAGCAAGAGAAACGCTAGCCATTAGTTTCATAATCAATATTCATAATTAATGTGACATGGAAAAATTGATCATATATCTAACATGATGTAAATGATGCAATAATGAATAAATTTAACCACACAATATATAAGTTCAAACATCCAAACAAATCCAAAGTCTAACAATCTATAAAATCAAACATTCCAAAATATTCAAAATGTTGAAACAATAATCTTTTAGTTCAAAGTTCTAAAGCTAAACACAGAATCAAAAATCCGGATCGGGAGGAGGAAAACGAGCTCGCATAGCAGCCATCTCATGTGAGAGTGCATCAATACGTTCATTCATCGAAGCGTTGTTTGTGCGCATCTCTCGGAGAATTTCTAATTGTTGATCTCCCATTGTTGATAAATGAGACTCTATAGAAGTAAAGCGCGAATCCATGGTAGCATATCAGAAATCGAATGTCTCCATAAAAGATTGAAAATATGGAGGCATTTGATGCATTTGTTGTTCTTGCTCCTCGGGCTACTCCTCGGGCTGTTCCTCGGGCTGTTCAGGCTCATCTTCGGCTTCATCGATGTCTCACATTAATTGTTCAAGCTCGGGATCGTCGTCAGCTTCTGGTGGAGCTCGTGAAGAACTAGCTCCCGGAGTATTTTCAGAAGATCGAACCCATTCACCGATTTCCTTATCCTTTATCCATCCCGCTCTCGTTAAGGAAAGAAGATTAATTTGTTTCTTTAGAGGAAAGGAGGCATCTAGACCTACTCTAAGCCCAGCTTTAGAAAATAGATTAATCAAAATGCAACCGTAAACTAGAGATGAACAAAGTTTCTTGTTAGGAACAAGATTTACGGTTTCAACAATTTCAACAAAAATGATCTGAGGTAGGTTAATTTTAATACTGTTATCGAAACAATGTAACCACCAAAGATCCAAGGCTCTAAGAGTAGAATAACGACCTCCAGATGGTCGAAACCACCAAGAAATCATTAGGTGAAGAAAACGTTGATGAAGGTCTAAGCCACTCGCACTATCCCTTCTTTTATAACGAGAACCTAAAATTTGTTTTTCATTTGAAATACCATCGTTATCTAATCCTAATGCCTTGGTTATGTAAGCCGAGTTAATATGTAAGAATTGTCCTAGGAGGTAGGAACAAACTTCTATGGTCTCAGTTTGAGCTCGGTTTTTGACACAAACGACATTAGAATAAAAGATTCGAACAAGTTGATGGTAAACTATAGGTTCAAGGTCACAAAGTTTATCGAATTTCCACTCTTGTAAAAGAGGAAGATATTTAAAATTAATATCTAACATAGCTTGATGAGAAGGGATAAGTTCTTCTCTAATTTTGTAAGAGTCGAAATATTGATAATACCAAAAACGATGATTTCTGGGACCAAGATGATTGAAGCATGAATTTTGGATAGTTAAATTGGGATCAACTGGATTAGGATTAGGAATTGGAATTTCAGGAATAGGAGGAGGATTTGGAGGTGGATTTGGTTGACGGTGTGAGCGACTAGATGATGACCTAGCACGTTTAGGATTGGACATGGTTTACGAAATCATAATAGATGGATAACCTGCAATTTAGAAAACACATGTATGCAATTCAATCAATCCCAAAACTCAATTGAGTCCTCAATATTTCAAGGTTCTCTAAATCAATCCTAATGGGCAAAGTTTTTGAAAACTATTGAAAAAAATAAGATTTTGAAAAAAACAATATATGTATAGTTTTCATAACAACAACATAATTCAATTAAAACACAATAATTTGAAAAAACACATTTTTTTTATTTCGAAAATTTCAAAATTTTTGGAAAATTCTTGTGTTTTTGATGAAATTAGTTGTAATATCTAGTTTCTAATCACTAAACAATCAATGCCCGATCACTATTTCTATCTAGAACTAATTAAAACTAGTCATATATTTAAAATCAATGAAATAGAGAGTTTAGAAAAATTTACCTTGAAAGATGAGATTGAGTGTATTTTGATGTTGTTTGCACGATTTTAATGATCCTAGCAGCTTTAGAAGATGATATTTGAAGTGAATTCCGATTAAAATCGTTGATTTGAGGCAAAATGGAGATACAGGGTGATAGTGGAGAGGAGAACAATGTGAATAAGGAGAGAAGAGAGTTTGAGGCAAAGAAAGAGTTCTGGGCGTGATATAACCAGAACCCTCAAGGGGTATCGATTCCCCTAGGGGGAATTGGTTCCCCTTCAAAGGGGGAATCGGTTCCCTCATGGGGGTATCGATTCCCTCTGCACCAAAATGCTAAAATTCGATTTTAAACACACAAAATGCTAAATTAATTTTCTCTTGTGGTATTGACAACTCATATATTGAAAATTAATCATGTTCAAACAATTAAATTAATCCTTAAATGATATTTGAACATAAAATTAATTTTTCATCAAGAATCATAAACTCCCCCTAACTAATAGCAATGAATGCAATCAAAAATTACTATTCTAAGCATTTTTCATTTGGTCTTTAAAAGTGTTAAAATTATTTTAAACACTAAGTGAAGATAGGTTGGTCAAACCTAATTCTCTCCTAAGTTTCCAAAATCTTTCATTGTCTAAAGGTTTTGTAAAGATATCTGCTAATTGGTGCAAAGTATCAACAAATTCTAGAACTACATCTTCCTTAGTGACATGGTCTCTAATGAAGTGATGTCTTATTTCAATGTGCTTAGTTCTAGAGTGTTGGATGGGATTTTTAGTGAGACAAGTAGCACTAGTATTGTCACACTTGATAGGAATGGTACCAACTTCAATTCCATAATCAAAAAGTTGTTGTTTCATCCATAAAACTTGTGCACAACAACTACCAGCTGAAATGTATTCGACTTCAGTGGTAGATAATGCAACACAATTTTGTTTCTTTGAAAACCAAGAAATCAACATATTTCCAAGGAATTGGCAAGTACCTGAGGTGCTTTTCCTATCTAATTTGCATCCTCCATAATCCGCATCAGAAAAAGCATGCAAGCTAAAGCTAGAGTCTCTAGGATACCAAAGTCCTAAACTAGGAGTGTCCTTAAGGTATCTAAAGATTCTCTTAACAACTAGTAAATGTGATTCCTTAGGGCATGATTGAAATCTAGCACATAAGCAAATACTAAACATAATGTCCGATCTACTTTCAGTTAGATAAAGTAGAGATCCAATCATTGACCTATATAATTTAACATCTACATATTTACCTTCTTCATCTAAGTCAAGCTTTGTTGAAGAGCTCATTGGAGTGTCATGTGGTTTGCCATTTTCAAGCCCAAACTTTTTGAGCATGTCTTTGACGTATTTAGCTTGATTGATAAAGATGTTATCTTTTCTTTGCTTGATTTGGAGTCCCAAGAAAAATGAGAGCTCCCCCATCATGCTCATTTCGAATTCACTTTGCATTAGCTTAGAAAATTCTTGGCAAAGAACATCATTAGTAGAACCAAATATTATATCATCAACATAAATTTGAACTACTAATAAATCTTTACCTTTATACTTTAAAAACAATGTAGTGTCAACCTTCCCTTTTGAGAAACCTTTTTCAATTAAAAATTTTGACAATATTTCATACCAAGCTCTAGGAGCTTGTTTTAAACCATAAAGTGCTTTTGTCAATTTAAGAACATGATCCAAAAATTTTGAATCTTCAAAACCTGGAGGTTGTTCCACATACACTTCTTCCTTTATAAAACCATTTAAAAATGCACTTTTAACATCCATTTGATATAATTTAAATTCATGAAAACATGCAAATGCTAATAACATTCTAATTACTTCCATCCTAGCTACGGGAGCGTATGTTTCATCATAGTCTATGCCCTCTTCTTGAGTATACCCTTGAGCAACAAGTCTAGTTGTTTCTCACTATATTACCACTCTCATCAAGCTTATTCCTAAACACCCATCTAGTACCTACAGTAGATTTTATTACTAGGCCTTTCAACTAATGTCCATACTTTACTTCTCTCAAATTGATTTAATTCTTCTTGCATAGCCATAATCCATTGTTCATCATTTAATGCTTCTTTAATATTCTTAGGCTCTATGCATGAAATGAATGCAACATAATTACAAATATTTCTAAGAGAAGATCGAGTTGTTACCCCTTTGGATGGATCACCTATAATCTCACCATCCTTGACATAGTTGTACTCTCTTGGATAATATACTTCCCTTTCTTCAATGGTTGGATTCTCGAGGAGATCATGAGTTTCCTCATCTTTCGTTTCTTCCTTTGATGATGATTCTCCAACGTCGTATCTAACGTCATTTATATTTATAATCCCTACATCATCGTTAACACAAGAATCCTTCCTCGGAAGGGGATTATCATCGAAAACAACATGTATAGACTTTTCTACAACTAAAGTTCTTTTATTAAATACTCGATAAGCTTTAGAATTTAAAGAATAACCTAGAAAAATTCCTTCATCACTTTTAGCATCAAATTTGCCAAGGTTTTCTTTACCGTTGTTCAAAACAAAACATTTACATCCAAAAGGATGAAAATAGCTAATGTTAGGTTTTTTATTTTTGAAAATTTCATATGGAGTTTTCTTTAAAATTGGCCTAATCATTACTCGATTTACAATATAACAAGCGGTATTTGTGGCTTCCGCCTAAAACTATTTTGGCAAATTATTTTCGCAAAGCATGGTTCTAGCCATTTCTTCTAAAGTTCGATTTTTCCTCTCAACAACTCCATTTTGTTCAGGGGTTCTAGGTGCTGAAAAATTGTGACTAATACCATTAGAATTACAAAACTAAGTAAATCCAAGATTTTCAAATTCAGTGCCATGATCACTCCTAACACTAGTTATAGAGTAACCTTTATCGTTTTGGATTACTTTTGAAAATGTGATGAATTTTTCTAATGCTTCATCTTTAGTACTTAAGAATAGAACCCAAGTATATCTAGAATAGTCATCTACCAAGACAAATGCATATTGTTTTCCACCCAAGCTAGTAATCCTAGTTGACCCAAAAAGATCTATATGGATCAATTGTAATACTCTACTAGTTGATACGTCATTAATGGATTTAAAAGAAACTCACTTTTGTTTTCCTTTAGCACAAGCATCACAGATTTTATCATTATCAAATTTAAGCTTAGGCAACCCTCGAACTAAATCACCTTGAATTAGCCATTGTAAAACACTCATACTAGTATGTCCTAGTCTCCTATGCCATAACCAACTATCATGTTCATCCTTAGCAACTAGGCACAAATTAGTCATATTAATAGAATCTAAGTGCACCATGTATATGTTTCCTATTCTATGACCAACAAGCATAATCCGATTAGATGCAATGTCAATGACTTTACAACCATTAATATCAAACATGACATTAAATCCCTTATCACAAAATTGACTAATACTCAATAGTTATGCTTTAATCCATTCACATATAAAACATTCTTAATTTGTATGGAAGAGGTATTACCAATAGCACCAATACCTTCAATGTGACCTTTTGAATCATCACCAAAAGTCACTTCTCCTCCATTTTTGGCGTTAAGCTCAATGAACCGGTTTTTGTCTCCGGTCATGTGTCTTGAGCATCCACTATCAAGGTACCATGAATTTGGATTTGTTTCCCGTGCCTTGTAGCAATGCTCCTTTTCCTACAAACATAGATTAATTTCTAATTTTTGGTACCCAAATTCTTTTGGGTCCATATTCATTAGTTTCCAAAATCCTAGTCCCCTTAGGTATCCATTTGTGTAGGATATCCTTATCTTTAGTAGTAATGAGCTTTTTAGGAACCCATATACTTCTAACGATTTTCTATTAGAGGTTCTTTGGGGATCTCTATGATTGTAATTTTTAAAACTTTTTCTAACAAAGTTGGATTTTGAATTTTCTCCATTTTCAAAACGTTTTGTTCTAACTTTATCAAAAGAAGTTTTAAGATCATCAATTTTCTTTTGATGATCATCATTGACCTTTGAAAGTAAATTTTGCAAATCCAAATTTTTCTTTTCAAACTCTTCTAGTTTGATTTGCAAATCTTTGATTTTACTTTCAAGATCGTTGTTGGTTTTGGATATGAGTTTATTTTCATTTTTCAATTTTGAAACATCATTTTTATATTTTAAAAACAATTTCTCATAATCCGTAGCCAACCCATTATATTTCTCTAATAACTCATCATAGGATAAATCATCAAAATCAGATGAGTTAGAGGTTACCTTAGAATTTTCCCCGAATGCCATCAAGCACAAGTTTGCTACTTCTTGTTCCTCTTCATCGAAACCTTCTTCATCTCTCCATGTAGCCACATGAGCCTTGTGCTTATTCTTTGATTAACCCTTTCTCTTCAGTTATGGGCAATCATATTTGACATGCCCCGGCTTTTTGCATTCATAGCAAATGATCGAGTCCTTCTCTTTTGGTTCATTTTTTAGGCCTTCATTTCGTTTGAATTTTCTTCCTCGGTAAGGTCTCATCATTTTTCTGAATCGTTTGGCAAACAATGACATTTCCTCGTCATCATCATCTTCATCCGAATCACTCTCATTTTTTTGTGGATTTGAGAGCAACTCTAATGTTTTTATTCTTCTCCTTCTCCTTTGGTGTCTCTTCAATCTTATCAAGGTCCACCTCATCTTCAAGCATCATTTCATGAGTGAGGAGTGAACCGATTAACTCTTCAAGAGTTAAGGATGTTAGATCCTTAGAATCGATGATTGACGTCTTCTTTGATTACCACGATTTTGGGAGGGAGTAGACTAACTTCCTCACAAGCTTTTCATTTGAAATGATCTCTCCATATAATTTGAGACCATTGATAATCGTTGAGAATCTATCCGTCCTAGCTTTGATATCTTCATTTGGTTTCATCCTGAAATTTTCATAGCTATGCGTTAGAATACTAATTTTAGATGTCTTTACCTCATCGGTACCTTCATGAGTGACTTGAAGTTTCTCCCATATTTCTTTGGCGGTTGTACAAGATGAAACTCTTCCGAATTCATCTGGTCTAAGAGCACAAAATATGATATGGATGGCTTTGGAGTTGAGATGGAACATTTTTGTCTCTCCTTCACTCCATAATCTTGGATGAGTGAGAGGCTTGAAGTATCCTTCTTCTACGACATTTCATGCTCCAATGTCACTTGCTTAAATGAAATACATCATCATATTTTTCCAATAGGCATAATTAGCTCCATTGAAGACAGGAGGCTTGTTGACGGGCATCGAATCGAGATCGGAGTCGAAGTTTGAAGTAGAGGCCATTGATGACTTTGATTATCGATATAACTCTTCTCGAATCGACTCAAGAGGTGATTAAACCTTCAAATAAGTTAGGCTCTGATACCAATTGTTGAGTTAATCGATTGACGGAATCGGCCAAGAGGGGGTGAATTGACAATAAAAATTTTGGTGGAAGCTTTTGCAGAAAATTGAAGGAAATTGCACAACGATTTAGAGTGATTCAACTTTCTCAACCAAAGTCTACGTCCACTATCTTAGCTATCCACACTAAGGATTTTCCACAAATTCACTAATTTGTCTTTCTTTTGAGGACAAAGAGTAACCTTACAAACCCTCAAGAATTATACCCCAAATTCTTAAGAACACTCTCTCCCAAAGAGAACAATACAAATTTGTAAACTTACAAGGAAATCCTCACAAGGTAGATTGCTTGCACAATTCTAGAACAAAGAAAAGAACACTCAAGAATGAATACAATTGAGCACAATAAGTATTCTTGAAAGCAAAATGAATATTGAATGAAAAATAGGCTTGAAATGCTCAAACTTGAGGTTTGATGCTTTCTCTTTGATTCTCTCTTGATTCTAGTTGCTTGATGTTTCTTGTTATTGATCAATGGCTTCTAAGCTTGCTTAAATAAACCTTGAATCACTTCTGAATGTTGGGGATCATTAATGAAGATAATATAGCCATTTTAGTGTGAAATCAATTAATAAAACAGTTTGGAGCGTAGGGGGAATCGGTACCCCTTAAGGGGAATCGGTTCTCTAAGTGTAAAATTCAAATATTTCGACCATTAAACAGGGGGAATCGGTACCCCTGGGGGGAATCGATTTTCTCCGAGCATACTGGAATTCTCGGAGCCAAATCATTCAGGGGGAATCGGTACCCCCTTGGGGGGGATTCGGTTCCCTCTGAGCAATCTGGAATTTTTGGCTTTGAGATGGTTCGAAATATTTTGTAAAATCGTTTTGAAATTATTTTAAGATTAAAAATTAATTTTACACTTGAGTAAGGATTAAAAATGACATTTGAAAGATTTGGTGTAATATTTTGATATTCAAATAATTATATCGAATATACTTAGAAAATCTTTTTGGAAAATCTTAAAATTCATTTAACTTAATTTGTTATATCGAAATATCAAAATGTTTTCAACAGGCACCCACTTTGATAACAAGTTAATTGCCAAGGCATTACAAAAATATGGAGTGCGACACAAAATTGCCATGGCATACCACCCGCAAACAAATGGGCAAGTTGAAGTGTCCAACTGTGAAATCAAGCAGATCCTTGAGAAGGTGATGAACCCCAGAAGGAAGGATTGGTCCTCAAAGCTGGATGAAGCACTTTGGGCCTACCGGATGGCATTCAAAACACCTCTAGGAATGTCGCCCTTCAAGATGGTATATGGAAAATCCTGCCACCTACCAGTCGAACTAGAGCATAAGGCATATTGGCGATAAAGAGGCTGAACTTCGACGCACAAGCAGCTGGGGAGCGACGATTGCTCGATCTGAACGAAATGGAAGAGTTTCGAGCACAAGCATATGAAAATGCCAAGCTCTATAAGGAAAAAACGAAGAAGTGGCATGACAAAATGCTTTTGCCACGGTATTTTCATGTTGGCCAAAAAGTGCTCCTGTTTAACTATAGGCTCAAACTATTCCCTGGCAAACTGAAGTCACGATGGTCGGGACCATTCGAAGTCCACCATGTTTACCCATATGGCGCTGTTGATATCAAGAATATGAACGATGGTTCCAACTTTAAAGTCAATAGACAACGCCTGAAGGCTTACTAAGGAGTCCCACCATTGCGTGACAAGACTGCACTTCTCTTGCATGAAGTTGATACTGGCCCAGCATCTTAAGGATGCCGTGACATTTTATAATTACTCATGTGCATAAATAAATGTTTATTTTGTTACTGTTTTTATTGAGTTTCCTTTTAATTACTATTTTGTTTTTCTTTACAAGGTCAGGGTCCACACAACCTTCAATCATACCAGTATCAGATTTTGAACATTTCAGCCCCACACAACTGCGAAAGCGTACCCGTCGCACAATTGTCGCGCCACCACAAGCATGAAGTTAAGGTACCTTGCATTTGCATTGCATTTCATAGTATGTAGTTTAGTTTTACTTAGTTTTTATTAAGCATTGAGGATAATGCTTCTGTCAAGTTTGGGGGAGGTAGGGTTCTCAAATCATTGCATAATAGTATTAGTAGAATGAATATGTCATGACATTAGTAAGTGTATAATTAGTTTTCTGGAGTAAATTAAGGATGCCCGATGATGATGAATTTTTTATGGTTAGGATTGAATGTACATGACTGTTGAGGATGATAAAACCAACTCTAGGACTTGCTTCTTTGAACCCTTTGAATACACGAGTGTATGTTTTCCATGCTTAAGGAACTTAGAAATTTTTTATAAGAGAATTCTTGCATGTCTTGGCATAAACGATGAAAACCCTACTATGCTTTAAAAAAAGAGAGAATGAAGTTATGAATAAATGCTTCAGCATATCTGTAGAATGACACTCTGCTATATCATGGCATTGCCTGGAAACTACAAATAAATAAATGGCAGCTGTGATATATGAGTGAATGAAAGTAGTCACGGGATGACTCTACCTAACTAACTTGGGGGTGGAAGGTATGCTCCCTTTCACCTAGAGTGTGGGATGGTAGGTGTGATGGGCTGACTCCCTTCGTAAAAGAAAAAGAAAATAATGTGGGAGTAAACTTGTAAATGTCGTGGCAAAACAAGAAAGCTTGCGTAGAAAATTTTTAGATTTTTTAAGCATGGACTAGATACAAACACGCACACACCCACACAAAGAATCTTGCCCTAGGGGACAGTACTTGATTTCTCAAACTAGTCTAACATGTTGAAGTCAAATGCTGAGGGCTGACATTTTATCCCATACAACTATTCTGCTTCTGAACTTGCCATGGTATTTTTATTTTGCTTAATACTATCCATTGCTTGAGGACAAGCAATAGCTTAAGTTTGGGGGTGTGATAACTCCATAAAAAGGTCATATTTTGGGACCTTTTCACTTAAGTTATTGAAAGTCTAAGAGCCCATTTAGGATCATTTAGATGCATTTAGGAGCATATAGTTGCATGAGGTGGAATTCAATTTACCGTGGCATTTTATTTTGTTATCAATGTTGTTTTATGAGGAAGGTGTTTGTTTGATGATGTGCAGGATTTGATAGCAACGAAAAGCAAAAAAGGAAATGCCCTGGCATAAAAAGATTACTGACCAGAATGAAAATGCCGAGCTGCATTGGCATTTCGAGAGCGAACAAAATGAAAGAAGATATTTTTGGAGCCAGCTGTCCCTATTTTCACGGGATCTCTGATCATGACCGAGAAATCCGAATCTCTGATCATAACCGAGAAATCCACCTGGATCAGCGCAGATCCTTACCTGCCCAGTCAACCACCCAGGCTGGACCATTGCCAGCTGCCCAGCAGGATCACTGCCAGCTCTGCCCGATCCTCAAGTGAATTAAGCAAGATTTGGGGAATCTTTGGAATTTTGACACCAACATTTAGGGTTTTCTCCCCCTATAAATAGAGGATGAAGCCACAATGTTAAAGGAGAGAGATACAAGCCACCAAGAGCCAAAACTTTAGAGAAAAAGTTCTCCGTCAATCCGATTTACCGTGGCATTTCTCATCTGACAAGCTTGAGGGAGTGGCGTTCTAGGCCTCCGAGAGGAGCTAGCTCGCTGGGAGCAGTTCATGGTGGCTGAGGGAAGCTCCGGCAGTGCACTGAAGGCTTTTTCTCCTCCTCTTAGATCTTTGCTTTCATATTTTGTTATTCGGGTTGTTAGGAACGAATGATATTTGCTTTGTTCTTGTTTATTTCGACCCCACCATGAACTAAACCTATTTGGTGGGAGTTCATTCGGATATTTAAGTTATATTTCAATGAATGGTTATTTTTCTATGCTTTATTCTGTTTTGTTTATGAAACTTAATGCCTTAAGGTTGAAGGAGCTACGAGAGTAGTCGTTCCTTAGGAGGTTTTTTGGGTTCGAGATAATACCTTGGCAAAATGTCCTTAGTATTCGAGAGAAACTAGGGAGGAACTACATAAACAAAGGGTTCTAGGTAGTAACTAGGCCTAATCCACCTTAGAGATAAGACTAGGATTTCATTCGACTAAAAGGAACTGTAAAAAAACGATAGGTTAGATGTTAATGTTGTCGCAAAAAAGTATTGCCGAGACAAATTCTGTTATCTGAACCAATAGGATCACTGCAGGGGTTTACGCCAATTGGTTTTGCCAAGACATCTTTAATCTGTCGAGTCCCTTACTAGAGATAGCTTAGGGCACCTTAGGAGACTCTGTCGGGCAGACTAGGCATAGAAGTAAAGCCATTCTGAGAAGTAAACTTAGGTTTTCCATATTGACTCCCATCACTCATTCCCATTGCTGCTTGTCGTGTGAGAAAGCTAAAGTTCTATATTTATTAAATCCAATATTTGCATTTTATTTTGCCTTGACATTTCCATTTGCTTGCACGTATCACAATTTAAATTGCCACAACATATTCAATTGCTACAGCACTACCATCATTCTATTTCCGCATCAGTCATTCTATTTTGCCACAGCATTCTCATTTGTATATACCATCACTAACTTTATTTAGGTGACAAAGTAAAGTGCCTTTACAAATCTATTTGATTTCTCCAATTTCCTGTGGAGACGATACTCATCACTTTATTACTTGTTCGATTGTGTATACTTGCACACATATCCGCACTTCTTTATAGTACTCACAAATTGCGGACAGGAAGGCATCAGTAAGACTAAAACCTCCAACAATCTCGACTGCTTCCTGGACCACTTGAGAGAAAGCTTCACGGTCTTTGCATTTTGCACCAAAGGCAGCCCTGGCGGTGATATTAGACGTCAATGCCCGCAACAATTTTCTAAGGTTAACAGGTGATCCGGCCTTGGAACGAATGAAAGAAACGAAATTCCATATCTATTCTTCCCTGATAGCTCGGAAAGACTGAACTCGTTTAGCTCTCAACTGTTCCAAAGCGCAAATTTTCCTCAGCTGCCTCCAGTAGTCTCCATAAGAAGCGAAACCGATATCGGTGAAATCGTAAAACAGGATCCTTGCAGCAGGAAGATATGGCCTGCTAGCGAAATTCAGGTCATGTGTTTCCATCACTTCTTGAGCTGCTTCCGGTGAAGAAATAACGAAATTGGAAAGCTAGCCAAGTTGTAAGTACATGACAGGGCCATGTCTGTTGGCCAAATCTCTGAGGCAACGATGTGGAAGGGAGCTAATGAAGTGATGCATGTTGCCAATGAGAGGCAGTTTCCATGGCCCTGGGGGTAGTTTTCCTTGTTGTGTTTTGCTACTGGATTTGTTCATCCATATCCAAACAACTGTCAAGGCAAAGAGGATGATTGCCAGTAGGATTTGAGGGTCCATTTTACAACAAAAGGGGATGATTCAGATTCTTGCTTCGGGCAATGCACTATCAGTCTGCTGGTTCAACTGTTCTTTATAATCAATTTATAGCCAAATCAAATAAACTATTATTGGTGTGCAGCCAACTGGTAAACTTAATAGAGCTTCACAGTTTATAGCCTCTTTTCTGATAATTGAATTAAATTAAATGAATCTAGTTAGCAGGTGTTGAGTTTTCGTTTCTTATTTATTATTGAATTATATATACTATTGACTCGTAAAGAATTCAACACCGAGAACGGCGACTTCGAACCAAAAAACCAAAAGATTTGGCATTATTTAATGTCCCACGTCGCAAGTTGCACCATTTAATATTAGTTTTAAGAGTAGAATTCATCAAATGATTTTAATGATTAAATATAGTTTTTTTTAAGGTCTTAAATTTAAGCAGTTGTATTTATAGGTGTATGTGTTGATGATATCAAATAAATATTTTAAACATATATTATTTTATAATCATCAGAGACTCTATTCAAAGAATTTACTAGTTTTAAGGAAAATTCTAGAATAAGTGTCGCATGCCGAAACATATCACTAATGTGACACACCAATGTATGTCACTAATTAAATTGTCATTATTAAATAAATATGAAAAAATATAATGATCTATCCACAATTAATATTTTTTTATTATTTAGTTTAAATTTTAATAGGAATCTAATTAAATTATATATTTTTTAAAAATTTATAATTATTTTAAGGATTTTCATTTAGGATTGGAATAATTAATTTATATAAGATTCAAATTCATCCTAGTAGCAACCATCAAAATCAACCGTTGATGATCATATTCATCTCGAAAAATTGTGTTCTTCAATGTATACTATCTTTGAAGAGCTATATCAAGAGGAAACTGGTATTTCTTTTCACCGAACGTCGCCCAACAACTTACCATTTAGGGGTGGAGCTTAGTGAGGGTCCAAAGGGACCTCGTCCCCTGTTAAAATTTATATATTCAATATAATTTTGGTCTAATAGTATTTTGGTTTATGTAAAAATAAATATTTAAATTAAAAAATATAAAAAAATATTAAAGATTTAATCAAGTAGGTCGAATTAAAAAAGTTCACTGACTTCTTTCTCTTTATACAGCTCCGGGGGCTTTGCTGCTCTCTCGGATACAGACAAGAGAGTAACTAGTCTTTTAAATGCCAGGACTAGTACTCACTCTTCCTCGAGTTAACGAAATAGCCCTTTGCTCTAGCTAATGAATCCCCCACTTTTTTCTCGAAATAGACCTTGTTACTTGAACAAGGCATAATGAAAGTCCGACCCGTGTTTTTAAAAGTTTTGATCTAATAATAATTTAGGTTATTGTAAGTTTTAATATTACACAAATTAAATGTTATCTCGTAAATTTTGAGTTTTTTTATATATAAATCTAGAGGGAATACAAGATAATATATGTACAAAGACTCTCAACTATTTGACAATAAACGCTCATATCCCAACATGAGCAGTGCTCGAACTCGAGACCTCAATGATAACAACAATCCTTTAATCACTAAGATCACTTAATTCGTGCTGAATTAAGGCTTCACCTCGGGTTTAAGGCTTCTCACCGGCGACGAGGGTGGGTTCGACGTATTAGTTATCTCCTTTAATATGGATTACATTTTGAGGAGTTTTAGGGTCCAATAAGCTCAGTTTAGAAGAAAAAGGAGTTAGGGGTTGGTATTTAGGGTGTTTCGAGTGAGATTGGCCCCTCGTCGGGGAGGCGTACGGTGGTGGCCACGATGGTTTGTGGCCACTGATTGGTATTCTCTTGTGAAAAAAAATGAAAAGTTGAGATAAAAGGGAGAAGGGAACGACTGAATGGAGGGGAAAATGAGGCTAGGTTAGCCAAAAAAAACTTATAATATGATATATATATAAGTCTCAAAACGACGTAGTTTAGTGGGGTTAGGGTTGTACCATATTCGCACATGGGTAAATAATTCGAGGGTGGTCTCTGGGTTTGTACAATTGTATTTTAGTCCCTAATTAAATCGTTTGTGTTTCTAATTTTGTTCCCTAAGTTTTGTACGTGTTATATTTTGATTCTTAATCTTAGTTATTTCGAGTTTATGCTTGTTTGTACATTAGATATGTTATTTTCGGATTGTTAATTTTAATCGTTGCTGATTTTATATATTGTTATGAATGATATGATTTATTAGCATGTTTAGTCCTTTTTATTTTGAAATGTTGTGATTTAATCCTTGTTTCGAATGGTTTAAATATGTTTTAATCCTTATACTTTTCATTGTCTTATTATATTATTTTATGTATGCATATTTATTTATATTTATGAAATACCTTATATAATTATTTCATTTATTTTATTATATTTGACTACTATTTGTCGACACCGTTTTTCGCTCGGGCGAGGAAAGACCGATACCGACTCGGGGTTTTCTCTTTTAAAATGATTTATCGAAATGCAAGGAGTTGCCACCAATCATTTAAGGTGTAATTGGGACACCATGAAAACCGAGTGATTTTAATAAAACATTTTATTTTTATTAAAAAGTTTTGAGGTATGTGAAAATCAAAAAATCATGTTCGGGAGTCAGTTATGTGTATGGAATAATTAGCACCCCACAAGCACTCAAAAATTGGTATCTAGTTGATTACCCTATATTTAAAATTGGAAACTTTGAGTTCGAATTTTATTTAATTTAAAAATCATTACAAATACAAAGTTAAAAAGAGTATTCGTTTATTAAGACCGATAGCATTCTACCCCTAGCATAAACGTGAGATATCAACTATTGTGCCTAGTAACACAACATTGACTTAATTTTAGAAATCGTGATGCGATTTTAAAAAGGGTATTCGTTTATTAAATAAACACAGATAAAACACGCGTAAAAAATAATATTCAATTCCACTTTGCCATTCACAATTTCAAGTCTTCAAAAATTAATTACGAATAAATTTCAAGTCTTACTAAATTAAACGTGCATAACTTGTGGAGAAAAATAATTCCACGTCCCCTCATTATGAATTTCGTTTTCAACTAATAAACTATTGACTCAAATTTATCAGATAAAATTTATATATTTTCCAAACTAAATTTATAGTAAATGACTTGCCCAAACTGCTAAGTAAAAGTATTTAATTTTTTATTTCAATTTTCATCTCATTTTTACGAAAATTTATTTCATGAAATCTTTTATTATATTATTAATAATTTTACCTCTACATCGATTTTTTATCCACATCATTTACACACAAAAAATATTTTTCCAATTAAATTATTGATTGATGTATATCAAAATTAAATCTAAATTCAAGGATTATTTTTAGGATCTTTGTTCATGACTTTTCTTTTCCACCGACACATCAAAGCAATAGATCCTGGAAAACGTGAATTGTGAAGCTAAACCTGGGAAATCTTGACAATTGATGGTCGTAGCGAATGAGTGAACCAAGAAAAATACAACACGATACTGCAAAAATTTATGTTTGTATTGGTTTGAACTGCATTTTGAGTCCATTGACTTCACCTTGTGACACATCAATGTTTTTAGCCGCCGTTACCGCCAGCATATGAAGAGTCACGCCGCCGCCACTGTTCCGGCCACACATTCTCGACGATTCCAATCATCGGTCAACTACTCCATCGTCATCACCTCAAGTCAATAATGACAGCCAAATTAAAAAAAAAAAAAGAGAAAAATCTGAAAAAACCTATTAAAAATTTAATAAAAATCCCAAAAAATGAGGATGCATTAACGCAAGGATAGGTAATATATATAGGGTTAGGATCCATATAGCAAAATTTAATAAAAATCCCAATTTTCCCAGTGTAGAAGAAATATAGCAAAATTTGGATGCTTGGCAGCTCCCTTAGATGACATATTTGACACATATGGATCACTTGATGAGCTTGAGAAATACATGGATGCAGTGAATAGGTAATATATATAGGGTTAGGATCCATTTACACAATGTAAAACTCTTTCGTTTTATACAGATTTAGGACCGTCAGATGGGTGAAAATAGATGAGTGAAAATAGATGACTGAGATTAACTCATTGTTTTTTTCCCTGTGAATATTTTCTCATATTCTACTGTTAATCTAAATCATCTATTTTCACTCATCAAACAGTCTTAAATCTGTATAAAACTAAAGAGTTTTACGTTGTGTAACATGATCTTATCCCATATATATAAGATAGATATAGATAGATAGATAATCTAATATCGACTTGTTATGTCAAAATTTATCTCGAATTGCAGATGGGATCTTAAAGCAGTGGACGAACTTCCAGAATACATGAAATTTATCTATGAAGCCATGTACAACCATGTTAGTGAAATGGTCCAAGATGCTTTGACAGATAATGGTATCGAAATTCTACCCTACCTTAAGGAACAGGTACGGTCCAGTTGAACAGAAAATCCAAAATCATATTCATATATTCATACATTAAACTTTTCTTTTTGTAGTGGAAGCATTATATTGGAACATATTATAAGGAAGCACAATGGTTGCACAGTGGATACACACCAAGTGGCAGAAGAATATCTAGAGAACGCATTTGTATCCATCGGCATTGTTATTTCTATCATATATGGAATCTTTGGAGTGACAGGACACAGTATAGATCAATACTTGTCGGAATTTGTGAAGGATTGGCCTCACAGTGATTTAGTTTGTGTGCCTGCTTACTTTGGCCGATTCATTGACGATTTAGAAACTGCCACGGTTTGTTACAATATTGTCTGAAATCGGTTTTTTTTTTCTATTTTAATACTATATATTAAGCCACATTTTACGTGCAGAAAGAAATGGAAAGAGGAGAATCAATGAATTTCACACATTTTTACATGATTCAAAAAGGAGTGACAGAAGAAGAAGCAAGTGATCATGTACAAGGTTTATTGATAAATTTGTGGAAAAAACTCAACAAAGCAATAATTGAAGATTCAATTAGGGCACCCGCCGTTGTCAAACTTGCCGCACTAATGATACGATGCGTTCATAGGTTATACAAATATGGGGATTTCTTTGGCATTCAAACCGATCAAAATCAAGAGTGTGTGAAGTCAATCCTTGAGCCCATTCCGATGGACCAGTTCTGATATTTCACCCTAAAATTTGTTTTTCTATGTTCTCATCAAGTCTTTCCTTCGAATAAGAAGTTTGCGATAGGTTTAGGAGTTGTTTATATAATGTTATCCAAGTATAATCATTCTATCAATAGATTACATGACTATCGGTAAGAGTTGTTTATTGTTTTATAAATAACAGTCTTACTACTCTTTAATGTTGTAGAAATGTAATAAAGTTTGTAATATGCTTCTATAGTAATATCATCCATTGCACTTAATTCTAATAAATTGGTTTTGCAATTCAATTTTTTCTTATTTTTAATGTGTGTTTTTTCTTATCTTTTATGATTTGTTAGCGAAGAATTATTAGTTATGAATTGTAGGAACAACTATAAATTTAGTAGGAAAGTTTATATAAACTTTCTTTTTGAAATATTTTTCATCTAAAGGGGGAGAAAGACAAATTGTGCTCCTAATGAGTATTGAACTCACAATTTAAAGGAGAGAAAAGATGTCACCCGATAGCTTTTAACTATCTACTGTAAAGATTATTAACTATAAATATTAAAATTATAAAAAAGAATTTAACATTAAACCACGATTTTTCCTAACCAATTAGGTAATCAAATATAAGGGTTGTCATCATCAAACTCTCATGAACATTTTTCTCAATAATAACTTTCTCCAAATTTTTGCTCAAAAGGCCTAAAATCTCAAATTTTCTTTATTTCTTTCTCCAAATCACAATTTGTTGTCTGTTCCAAATTAACTCTTGATTTAAATTGTGTTTTTCAATTTTATCCTTATTTTTGCATCTTTCAGGATCTCTCCAGTGGCAAGATGTTGAAAATTGGTAGGAAACAAAGAGGTTTATATGTTCTTGAGTCATCTGGTTTATTTTATTCGGATTATGCTTCTAAAGTTTCAAGTATGACATCCAATATTATATCTCATTATATGTCTTCTTCTGTTAATAAAACATATATTTGGCAATGCTCGGTTAGGTCATGCTTCTTTTTTGAAATTGCATAATATGCCTTTGCTTGTTGATTGTAATTTGAATGCTCCTACTATTCATTCTTGTTTTGTCTGTCCTCTAGCCAAGCAGACACGATTATCTTTTTCAATTTGTCATTCTAAGTTTGAAATTCCTTTTTAGATGATTCATGTGGACTTGTGGAGCTCTTATAGATTTTCTACCCATAATGGGCATAGGTTATTTCTTACAATAGTTGATGACTATACTAAGATGTCCTGAGTGTATCTATTGAAGCTCAAGTATAATGCTCTTCTTTCTTTAAAAAAGCATTTCTCCTTTATTCATAATCATTTTCAAGCTTCTGTTAAAATCATTTCGTAGTGATAACATGTTTGAATTCTTTAGTACAAAGTGTTCTTCTTTTTTCTCTTCTTTAGGGGTTCTTCATCAATCCTCTTGTGTTGATACTCCTTAGCAGAATGGGGTAGCTGAAAGGAAACACAAACACCTCTTGGAAGTTGCTTGTGCACTTCGTTTTCAGTCTAGAGTACCTTTAAGATTTGGGGTGAGTGTGTCTTTGTAACATCCTCAATACCGGGTTAGTGACCAAATTGTAAAATTTCAGAATTTGGTGATTAAAGTGAAAAAGTTGAATAGTTTAATGATTTATTGGAAAGTATTTCCTGAAGGGTTGTTAGTAATTATTAAAAGAATAAAAAGGCAAATGAGTCATTGAACAAGGAAATAATTAAATAATGGTTAGTGGGTATTATAATACCCATGTGAATCACAATTGAGGAGATAAGTTTCGAGAGACTTATCTTCTTTATCTTCTTCTTCTCCCAAACGTGAAGCACCCAAGCCCAAGGTAAGTTTGATTTCTTTTGGTTAATCCTTCAAATTCAAGCATGGTTTTGATTCATGAAGCTTTAGGAAAGATGATGGAGATGCAAAAGGTTATAAAAACTCAAAGATTTGTAAGTTATGAAGGATTAAAGATAAGAAGTGGATAAGTGAAATTTTGAATAAGAGTGTTTAAATGAATTTGGAGGTTGAATTTGACTTGTCATAGGCATGAATAAGAAGTTATAAGTGTTAAATCAAAGTTTGGATAACATGGAAAATTTGGTATGATTATTGATTTCCATATGAAAGATAGAATTTTAAGGTTAAAGGTGTATTGAATGAGTAGAAATTAGTTTAAGTATATGTACTTGAGTTAAGAATAGAAAAGGGAATGAAACATGAAGAATTTTAGTGAGAAGTTATGAAATTTTCGAGTGAAATCAGTTTATAATTGACGAGTGCATCGATACACTATGAATGGGCACCGATGCACTAAGACAAAATTTGAAGGTGCATCGATGCATTAAGGTGTGCATCGATGCATGGGAATTTCGAACCTAATTTGGGTATTGATGCATCCATAGTGCATCGGTACACTCCTAAAGGAAATTAGAAATATGAGTTTATTAAATTCGTTTAAATTAATAGAATTGAAGTATAAGGTTTAGGTTTCTGATAATCGTCTTGAAAATTATATTTATGTAGATACAGAGCCTAAACGAATTCTGGAACAATCGAAGGATTAAGATTTATTCAAAGAAAGCAAGGCTAAGGTGAGTGCAATTTAATTGTACTTATGTTATTGATCAAACATTGGCTTGCGATGAGCCAGTGACGGAGTTACTATGGTAAGAAGTGACTCCTAAAATGTTATGTGATTGATGTGATTCTTATATGTGCATTAGTACATAGAAATGGATGTATGCTATTATATGTTACATGATTTACATGCTTACGTGGAAATGCAACATATGATATATGTTACTTGATATGACATACAAGGTTACATGAACAAATGAGAAATGATAAAAGCCATATGAAATGATCTATGTGAATACATGCATTTGTGATACGTGTTATATGATATTAGATATATGTTTACACATACATGTGGTATGTGTTAGAAGAGAAGGAACATGTGATTATAAGATCAATGATTACACGTACATGTGATACGTGACTGAAAAGAAAATATATGTGTTTATAAGAGAAAGGATATGAATAAGTAATGTGAACTGTTATAAATGATAATGCCCATGTTATGTGATATGAGAGCCAGGGGTATAGTTGGCAGGGTCGAGGGTTTACCTATGTTCTTCGGGATATATGAACTATTTACCTATGTTCTTCGAGACATATGGACTGATTACCTAGGTTCTTCGGAATCTATGGACTGGTCCTTCGGGACATTTATACGAGCTGTAGTGACAGCATAGTGGTGCACAACCTCAATGTACTCACATACCTTAAGTTCTCAAAAGTATACATGGGCTAATACAAGGGCTTTAAAGAGAGTAAATAAATTAATTGGTATGACACTATGTGTGTTATGTTGTGAAATGATATATGTGATCCATGATGTGTATAGAAATGTTTAGTATATGTTTATATGATAAAAAGAAATTAGAGATAGTAATATAAGTACCGATAAGCACGTTAATGATATATATATATATATATGTGAATTGAGTATATGGAATGATACATGATATATAGAAATGATAAGTACAAGATCATATGATAAAGAGAAAATAACCTCAGTGACCAAAAATCCCATATAATATACGATTTTAACCAACTTTTTCCGGATTTGCCAAAATGACCAACAAAATCGCAATGCGATCGCTAATTCGCAACGCGATCTCCATTATTGCAAATCAGTTTCCAGATTCGCAACGCGATTATGACTATCGCAATGCGATTTTCCAATTTCGCGTTGCGATTTTCCCAATTCGCAATGAGAATAAGTAAATCGCAATGCGAATTTGGAAAATCGCAATGCGATACTGACTATCGCAACGCGATAATACAAAATCGCAATGCGATACTGACTTTCGCAACGCGATTCTGACTTTCGCAATGAGATCGACATGTAGTCGGTGCAAGGAAAGTGGTCATATAAGGTTGACATGTGGTTCACCAGTGCCATCACAATCATCTTTTCCTCTACCAAAATATGGATCCTCACCAAAATCCAAAGCTCATATGGTGTCAAGCAAAAGGCAATCAAAATCGCAATCATCTTCAAAATCCCAATCACAACCGGCTTCACCTTTTGGGACTGTTAACTTAGGTGATTTTTAAATGCAAACGTTGTATTATGTGTATTTTATGTGTGCACTTTTAACATTTTCAGTTAGGCATGTATTAGTAACTTGAGTTTGAACATTGTTATGATCTATTCAGATGTTATCACTTATTAGACATTCATTTGACTATCGCAACGGGGAAATCGCAACGCGAAAATGACTATCGCAACGCGAAAATGGCTATCGCAACGCGAAAATGGCTATCGCAATGAGAAAATCGCAACGCGAAATGAAAATCGCATTGCGATTTTCTCGTTGCGATTTTCATTTCGTATTGCGATTTTCATTTCGCATTGCGATTTTCATTTCGCATTGCGATTTTCATTTCGCATTGCGATTCTCTCGTTGCGATAGTCAGTTTCGTGTTGCGACAGTCTGTTTTGCCTTCAACATAATGCAGATTGAAAATCAACAAATCAACTATTACATTTCAATCAATTAAACAAGCACAAATAAGAATTATGTACACATCAATTAAACAAATCAACATTTTACAAATCATTTTTTACAAATTAATTAAACAATCAAAAAATAATAATAATTCTTATTTCCTCATCAATTATTGAATCAATGAATCAACTTTTGCACCCGTACATCAATTTCTCGCAACTCACTTAAGGATTAACCTGCATAAACCAAACATTTGCTCAAACAAGACTTCATGCACATCTAAAACCTACAAACAGCAAATTATTGAATTCTAGGTACTTAACCAAACATTTTCAAACCAAAAGGAGTATATATGTTAACAAAACTTGCATTTGACTTACCAATTAACAATGGATACTTTCATAACGCGGATGCAGGTAGGCAACGTCTCGAATTTATCGATCTAGCCATATAATGCCGAAACCACAAGCCTACTGCAGCTCTATCTCTATCGGTGGGAGGTAGAAACTCTGTGTTTCCCGTCGTCAAACACGCCAAGCACATGCATACGAGAGGACCACAATCCCCTCTGGCTCCCGGCGATTGTTATGGCACGGTCTCGTCTCTGACAACTGTGACATTGAACTTCTTTGGCTTCTTGTGTCCAGAATGAGTCCAATAATTAATCCCATCCAAGAATTTAGCCAAATGAGAGCTCCATCCCTTGATAATATCTCTCAAATCAGACAGTGATATGTAATTTATCATGCTGTCATATACTATTATCTTCAGGGATGAGAGCTGAAGTTGGACGAGAAGTCAATGACGACATTCCAAAACAGGGATAAACATCTGCAATCATAAGTAATAATTCATTTATTTGCGCACTTATTTATGAACACCTTTAAAAAAATTTAAAAATAAACACTAACCTTATCGACCTCCCACCATGCAGGATAAAGTTTAGCTTGTCCATTGCCCAACGAAAATGATTCATCTCGTTGATTCTTCAAGTGAACTGGTGAAAAGCCGCCGGCATTATTGTATATCGCGATTTTTTTTTATTTTTCCTAAGCTTCCTTATTATTAGAAGACGTGACACCCACGCATCGATATGCTGTTTTACAAAAAAAGACATATTAGTGAATTACATTAATTTTTAAAAAAATTAATCAAAATCATATATAAGACAAATATAAGACTTACCTCCCCATCGAAATAGCCACTGTCTTCAACCCCTAATAACACACCCCACCAAGATCGATTAAGCAACAAATACATCTCATCGTTGAGTTTGCTTATGTCAGTGTAACACCCTTGGCTCCGCTCATGTAGATAAAAATCAACTGCGGTCTTAGCCCAAAGGGTATTATCCAGAATTGTTTCCGGTAGTTGTCTCCTCTCCACTTCAGATACCGGAAGGGTACTAGCCGGTAACTCATACGAGAGCCAACTCTCATCCATCATGTCCGGCAACGGTGGGGGTTTCTCAATAATTCGATATATTACCCCATATGAATCGGGCTCTGGAATGGTGGGAGGGACCTCTTCAACGATGACAGTGGCCTCTTGAACGGTGGGGGGACTCTTGAGGGATGATAGGGGCCTCTTGAACGATTGGAGGGGACTCTTGAGGGATGACAGGTGAGTCGGGCTTCTTCTTGCGGAGTCTTCGCACCATTGGGGTGAACGGAGACGTAATAGCACGTGTACGCCGTCTGATGCGTGAACTCCGTCGTGCAAGGAAAACCCGACGTAAAGCATCCACCTTATCAGGCCGTTAAAAAAAATTAATACATAAATCAGTAAATAAACAGACATGATATTAAACAAAGATAAATATGTTTCAAACTTGCATTGTATTCACCCAAGTCATTATTCTATCATAGTTCACAAAATGCATCAGATAACATTCCAGAAGTAAGCACTTATATAAACATTTAAAAGGACAACATATATAAACATTCAAGAAGAAGAATAGTTTACTTTCGCAACACGAAACTTACTTTCGCAACGCGAAAAATGACTATCGCAACGCGGAAATGACTATCGCAACGACAAAATCGCAATGTGAAATGAAAATCGCAATGCGAAATGAAAATCGCAATGCGATTTGTGTTTCGCGTTGCGATTTTGTCATTGCGATTTTCATTTCACATTGCGATTTTGTCATTGCGATTTTCATTTCGCATTGCAATAGCCATTTCCGCGTTGCGATAGTCATTTTCGTGTTGCGAAAGTAAACTATTCTTCTTCTGCAAATTGAAACTTGAATGGATTGCATTACTTTAACCAAAAGACAAAAACAAAACCAAAAAACAAATACTAACAAAAAATAGTTTAGCAGTATTGGCAGCAACCGAATGAATTTATTAAGCAATCTAAGTGAAATGGTTAATCTAAGTGAAATTACGAGTAAATTTATCATCAAGTTAAATATGAAAAATCTTAAACTTACCTCATTGCGTAGAGTATGAACCTCATTCTACAACGATGCTACCATCTCACGTAGAGCGGCTACCTCACCGCGTAAAGTATACACCTCAACACGCCATGCACCATCGTCTTTGCGTAAAGTACCGACCTCCTCACGCAAGGCATTGACCTCATCACGTAACTCCCCTAACTCATCCCGTGGAGGTGGAGGTGGAGAACAGGGAGATAAACGTCGTGGCATCTTTGCCGGTCGCCTATCTTGCGGTGATGGTGGAGAATAGGCTCGATGATGTGACAGAATAGGTGATGGCTGTCGTTGTGGAGGTGTATAGTCGGGTCGATCAGGTGATGGCTCTGGGTGAGGTGATAGCTCTAGGTGAGGTGATGGCTCCCAAAGTGGAGGCTGCTCATCATCTGTGCCATCAAAAAAACGCTTACTAGCTTGCCACCAATCAGTGGCAAGCTCAGCTTCTGTGGGTGTCAGCCTCTGTAATGGAGTGTTGGCCTCCTAACAATATAAAAGCTCAAACAAAGTTAAACGTGTACTAGTAATAACTTGTTTATAAACATATGGTAGTATTTATGTTAACTTACATTATTTATTGTCGTATACCGTAGTAAATCTTCCCATTGCAAAGTCTGTTTCCTCTTCCAGGAAATAGCCCTGGGAATATCATTTGAAGTTTTTATTGCATATGTTTTCATGGCGGGAAAGGCCTCAAATATCCAAATCTACAAACAATATAATAACAAACATTAGTAATTGTTAAATAATTACTTATAATTTTGGAAACATTATATAAAAATTCTTACCTTAAAGGCCCAAATAAAGCCTGTCAAAGTGTATTTGGAACCATCGCCATGCAAACTTTTTCGATCATCCAAGGCAGACGATAACTTATTCCATGTAGCTTTCCATAAATACGAGCCCCACAGAAACAGGTTCCACGCATTTAGGTCTTCTACCAATTTGATTAGATCATTTGGAATAGGTTGTCTGGCCTATCTGCCTAAAAAGTCGGCATGCAAAAGTATTAGAAGGCATACTCGGACAACATCGACGTCATCCATCCGAGTAAAACCATCTTTCTTATTCAATAATATCTTCAGGTCTTCCACGTGTAGATTCGGCCTCTCCAGCTCAGGAAAAACCCGGGATAACCATGATGGGCAGGTAATGTGTCTAGTGTACCGACCTACATCATCGTGTCCGAAGCGTAGACCGGTGATTAAGCAAAACTCCTCCCGCCCAAAACATGTATACGCCGGTGGAAAATCAAACCATATCTCTTCATCACGATGTTGTATAGTATCTGGTAGATCCCTAGTCATGGTTTGAAGAAACAGGTGTGTCAACATCGCATCTCCACCGGGATGTTGTACTTTCAGCCATGGCCCGAAGCAAGTATCCTCAAACATTTTTCTTTGTGCAGGTGAAAGCTTCGACGCAATTGTTTTGGCCAGGCTGACTTTATTCTTTAAGGTCAATTGAGCCGAATAAAAGTTCTACAAAAACAATAAACATACTAAGTTAGATATACCAAAAACTACACTGTGAAGATATACCAAAAACAATAATAAACATAAAGAGTAGTAGTTTATTCTTCAAACTTAAATTTGCAACACTGTGAATTTCTTATTTCTCTTTGTTTTTTGGTTGAAGTAATGCAATTCATTCAAGTTTCAATTTGCAGAAGAAGAATAGTTTCTGAAAATGAAAATCGCAACACGAAAATGACAATCGCAACGTGAATTTGACTATCGCAACGAGAGAATAAAATCGCGTTGCGATTTTGTCGTTGCAATTTTCATTTCGCGTTGCGATTATCGGTTGATTTAATAAGCAATCTAAGTGAAATGGTTAATCTATTATTGAAATTACTAGTAAACTTATCATCAATTTCAATATGAAAAACCTAATAATAATGCAAAAATTTCAAAAAGAAAATAATTAAAAAAACTAACCCTCGGTGGTTGATTTGGTTGATTTTCCATTTCTGATTGTGAGGGTGGCTCTGAGAGATGGAGATAGACGGATTTTGCCGGAGATGGGGACGGATTTCGTCGAAGATGGGTGAGAGAGTGAGAGATGGAGATGGGACTGAGTTGTGATTTTAGGTTTTAGGTTATGAGTTGCGATTATGGGATATACTGTGGACGGTTCAGTGTTCCAATATATTAATATTCGTGTTTGGAATTTGAAAATAAAATACGCGTTGCTATACTAATGGCGCTTTGAAAATCCCATTGCGATTATGTATTATCTCGTTGCGAAAGTCAGTATCGCGTTGCGAAAGTAAGTATCGCGTTGCGAAAGTCAGTATCGCGTTGCGATTTTGTATTATCGCGTTGCGATAGTCAGTATCGCATTGCGATTTTCCCAATTCGCGTTGCGATTTACTTATTCGCATTGCGAATTGGGAAAATCGCAACGCGAAATTGAAAAATCGCATTGCGATAGTCATAATCGTGTTACGAATCTGGAAACTGATTTGCGATAATGGAGATCACGTTGCGAATTAGCGATCGCATTGCGATTTTGTTGGTCATTTTGGCAAATCCGGAAAAAGTTGGTTAAAATCGTATATTATATGGGATTTTTGGTCACTGAGGCTATTTTCTCTATGATAAATGGGTTAATGATTATGATAGAAATCATGATAATGATGGTATATGTGCATGTATACATTTTGTTATATGTTTTATGATTTCCATTATATGTTTATATAACTCACTAAGTCTATGACTTAGCGTGTAAGTGTTTTACACGTAGGTACCGAAAAGCAGAGAGATCCATTATAAGCTCAGCAAAACAACATAACTCCACTTGAAGGTCAAATCAGAAATAGATTAAATAGTATGTCTTATTATGTGAAAATAGGTTGGCATGTAAACAAAGTTGGTAAATTAAGTATTTATGCTCTGATCAAGTTTTGTAATGTTTTAAACCTATTTATGTAAATGTATAGTAATGAACGGTTAAATTTTTACGAGTTTTATGAACGTTTTACAAAAGTCACTGTAGCAGTGCATCGATGCACAATTTTGCTTCGAAATTTTAGTACATCGGTGCACTGTAGCAATGTATCGATGCTCTGTAGCATTGTTCATTAATGTTCACGGTGCTGTTTATACCGTATTTTACTGTTCATAAATACGTTTTTACCTCAAAATTTTATACCAAATAAATTTAACAATATATGATCGTATTTTTCTTAATATAAGTCAAATGTTATGTTATTTTGCAAGAATAAAGGTTTTGAAATGTCAATGTGACATCTCGGACTCGTATCCGGTTCGGGTACGGGTTGGGGTATTATAGTCTTAACTGTTTGCTATATAATAAATAGGCTTCCTTTTGCCATTCTTTATTGGAAATTCCCTTATGAATTGCTTCATCACAAGTCACCCTCTTTGTCTCATTTAAGAGTCTTTGGATGTTTATTGTTACGCTATTAAAACAAAGTATAGTGGCAAATTATCTCCTAAAGCAGTTCCTTTAGTATTCATGGGGTACTTTGTCACTCAAAAGGGCAATTTATTGTTTAGCCTTGTCTCTAAATCATTTTTTGTTAGTGGGGATATTCGCTTTCATGAATCTTCTTTTCCTTTTCATTCTTCTGCGTGGTCTTCTAGATTATTTTCTTCCTAGCCTTTTATTCAAGATTCTGATTTTTTGGTACTTGATTCATTGTCTTCAACAGATATATCCTCCAGTCACCTTAGTCCTCTTGGTCTGTCTTCCTCACATTGTGATCATTTTTCTCAACAGCCTGTCATTTCTTCTAGTCACCCTAGTCTTGTATCTTCTGAAAAAGTCATTCCTGTTGGTTTTGATTGTTCTTTACCTGACCAATCTATTTCTGGTTCTTCTCATAGTGTTGTTCCTCCATTTGAACAAGTTGTTAGGAGATTTTCTCGAGTCTTTAAGCATTCTCTTTGGTTGACTGAATATGTTTCCTGTCAATCTTCTACATCAAGTCATTATCCTATTTCAAATACTATTTCTTATTCTCATCTTCCTCCACATACCCAATTTTTTCTTTCTTCCACTTCCATAATTGAACCTCGTACATATAATGTGGCTATTCAAAACCCTTTATGGATCAAGGCAATGCAAGAAGAGATTCAAGCATTAGAGTCAAACAATACATGGACTATGGTACCTTTGCCACATGGGAAAGTTCCCATTAGATGTAAATAGGTGTACAGAGTTAAGTATCAATCAAATGGAAAAGTTGAGCGCTCTAAGGCACGTTTGGTTGCAAAGGTTTACAACTTGCGAGAATGTGTGAATTATGTTGAAACTTTCTCATTTGTTGCCAAGTTAGTCATAGTGCGTACTGTTTTAGCCCCGACATCCATGCAACATTGGCCTTTGTTTTAAATGGACGTATGTAATGCCCTTTCTTCAGGGCAATTTAGTTGAGGAAGTCTATATGTAGCTGCTTGAGGGATTCCACATCCAGGGGGAGAACACAGTTTGTAGATTGCAGAAGTCTATTTATGGCTTCAAACAAGCCTCCAGACAGTGAAATATGAGATTAACTGAAGCCTAGATTTCTGTTGAGCATGTTCAAAGTAAGTTTGACTATTTACTCTTTACAAAAAGAAAGGGAACTAGCATAGTGATCATGTTTATATATGTTGATGATTTGCTGATTACTGGTAATAATGCTGCAATGATAGATGAGTTGAAAGGAATTTTGAATGCTAATTTCAGAATGAAAGATTTAGGAGAACTTAAGTATTTTTTTGGGTTTGAGATAGTTAGATCAAGTGAAGGAATATTGTTAAACCAAAGGAGGTATGCACTAGAACTTATTGAAGAAACAAGATTAGGAGGGGCTAAACCTGTTTGCACTCCCATTGAGCAGAATATTAAATTTACTACATCAGTTTATGATTCTCAATTGGCTGAAAGTAATGGGCAGAATGAATGTGATGATCAAGTGTTGTAGAAAGAAAAAGAAGTCTTCCAGAGGCTAATAGGGAGACTAATTTACCTAACCCGCACTAGACCAAATATCACTTATGTGCTACACCACTTAATTCAGTTCATGCAGCAGCCAAAGAGATCTCATTTAGAAGCAGCACTTAGAGTAGTTAAATATGTGAAAAAAAATCTTGGCCAAAGAATTTTGTTATTCTCTAGGACAATGCAATTGACAGCTTTTTGTGATGCTGATTGGGCATCTTGTTTGATTACTAGAAGATCAATCACTGGTTTTTGTGTTAAACTTGGGAACTCCTTGGTTTCTTGGAAATCAATGAAACAAAACACCATAGCAAGGTCATCAACAGAGGTAGAATATAAAAAACATGGCAATAACAGTAGCTGAAATTGTATGGTTGATAGGATTATTGATGGAATTTGGAGTGAAGGACTTGCAGTTAGCTAAACTTTATTGTGACAGTAAGGCAGTATTACAAATTGCAGTACTCATGAAAAAACAAAGTATATTGAAATATATTGTCATTTTATTCGGGAGAAAATACAAGGAGTGGCTCAAGCAGACTATATTTCATCAGCAAATCAGTTGGTTGATATCTTAACCAAGGGTTTGGGAGCACAACAACATGAATATTTAATTTCCAAGTTGGAATCAAAGATGTCTTTAGACTACCAACTTGAAGGGTAGTGTTGAGAAGTAGTTTAGAATATTCAGTTTGGTTGTTACAGTTTGTTAGCATTCAGTTTGTAATTAGTTAGCATGTTGACCATTTCATTAGTGTGTATATAAAGATAGAGTTGTAAACAATTTAGATGACTTGAATAATAAATGAAGAATTCTTTTACATTTATTTTTAATAAATATTTTATCAAATCAAGTCGAAAAATTTTGAACTAGCTAAATTAACATGTCTTATTTTATAACTCAAACTTAATTTTGAATTTTTTTCAAGTCGAATTTTCTGGGTTTCTGTTAGAAAATTTTCAATTTTCAAAATATTTTATATTTATATACTTATATTTTAAAAAACAACGAATTAATTTTTGCTCCCTGTACTGAAGGATCCATGTTCCAGGTAACATAGGTGTAACCCTTATCATTCAATTGAGACGTGAATATGGGCAAGCCAAACTTTGGCCCTTCAATGAGACAAGGCAAGCTGGACCTCTATTTCGATTCAATCTGAAGGTCAAATATATTATTTCAAATCACTACCTTTCATTCTTACAATAAAATAAAATTAAAACAAATGGTTTGTGCATGTGAACATACCCAAACTTGAAAATAACACAGCTAATTTGAAGATAGAAAATGCACCCGGGCAAGTGTGTACTCTTTTCCAGCTATCCAAACACCTGTTTGTGACCACTGCACATCTTCCCAGTCAATATTCTCCACCAATACCTGTTTCATCATCACAAATATCCAACTGAATTTTCATGCAATCACTTATATTACAAGGATCAAACTAGCAGGCTGGAAAGGAGGTTTAATGCATCTCGTAGAGACTTCGGAATCTTCTAAGGGTTCTAGGTCAATTTACATGGAAGATACTAAAACAAGTAAAGCACCATGCATTGTCAAAAATGTAAACTATGAAATGTAGTACCTCGACATGATCAAGTGGTAGGGGAATTCCGATTGAACGCATGACCTTTTGAGGAAGGGGCTTCTTACAGCGAGACCATCTGAAAACGTCTGTCAGTACATTATCAGAGTCAATCTTTTCACTGTTTGAGGAATGTGAATGGTGACTTTGCGACTTCTCTGTATCTGCTTCATGTGCTTGAGATGCTGTTGTAGCTTTCACCATTTTCTCTCCAGTAAAACATAGCTCATACCTTCACACAGTAATTTAAAACCAATTAGTACAAGTTTTGTATTAATATCAAAAGCACGATTATTGCGATATATAAAGAACATTAATACCTGCAAGAATGTGTCTCCAAGTACAGAACTTCACCTTTCTTCAGACGGGCAGATGTATAAAGGGGTTTCTTTAGACCTTTGTCAGCAACGATACTGATACTATACTTAATCCTGTGGAAATGGCAAGAATCATTGTGACAGTCGAAAGTGCAGGTTCAGCACAATAAGCAATTAAACAGAAGACAATCATGACAATTTCATACACTACACAATAAAACTTCAGATTATGTACAAGAGATAGATCTAGAACTTAACCTAGCTACCCTAATTCCTTATATAAGCAGTGTAAATTATATTCAGAGGCTTAGATCATAGCTGAATCTGTAGATTATCTTTGACTAATTAGTTAACTGATTAGCAAACATACCGAAATATGAAGGAATTTTTGTATTAAACATCTCCATATATCTATAAGAGAAATGCAACTTCCAAAAAATTAAGATATCAAAAACAGGTCTTGAAGGTACCAAGGCTCATTGCAGAGGTTGTACTGTATTGTAACTTCTCGTACAAATCTTTGCTGACGTAAAGCATTCTGAGAATTGAAGAGCAACATATGAGCTTAGTTCTATTATATAAACAGAAACACAATACATTAGATGATAACGGTGGCAATAAAAGAAAAAAAATTCAAGAACATGAAGTATGAAGCTTCACATTCCTCAACTACTTGATAAATTAATACTCATAATGATCTGCCATAAAAATACGCAGATACCACGTAAACCAAAACCAGAAACTTATGAAGAAGAGGTAACATATCCAACTTATGCAGCAAATGCTTCTTCCATTGCCTCGTGCTTTTAGCATACTGGTTTTCACGACACCATGCATTTCACACAATAATTTACTCCTGACTAGGAAAGGCATTCACTCATGCACATGCATGTGGTTCAAGTTGTATGATATGTTAAATGGTCAAGTTTCCAAATAGTTGTAAACCTATTTCCCAATTGTGACAATGGTTACAAGTTACTGATGCCAAAAGATATGAGATATCGAGCAAGGAAAAAGCATTGACATGTCACGCAAAGCAATACATACTAATTAAAACAACAACTCTTTTAGAAAACACAAGACAAAACTAAAAGTTTAACTTCAAGAAATTAGATGAAAATACGAGGCAGGAAATACAGAAGCTGCTGCCCTAATTGGTCGTTCTACAGCAACTGGAGCAAGGGTGGGCTCCACAGTTGATGAATGTGTGAGGCATGGCTCCAAATCAATTGTTGCACCTCCTTTCTGAAATAAGAAATGGCAAGAAAACACAATATGTAAGAAACAAAAGAAATTATAATCATTTATTGAATTTAGATATAAGCTTTGCATGTTCTTGTTAAACTAATGGAATAAAGGGAAAAAAAATCAGAAATTTGTAACCTTAACAATGCAGCATCGCTCAACACGGTAACTACCACTGATTCCAGCTCCCCAAGCACGGGAACGGACGTTGTTCCTTAGTTTAGAGGTGTAACCTAACAAATTATTGGTGTTATAATGTCAGAATGATACATATAAACAGATTTCTGATGGATAATAGAAATAAATAGAGTACCAAAGATAATATAAAAAATTATGTGTTTGCCAATAGAGCTAAGCAAACAAAGACACTGATGTAACCAATAAAACAAAATCAAACCACGACACCAATTCAGCAAAAGTCAACTTTGGTCCACAAGATTCTGGATTGAGCTACTAGAAAACCCAAATTTTAAATGCTTATCTTAAAATGTTTCCATATACCCAAAGTAAGTCAATGGACTAAGTAGAGCTCATATGTAGGGATTCAAATCGCGATCGCGGTCGCGTATTCGGTCGAGTTGCGTTTACCGCGATTGCGGGCATAGCAGGCACTATTGCGGTGATTGTGGGTGTTGCGGTCATATAATAACGGTCGCGGAGGGCACCGCTACCACTATATCGCGGGCGCAGACCGCTATTTAAATCCCTGCTCATATGTTTATTGTTAATGGAGTTAAGCTGCTGAGGCATGTGTTACTGGAATTAGTAGAAAAACAAGACACGGACAAATTTGAACTCACAATCTTGTGGCGGCAGCACACGGATAGTAGCACGTAGCTCTTGGATAGCTGGTGGAGGTGGGGAAGCAGTTGGACGACAGTAACCAGTATGCATAAGAACTATAATAAAACATCCCAACATCAATGCAAATTGTGTGATACATCTAACTGTTCTATGATTTACAAGGCCAAGGAAGGTCTATCCATACAGAATTCATATTGCCAATTGCCATTACAACATACCAGCAACAAGATCAGAGTCATCTGTGTATATATCAGTCCCCCAAAGCTGGCCACCTCTGACCTGCACATAATGAATTTATAGAACTTAGTGAGACGGAGAGAAAGGAAGAAGGATAATGACCTGGACAACTTTATCCAATTTCAAGACATAAAACCATCAAGATCTCCTCATCATAAAGACCTCTAATATTAAAAAAAATCTAAAAGGCAAATAAAATGTAAAAGAATGCAATAAAAACGAGAAAAAAGTTAGGATCAAGAAAAAACTTCAACTTTTGCAAATTGTAGAATAAAGAGAACAAATTCCTCAAAAGAAAGAGAGAACATCTTTCAGGTCCTACCTGACGATTTGTGGCAGTAACATGCTCAGCAGGTATTCTAATTTCAAGGGTAGGGCCATTTTGAGAGCTTTCACCATTTTTATCTGCTTCAGAAGCTTCATATTCTTTCCACAACTTAATTAGCTCTTGCATGCATTCACCAACTTTATAAACGACAGAAGACACTTCAAGTTTACCTAAATCACAAAAACATTATAGATTACAAAGAAAAAATACAGACCCTAGTGAAATGTCTAAAACCTTACCGTTCAATCAATGACCACAAACAACCCAATTAAAAGATGCATTGAACATGCCACATATAGTAAGTGTGAAAAGGAAGACTCAACAGTCAACAGAAACCATTCAACAATAACAAGACCTATATAGATAACCATGTTATAAACAAGACAACACTTAAAATCACTGAAATACTGTTTCCCCCACTCATGAGGCTCTAGCTCACCCACAGTTCCTTCTAAGCATCCTTGACTCTTAAAAATAATAATGAACTTTAGCATTTAGAACTTGATGACTAGTGATAATCATCTATATTGATGTCACTGATTTAATTATTCCCTAGCTTTGTCCTTTCTAAGTTGAAGATTGACAGAATTAAGGTAGAACACCCTAATACATATCCTACTGCACCTTCAAATAAAAAATAGAGAAAATCTGCAATAGGACATAAGTTTCAGTATTCATCTATGAAATTAATGTGCAAGGTCAAGCCTAAACTACCACTACAAATGACACTCGAACATACAAAACATAAATGTCCAAATGTTAAGCACAGGCCAAGAGAAGCTCTGCAACCAGGATAATTTCTATCAGATCTGTCTCCCCTTTACCAAATCATATTGTCCCCATCAATCAAATATGAAGACAAAGTTGCATTTAAAACTTTGAAATCCAGAATGCACTAAACCACATCTTACCCTGAGATCTGCAGAGTAAAAAGAACATAAAAACTATTGTTAGAAAGCAAAAGTAGCAAGCCCAACATACCAGAGTAGTATTTAATGAAAATGAAAATGTAGCAACAAAAGCTTCAACCAACAGAATTTTTAAACTCGCTTAAAAAGAACTTCTGTAACAGTTAATTTATATGAATTTCATTTTGTGTAAAGATTGAAAGCTTGGAAATGCCCTCAGAACAGAAAACCATATATATAGTCAAGCATCAATCACATAGCACAGAAACTAAGAAAATAAGATGCCTTAGAGTTAATATCAGCGACATTGTTTTTAACAATGAGATCAACTGTATGACAAATGCTACTAAAGACTTCCAAAACATCATTGAAATTAGCCAATACAAATAGACAAACCCAATTAACATGCAGACTGATGTATATGGATACCACAGATTTGAGAGTAAGGGAAAGAGAGGAAATTTGTTTCATGTAGAAAAATTCTAAGGCCAGACTGATGTATATGGATACCACAGATTAGAGAGTAAGGGAAAGAGAGGAAAAGAGAGGAAATTTGTTTCATGTAGAAAAATTCTAAGGCCAGACTGATGTATATTTCGCTTCCCATTCTGCAGCCATTCTTTCCATCCATTGTGTATAGATTACAACCACTTCAAGTTTCAGAAAATTCTTACCATATAAATCCTTTAATTCATAAAGACATTCAGAAAACATAACTTTAGCTTCCATTTTAACTCAAGAATGTCCCTTCTCAAATTTAAATTAATTTGTTACATTAGCAATGAGAAATAAGTAATTCAAAGAATATTTTGACGTCAAGTGCACATAGATAAGAGAAACTATCATCTAAGTACCATTATCTCATTGTGTTCAGAAGTGGGCCAGAGGTTCAATATCTTAAAAACAGTACAAGTGACCTCTTGAACCATATAACTAAAAATTAGATAGTGTTCTCAAATTACTAATTTAATTGCACTAACGTTCATTGTAGTTAATCAAGAGACTCCACATAAGTACTCTTCTATTACTTTCATGAAAGATACAACATAAGTACCAACTAAGATCACATTTACATCACATGTATAATACAATGCAAATTCTCCGTAACTGTAAGGACATTGTCCTCAAATTAATTCCAAATTTCTAGATTTATTCATAATATTTTCTGACAATAAAAATTTTCTTCAACCAGAATTGCGCAGTGAGAAAAGAATTGCAAGTCTTTGTGAAATATTTTTCTTAAAGCTAATTTTTTAAGTCCTAATTAGGAGTTTATATGTCGAGTCTTAATTCTTAATTACAAAGGCTAGAATTCAATGAGATTTTAAAGTGCATGTTTCACTCTAACATGTAGAACAATGCCACGTTAAGGTAAATATGCTTGAAATTAAAATAGCCACTAAGAAGATTAGGAAGACACACCCTTCATTGTCTTGAGGTCGTGGCCGAAAAGCATGCTCACGGTTTGCCACCTGAGGGCTTCCTCTTGGACGAAGCATCCTTTTACGCTGCTGGACTCCAGAACCGAAACCTTCTTTTTCCCTTTCGGTAGCCCCTTCACCATCTCCACACCCATCATCAGATTCTTTGTCAGAGCACCTGCTGCGCTTCTCAGGTCTGTCTCCTTCTGTGTCACCATCCCTTTCTCTTCTCCTATCTCTAGATTCCCTATCAGGATTTTTCCAGCTATCTAAGTCTTTTTGTTTTTTCTGCTCAGATGCCTGATTTTCCTGCTCTTGTGTTCTAACAGATCCATCACCTAAATCCTTGTCATTGTTTGATCCTTCTTTGTCTGCTCCATTCAGTGGTTCTCTCTTCATATGATCCTTTTCCCTCTCTTTTGGCCTTTCTTTTTCCTTCAAATCCTTCCTTTCTCTTTCCCATCTCTCCATTTCTCTCTCCTCTCTTGCAGATTCTTTGACCTCACCACTGCTATTACCTACATTCACGTTGTTCCTACGATCACTTCTTTCTTTATCTCTATCTGCCCAATCCCGGTGTTTTCCATCTTTTCTTTTTCTATCCTTGTCCTTAAATCTATCGTCGTCTTTTGAATCAAACGTGTTCTCACCAACAGCCTCGTGACCTTCTGCATGATCTTTTTCTTCAGTAGCAGAACCTTCCTTTACAACTTCAACAGTTCCTTGTGAATTAGCACGTTGGATGTGCCATGGATCTATGTTTCCACCAGGGTCTGAGTATCTTTTTCCTCTAATGTAGTCCCTCGAATCCTTCCAACTTGAATGAATACTTGCCCCACCATAAAAATCTTTTTCCACGTTCAAATCACCCTTCGGACCACCATAATTCTCTCTATCATGTTTCAATTCTTTACCCTCATCTCCCCTACTCTCAAAGCTACCAACCTTTTCACCTTTCCCAGATGGATACTCCCTCTTCGCAGAATCAGCAAAAAACTCTCTGGATTCCACCCTTTGTTCTCGACTCTCAGCCCTAATCTCTCGGTTTTCCTTGGCATCCCGCAACTCCACCCTACCGTCAGAAAAACCCTGATGAGAATCCATGTGTGTATCATTCAAAGCAACAGAAGAAGGCATTCTATACATGGAGTGGTGTAGAGGTGACCTTCTACCCGAATCACCATGAAGCTCGGTTCTAGGAATCCTAGGCATTCTAACATCTTGCCCCATGTCATAAGGAGCAGGATGATGGTACTCGGCGGGAACCGAAGACGAAGGCATTTTAGGATAAGCAGCAGTTTCCTCAAGAGGGTATTTAGAAGCAGAAGAAGGCTGACCACCACCTTCTTCATGATATCTCTTCGGAGCACCACTCATCTTTTCAAATTCACTAAAAAAATCCAATTTAAGAAAGTCACTTAATGACGAGATGAAACAAAGCAATGAATTTTCCGACTTATCCTCAAAAAAGGAAAAGAAGATAACCCAAATCTTCTTTTTTTCCAAACAAAAGAGTCCAAATCTGAACAAGATGAGAAAACAACGTTCTAAGAGAAAAGGCATAACTTAAAAAGCTGGTGACATGTTTCAGCAGCAGAATAACTTGAATTAAGAAAAGTATGGTATCGAATTATAAGAGGACGAAAATACAGAAAATGTGAGGAGGGACTTACCTTGGATTGTGGAAGTGAATTGAGAGTGAATTGTTGAGAAAATAGGTATTAAAGTCGAAGAAGATGGGTTCTGGTTCAGGGTTTTCTCTATTTCTGTTTTTAATATGACATATAAAGAAAATCGATGAATGTTGGAATTGAATCCTCGAAAGCCAAACCCTGTATTACAGTACGCAATAGCGCATCCATATTTCAATAAATAAATAGTAAACTACGCAAATTATTTTTAATGTTTAAGTAAATTTTTGTTTTGACTACTGATGTTTTAAAAGTTATAAATAGGTCAATAATGTTATTGTTTGTTATAAATTTGTCACTTAACGTTAATAGCCGTTAACAGGTGTGACAAAAAATAAAGTTAGCGTGTTAGTTGCTTACATGAATTGGGTTGACCACCACATTGGAGACCCAAAAATTTGAAACAATCACCTCTTCTCCTTTAAAAAAAACTTAATCCCTAAATTTAATTTAGAGTTTCCAATCATGTCTCTATTCTTTAAAAAAATTCTAAAAATTTTAAGAAAAGAGAAATCTTGTGAAGATGGAAGACTCCATTGATGTTCCGCTTTGCAACTATGAATGCCCAGTTAAGATATTATTTTTTTTTATTTTCTATTAAACCCAAAAAAAACTTACCATAAAGCATAACGTTGTCCCCTTTTTCTGTAACCTACATATAAGTACGATGATTTTTCTGTACTCGTTTTTCTCACTATTTTTTCTCTTAGACAAATTGAAGAATGAGAAATTGTTAAATTTAGAGTTAGAATTAGTTCCTGATGTTAGAAATTAGTTAGTGATTTGTTAGTTAGTTAGTTACATAACCTTATAAGTTATATATATATGTGTGTGTGTGAGTTTGTAAAACTTTCGGTTGTATGATGAATATACAATTTCAAAACTTCTTGTCTTTCTTCTATGACTCCCTTTCTTTGGTACATCTCTATTTGTGTGTGAAATTATCCAAAAAAAATGTTAACATGGTATCATTCGCCAGGCTATTTTTTCTTTAGCTGTGTTGGACTTTGTTTTTCCTTCAGCTTATTTGTTTTTTCCTCTCATTTGTTTGGTCTAATTGGTATTTCCCTTTGCTTGCTTCTCTCGTTCTTTCTCTGTGAGATTTTGATAACTTCGTAAAAATGTTACTTTTAAAGTCTTTTTTCATTTAAGTTATTCTTTGTCTAAGTGTTTATATAGGTCATTTTAAATTCATATAGTTTCATGTAGTTGCATTTGTGATGGTTGTGTTATTTTTACATTGTTAAGGTGTTATATGATGGGAAATGTGTGGTTGGTTAGTGATGTACAAGAAACAATGAGTATAGGACAAGTTGAGAGGAATGTCACAACATCACATGTTGCTGAAGCAGACTGCAATGCATTGTCATTTCTGGCGCAGAAAAAAAAACAAAGAGATATTTTCACAAAAGGACAGTTGTTAAAGCACATGTCTTCTGCTTGTAACCGCCTGAATGAGGTCCACTGTCACCTATGGAGATAAACTTCATGCACAAGGGATGAATTTGAGGGTATGATGGGTATTTTGAGTGCAAAACTTCCTAAGAGTATGCTTACATATTTTATTTATAAGAACACATCACAAGGGAGAGAAGAGAGCTCGGAGAGAGAAATCCATCATCACCATCTTCTACATTTTCTCTACCTCCATTATCGTTCTTCTTTCTCCATTTTTATTGGTGTTCCTCTATTGGTGAAGCTCGAGAGAGTGGTGTAGCATCCGAGAGGATCTCGCGCTATAGTCGTTTGTGGTGGTTTAAGGGAAATGCCAATCGTGCACACCTAGTGATTTCTTCTCCAACCTTTGCTCAATTTTTAAAAGCTTCAAACTTTATTTGGGTTGTAAGGTAGAATAAACGATTGGATACTCCATGGTTTGTTCAAACCCCACCATGAACTAAGCTATAATTGGTGGGGTTCATTTGATGGATGCTTGAAACTTTATTTTAATGTTTGATGAACGTTTATCATTTGTTTTTATTTGTTTTGTTTATATGTGCTTCATCTTCTAAGATTGTAGGAGGCATGAGAGTGTTCATTTCTTAGATGAAGACTAGATATTCGAGAGAAATCTAGTCACTAATTCTTAAGTGTTCGAGAGAAACTTAAGTAAAATTAACATAAGCAATGGGGTATAGTTAATCACTATAGCATAATCCCTTAATACTTAAGAGAGACTAAGCTAGGATTTCAACAACTAAGAGGGGTAATGCGTCATCAATAGTGTAGGTTGTCATAGTTGAGACTGAGAGTAGATACTGTGGCATTCTATTATGTTAGGTTCTTATGACTAGTGATAGCGAGAACACTTTTATCAAATTCTGTCGAAAAAGTAAAACATTAGAAGACTAAATCAACTAGAGAGATAAGTTTTCAGCTCCTTAAGTGTCTCCCCACCATTCATTCCCGAAGTAATTTACTGTGTGAGGCTTATCAAGCTATTCCATTTGTTTGTTGTTTTTATCATTTTACATTACCTCAACATTTTCATCATTTTCGTCATTATAAAATGTTCTTTTGCCACAACATTATTCACCCAATCACATTCCCTCACCATCATTTAATTCACTCTCACATTTCCATTGTCGAAGCATCTTTAGTATATATATCATTTCTATCAATCCATGTGAAGACGATACTCACCCATCACTTTATTACTTGTTCGATTGTGCACATCATTTGCGTATAATTTTATAGTACTCACAACACGCAACATATTTCTATGGCTGAAACAATTGTTTTTAATCATCAACTGTATCTTCATCCTTCAGATACACTAGGAAGTCTTCTTGTTTCGCATCAACTTGTTGAATTAGAAAACTACAGTATTTGGAGTCGATCGATGCTGATTGCGTTTCTTGCCAAGAACAAGTTAAGTTTCATCAACGGTGATTGCAGGAAAGTTTATTTTGATCTGGCGTTTTAGTCGCAATGGGAGAGGTGCAACGCTATAGTCTTATCATGGATCTTAAACTCGGTCAGTCGTGAGCTCTCGCCAAGTATTGTATTCGCTTCTAGAGCCGATTTGGTTTGGCAAGATTTAAGAGAACATTTTGACAAAGTCGACGACTCTAGGATTTTTTTCTCCACAGGGAGATTGCGACTCTTGTTCAGGGTGAATTGATTGTTCCAGCTTATTTCACTGGGTTGAAGTTGTTATAGGATGAGTACGATGTCCTTGTTCCTTTTTCTACATGCCCTGTGAATTTTCTCAACAAAATGCGATGCATATAGCTCAGCAGCGCCTGTTTCAATTCCTTATGGGGCTTACTAATGATTATTCAGCAATTCACAGTCAAATATTGCTTATTCAGCCTCTTCATACTGTCAACCAGGCTTATTCGATGGTTGTTCAAGAAGAATCACAAAGGATTCATTTATCTGGTGTCTCTGCCTCTGAAGCTACAACATTGTTTTCTCGTTCTTCTGGTAATTCTGATCATCGGTGTTTTGCTGGTGTGTGTGATTGTTGCAAAATCAAAGGTCACTGTCGAGAGAATTGTTATCGCTTAATCAGTTTTCCACCGGAGTTCAAGTTTACTCGCAAGAAGGAGGCTCAAGTTGCTATGGTGGTCAATCCTGTTTCTGACAATGTGGTAGATGCTGGTTTTACAAGTTCTATGGCTTCTGCAAGTATTCAGAGTGCACCAGTCTTACCACAGAGCAGTATCATCAAATCCTAAATCTCCTGAATAATTCATCTTCACTAGATTCCGCTGTGAATCATACAGGTATGGTTACTGATAAGTTGCCTGCTCTAGCTCACCTCTTCTTTTAATTCTTGATACAGGGGCTACAGACCATATTTTGTGCGATTTTTCGAGCCTGATTTCTCCTCGCTCAGTTTATATTCCTAATGGTCAAACTGATTCAATTACTCACATTGGATCTTGTCGATTGATTGATACTTTGGTCGTTTCTAATGTCCTCTACGTTCCTAAATTTCATCATAATCTTCTATTTGTTTTGAAACTCTCATGAATTAAATTGTTCTGATAGTTTTTTTTCAAGATTTTGTGTCTTGCAGGATCTCTCCAGTGGCAAGATCATGGGGATTGGTAAAGCTTCCCAAGGATTATATATATATATTTTTAGTCTGCCATTCAAAATGCTGGAATAGGTTCTTTGTCTTCAAGTTCTCATTTGCCTGCTAATGTTTCTAATAGTAATGCTACGATGTTTTTTTCTCATACTACTGATATTCATATCTGGCATACCCAATTGGGTCATGCTGCAATTTCTACAATGAATAAAATGCCCATATTTTCTTCTGGTATTTCTAATGTTGATCAAATTAAATGTTGTTCTAGATGTCCGCTTGCTAAACAAACTCGTTTGCCTTTTCCCGTAAGCATAAAATTTAATGTTCTATTTACTTTAATGCATTTTGATCTATGTGGTCCATATCACATTCCTACTCAAAATGGCCATAGGTTCTTTTTTACTATTGTTGATGACTGTACTCGTATGAGTTGGCTGTTTTTGCTTCGTGTTAAGAGTAACGCTTTACATTTTATCAAACAATTCTTTGCTTACATTCAAACACAATTTTCAGCTTCTGTTAAAATTGTTCGTAGTGACAATGGGTCATAGTTTTTTAGTATTGGGTGTTCATCCTTTTTCTCTTCTATTGGAATAGTCCATCAAAGATCTTGTGTCCATACACCTCAGCAAAATGGGGTGGCTGAAAGAAAACAGAGGCATGTTCTTGAGGTTGCTAGAGCTTTAAGATTCCAATCTAAACAATCCCGTTTGGAGGATGCACTTAGGATTGTAAGGTATATAAAAAATAATCTTGGACAAGGGTTGTTGATGGAAGCAAACAGAGAGACAATTGAAGGCTTATTGTGACTCAGACTGGGCTTCTTGCTTAATGACAATAAGGTCAACTTCTGGTTTTTGTGTTAAACTGGGGAATTCATTAATATCTTGGAAATCGAAGAAACATAACACAGTGACACGCTCTTCTGCAGAAGCCGAATATAGAAACAAGTCTGTCGTTACAGCAGAGGTGATCTAGTTGAATGGTTTGTTGACAGATCTTGGATTTATTAATAGTACTCCAGTTATGTTTTTTGTGACAACAAGTCAGCAATTCAGATAGCAGCAAATCCAGTATTCCATGAGCGTACAAATCATATAGACATTGATTGTCATTTTGTACGGGGCAAATACAAAAAAGCCTTGTTGCTACAGAACATGTTAACACTACTGAACAGCTAAATGCTAACTAAGTCCTTAGGGATTCATCAGCATGAATATTTACTTTCCAAGTTGGGGGTTAAGGGTGTGTTTTACCCACCAACTTGAGGGGAATGTTAAATTTATAGTTAGAAGTAGTTTTTGACGTTAGTAATTAGTTAGTTACAAAACCTTATGAGTTGTATATATATATATATATATATATATATATATTAGTTTGTAAAACTTTTAGTTGTATGATGAATTCAAAACTTTTTGACTTACAATTGTTAACATAAATGAGTTTATGGAAGAAGAAGAAATGAGTTTATGGAAGAAGAAGAAATATGTTTATGAAAGAAGAATGGGGTTTATAGAAGAAGAAGAAACGAGTTTATGGAAGAAGAAGAAAATGTTTATGGAAGGAGAATAATGGTTCAAAATGGTAAATTAAACTCTTGTTTCCCCTTCCTTTATTAATTAGGGTAAACTACACAGTTGGTCATTAATGTTTGAGTAAATTTCAAAAACGTGGTGGTAAATCCAGTCCATGTAAGCAGTTAACGCGCCAGTTGTGTTTTCCATCATGCATGTAACGGTTAAATCGAGTGACCAATTTGTAACAAACGATAACGTTAGTGACTGATTTGTGACTTTTGAAACATCAATGATGAAAACAAAAACAAACTAAAAAATTTGTGATCATTCACGTAGTTGACCCATAAATAAATAAATAAAGTCGGTTTCTTACTCAAATATATTCTTTAAATAATTTTTATTAATACTCAAATTAACATCATTTTTTTTTAGAAACAAAACTTTACGTACGTGATAATGATTTTTTGTTAAAAAAATTTGTATTATTGAGGTGGATACATTATTGATAAACGTTTCTTACATATCCTTTTTAAAGCCTAAATTTATTTTGATTTTAAATCTAGATGAGTGATTTATGTTTTTAGAATTTAATTTTTTAATAAGAATATTTAATGATATTCAGGATTATGAATATATTAAAATTTATGGAATTAGAAATTAGGCTTTACTGATTGAGTTGTTAGATTTAATGATTTAAAGTTCTCATTTGAATGATTATGATTAATGATATTTTGTTTATGTTAAGATTTGCTTTTTTACATAATAAGATCGTGTTATGTGAAAAAATATGCAATAACTAAGAAAATTGGTGATGATATTCTTATTATTTGAGGGGAAATGCTACTGTGGGTAAAAATTATTACTCCTGATAATAATATTTTCTAGTGCAACAGTTTTCCAAGTTCACACACACATATGTATGTATATATATGTATATATATATAAATGAAACACATCGCGTTAACTGAAATAACACACGTAGAATCGTTCATCCAACATATTCGCATGTATTACACAAGGACAGACGAGAAAGATGATTGTTTTATTCAACATAAACCATACATTATATAGTTATCATATCCTTGTATCAGATCCTTGATTCCTTGCAATTCTCATGGAGTAATAACATCTAAAACAACACCAGGAAACAAAACGAAACAAATTATCAAGTTAGAACATCTATGGAAAATAATTTTTCATAGAGGTATGGACTCACAATATGTTCAGAGAGTGCTTTCAGTTATATGTATGTAATCACATCTTACTTCCACATTTGAAGTTTCGAGGAACAATCCTTCCGCAGCCTTCAATCTGCTTAATGGTGCGATCGACCCCGAGGAGGGAAGCCAACTTAGGGGTAACGGAAGCACATGCACACTCGACGTGGCTGAGCCTTACACGTTCGCAGCAATCAGACGAGGAGTGTGCCCCAACAACACCGTTCTTCATGCATTCACCAGCAGCAACCGCTCCTGTTTGCAGTTGATCAGAGTCGAACCTCCTATGGAGCTTCGAGCCTCCGAAACACTGGCTACCATCACCACCACAAGAAGAAACATGCCAACAACACATGAACTTGCCATTATACATTCACCTTTGTTTTCTTTGCCTTTTCTGTCAGTGGTACTGAATTTGTAATGGAGGTACACCCCTTTCTATAGAAGGGGTGGGTGACTCTAGCATGTATGTTAGCTAGACTTCATCTAGACATGACCTAGGAAAAGTTAGTAAATATCAATTAATTCTATTTCTCCTAGAAATTTCAGGTTATTTTGTTTTGTTTTCATTGTTTGGGAGTTATGAGATAAAAGCACAAGGACATTACTTCAATTGAAAAACAAATAGATCCATCAAATATGATTTAATAATATACAACGTTAAAAAGAAGAAGAGAGATAATCCAAAATGAAACTAAAAGGGTTACAGTGAAACTCATAGTATTAAATTGTAGTCACAACATATATAACAAAGCATCGTAAATTTTTAAGATCATCAAGACACTATAAACCCTATCCGCAACATAAAGTCATAAACAGATAGTTATTTAAAGAAATAATCCGCACATCTATAACTACGTGACCATACCGTAGTACTATAGTGAAACCAGTCATTTCAGGTATGGAGAGGTGAAGATAACAGGCGACTGAGTTCATAGGAGAGTGGAGGTTTAAAGTGTCCTGCCAAAGAGAGAACGACATCGTTTGGAACCAAACACTTACCTTCCACGTAAGCTTTTCTAGAACCTTGGGAGATGTTACGATTTGCATGTTTTCCTTGCAACTTGTCTTCTCACTCTCCTGCATTTTAGTTCAAACCCCTTTGTTTATAAATGAAAGGGAGAAATGTAGGAAGAATCAGCCTAAAAAAATTACCGCAAAGGAGGAGTCCATAAGTTGAAGGATTCCAAGTTGAGCTTGCAAATACTTGACATATTTGAACGCAGACTGAAGCATTTCAGCAGTGTTCATCTTACTCCCACAAGGCACAAGCTTCCCGAGCTCTTGAGTCTTTTTAGTAATCTTCCTCCTCCTCTCTCTTGCTGCAATGCTTTGCACAGACACACTTTTCATCACTTATCGTGTTACAGTTAAACTGATTCATGCTTCGATGATCTTCAAGCACGGGAAATCGACTTAGAGCAACCCCATCGAAGACACCAGGCATCAAATCCGAGCAGTATTGGTCCTCAATGAGTTTCTGGCGCTTGGAGCAGGAATAGGAACTCAAATTTTCGTATGTGAATGAAATTAAAGGTTCATAAGGGACAATGTAAGAATCAAGAAGAGCATGATTAGGAAGCTCAAATGCATTCAAGTTATATTTAAGATCATCTCCTGCTGCAACAAGCTGAGCATCGGCCTCGCTTCTGCTGTTTTTGCTTGATAGATCGGCTCCGATGCAGCATTAGTTTGCCAGTTGAAATATGAACTCAAAACCATGACGTACGTACTACGCAGCTTCTGAAAGTTACATGTATAGAAGATTCAGAAAACTGAAGTAGGGAAAAGATAAGAGAAGCTTAACATACCTGAATTAGGAGAAGAAAACTGTCGAAATCAGTTTTCTTTCTTATTGACCAGTTGAGACGCGAAAGATTTTGATACGACCCAACTTTATACAAAAGGTATGAAAAACTGAATCCGAGAAGAAAGTGGTGGTGGGTTGAGATGAATGTGGGGAGATTGGATAAGAAACGGTTAGAATAGTTACCTTGCACGTGTCTAAAATGTTCCTTTATGCCTTAGAACAGATGTCTGATGGGATCTTAACATGTACATTAGAATTGATTTCTCACCGTCCGATCAAGTGCCGATGTTGGGATCTAATCGAGTCTATGGTCTGTTCAGACTTTCAGTTCAATTTATTTTTTCCATCTTATGGCATATTTGATGAAATCTACAAGTGTTAGAGCTATATATAGAATACGCGAATTAGGTGACTTCAATGGTTAAACAAATAATTTTTATTTTTTGAAGTTTCAAGTTCAAACACGACGTTGCAAGATATATAAGCATTCATTGTAAAATGATTGAATTTTCGAACATATATCACCTTGTATTCATCGCATATATATTAATCAATATAAGGGCCGACTAATTAAATTTAAACCAAGAATAGTTGTAATTTTAATCTATTTAGTGACATTAATTGAAAAAGATATTGTTTTCTTTAAAGATAGACGTATGTACTACTAAGAAAATTTTATTATTATTATTATTATCATGTAATATTCTCATACTATTTTAAAAAATAATTATGTAATTTGAACTACGTGCTCACTAAAACATACAGAAATTATTTAAGAATAATAAATATTGAAAAACAAAGCTGAAGTAAGGATTAATGTAAACTGGTCGCGTGGCCTAATGGATAAGGCGCTCGCCTCCGGAGCGGGAGATTGTGGGTTCGAGTCCCATCGCGATCGTTTTTTTTTTTTTTACTCTTTGTGCATTAGAAATGGAATTTATCTGCACTAGGGTTCCTGCTTATGCTTAACGATGACTATAAAAATCTAATAATAATTATAGTAACCTATACTGGTAGTCCCTAAACGTTTAGAGTGCTTGTATTTGGTCAATAAACTTTTATACTTGCATTATGGTCACTGAATTTTTTTTTTATTTCGGTCACTAATGGATACAAATTGACAACTAATCAGATCAGAAGTGGAGCAAAAACCATACAGAGGTGCAAATTTGTTAAAGAATAAATGATAATTATAGGAAAGAAATAGCTTAGATGATTACAATTGTCCCTTGGTCGCGTGGCCCAATGGATAAGGCGCTCGCGTCCGGAGCGGGAGATCATGTGTTTAAGTCCCACCATGATGGGTTCTTCTGCTTTGACCTGATAAAAGGAAATTCTGTTGACTTTCAAATTTAATTCCCATTTTATTGGTGTAACCAAAAGATATGGGCTATTTTATATTAACATGTTATAAATACAAATATTTATATCAATTTAACAAAAAAAATCGTCTAATGATATTTTTCTTTTAAACTTTTTTAAAAGAAAATCATTTTAGGATGTGTTTGTTTCATTTAATTATTTTAGGATGGGTAAGTACCATTTTCATCAAACGTTTAGGGACTAGCTCACAAGAAAATAATTAAGAGATTTGCAATAAGCTTAAACACACTTATGTACAAGAGAAAAGGAAAATAAAGAGTGAAAGAGTTTTTCTTTTGATCTCTTTGTTTGAATAGGTGTTGTAACCTTCTTCAAGTTTCCTTGGAGTGTTTTTATGGTGTGGAATGAGTTTTTAGTCGTTTATGACCGTTGGGGATGAGTTATAACCGTTGGAAGCTATCAAATGCGCAATTAAGGCTACTTGTATAGGAAGTTTCAAAATTTTGGGGACGGTTTCAAAACTCTTAAACATACTGTTTTTGAAAGTTTTAAAACTTTGATGAAAGTTTCGAAACTCTTACTTAAAAATATTATCGTTGAAGAAAATCGGGTCGTTGAAGTTGTTTCAAGGGTGAAAGTTTCGAAACTCACTATTCATGAACAATATCTGTGTAAGAACAGTATCGTGAACAATACCATATTTGACTAAATAGTGTTTTTCATATTTTAAAGGCTTTAAACACATTTTAAACACTTTCAACATATTTTAATTAACTAATATATATATATATATATAACAATTTAGAAAACATATTTTCATATTTTGGACTTTGAATTATTTTTGAAATATTTGATGAAGTCAAAAATCAATTTTACAAATATTTGTTATATCAAAATATAAGTTCAACAATATTTATAAGTAAATGTCATTGACTTGAACCAATACATGCAAGAGATTCTATCAAGTTCAATAAGAAAAGAATCATCTTTTACCTCATTCAACATGAATTGTGACTTGCTAGGAACACAACATTCCACATATGACATATACATTGATATGGCATCAACATAACATGACATGTATTAACCCATTCGATGACATGTCATCCACAACATTTCACGTTTAACCCATACGTTATTAAGCCAACATCTTTTATAGGGAGACATTCATGCACTGTTTCCATTGATTTCAATTTTGGAAAAGGTCATTTGATCGAGTTATAACTACAACCCCTCTTTGATTCATCATTGTTGAAACAATTGCAGGAGCAATTGAGGACGTGTCTTATATGAATTAGATGGTGACAAGACTCTTAAATTAAAGAATCACTTATGGATCTTATTGTCGATGGTAATGAGATTAATTTATTCATTAAATTGAAACTAATTACTTTTTATATGAATGGTAGTATCAATGGCTATGAAAATGACAACACATCCAACGCAACATGTCATATAACGAGAGATAACGTAGACTCATTTACCTACCAGCCTACGAATCACCATCCCATTTGAACCACGTTAACATAGACACACCCAAATTTCTTGAAATGCCAAATTTAGGCCAATTTAACTACAATGTCACTATTGATGAATCGAGTGTTAGAATAGAGTTTTTAAATAAAGAAACCTTAGTAATGCAATGAAAAATTATGACATACGTCACTCGATAACTTCAAAATTTTGTCAACTTTACATAGACTGTCGTATATGAACAAACTCTTTTAACACAGTACCCTTTTGATAAAATATTGCTGATAAAATACGTCTTTATTTCACACAACTGAAATAAAATATTGTTTCTTTAAAAATAATTTTGAATATTATTCTCATAATTAATTATATAAAAGAGTATTATTCACTTAAATTTGCCTCACCATCGGCATTCCACAAGCGGTGGCAGGTTGATTATAAAGGCTTGGAAGATAATCACATGTTCTGTTTTTATATTCAACAATGGCGTCCGTAATGATAACAGTCAAATCATTTTGAAAAACAAGTTAATAAAAATATCACAGTTTGTGTCAATCAATTTTTAGAAACAAGTTAATGTCATAAGCTTCACAGCTTGTGTCTGTGGACCATCGACATGGAAAATTATCATAAAGAAAACAAAAAGGAGTTTGACTTGTTTAATATGAATGCTTGGCGCAGCTGCAAGTGTAACCACAAACTTGACGGAAGTGGATACCTCCTACTAATTGAATTAGAAGGGGGGAAAACAAAAAAAAAATGCCACGTTAATTTGACTCAAATTTTTATTTATAAATCTAGTAAGCCTTGGGCTACAAGACTACAAGCATGTATTAAGCTATGCTTGAAGAAGACAAGAATCTATCCAAGGCGGAGAATGTCATCTTTTGGTGATCCTCAAAACCAGGAGGACAACATACCAGCAATAATATATGGAACCTTAGGAGGTGAGGAATACATACAACTTTGATGTGCAAATTATGTTCCGATCATTTCTATAACTTTTTAACCATTTGGTTGATGCATGTGGTTGAATTTGACTTTACAAAATTTCAGGGATATCGGGGTTTATTGATAATTGTTGCTATGATTAAATGTCTATATGGCCTATCCAAGGAAAAGGATAAAAACAAAGAAACAGAGAAAGCAAAGGAGTTGGCTAGGATGTTAGCAGAGCACACTACTTATCACCAGAACCAACCGGTGCCACGACTTGAATCCGCGGTGGAAGAGGAAGCAAATTTAGACAAACAGACGATAGAAAGACTCATTGAGCTGGTGCTCAATGAAAAACCAGCCAGGTTTTCAGCTCAGTTGCTCCAAATTTTCACATCAAATTATTCTACCAAACTAGGCCAAGGTGGGTATGGAGAAGTTTTCAAAGGACATTTTCCGGATGGGCGTCCCATAGCTGTTAAACTACTCCACAGCCACGGCATAGACAAAAGGATTGAGGAGCAGTTCATGGCGGAGGTCAACACCATAGGAAGAACATACCATCGGAATCTGTTAAGACTTTATGGCTTCTGCTTTGAACAAAAGACAAAAGCTTTAGTTTATGAATACATGGAAAATGGATCTCTCGACAAACTGTTATTCGAGAATAAACATGAAATTGAGTGGGACAAGTTATATGAGATAGCAGTTGGAGCTGCAAGAGGGCTTGAGTATTTACATCATTTCAGCCCTAAGAAAATTATCCATTATGACATTAAACCTGCAAACGTTTTACTTGATTTCAACTTTTGCCCAAAGATTGCTGATTTCGGACTCGCAAAGTTGCGCAATCGAGATAGCACTAATATAACTATGTCGAGAGTAGGAGGGACTCCAGGATACGCTGCTCCGGAGATTTGGATGCCATTTCCAGTGAGCTATAAATGCGATGTGTATAGTTTCGGGGTGATGTTGTTCGAGATTATTGGAAGGAGGAGGAACTTTGTAGGTGAGAGTCAAGATTGGTTTCCGAAACAAGTATGGGAGAAATTTGACAAGGGAGAACTGGAGGAGATTTTGGAGAATTGGGAAATTGAACAAAAGGATATGGAAAAGGCCAAGACAATGGTAAGTGTGGCTCTATGGTGCGTCCAATACTCTCCAGAGGCTAGGCCTCCCATGAGGAACGTTGTAAAGATTTTAGAAGGTGGTGCTGAAGCAGCTACGCCTCCCAACCCATTTCAGCACCTGATTTCATCAGCTAATGTACATTCAATCACCTGTAGCAGCTCGAATTCAACAGCAGATTATGACGCAGATGACACCACAATCATGAGAAAAAAATTAGATTCACTATGCGTCGTAAGTGGCTCACGTTTCTCGTCTTAAATTACAAGTTTATATCTTGTTTCTTGTTTTACTCAGAAATTTATTAATAAACTAGTTTTTTCAACCTGAGATATTATTTTCCGTTAAAAGATAAATATAAATTGCAATACTTATATACCATGTGAACATAAACATCTTGTTGGAAAAAAAACTGAACAACCGAAATCAAGCAAAAGCATAATCGGTGTTTTTTTCTCCCTATAACTCAAGTGAATAATTATAACAAGCACAATAGCATAAATTAATTCTCTACAAACACTAATTCAACCAATGCAACCACAACAACAGTAAATTGAGACACCAAAATTTTTACATAAAAACCCCATCTAAATCAATGGTAAAAACTAGGATACTTTAGAAGCGACTGCAGAGTGGAAGAACTTGGAACATTTATCACCTTCTCTAATCCAACTGACCTTAGCCTTTTGCTTTAAAAACATAAGTTCTGCTTCTTGAAGGGAGTCAAGCTCTTTCTGAATATGAAGCTCCTTTTCGAAGTGATCAACTCCATTTAAGGAGTTCAGTTGTTGTTGTTCCAACTGAATTTGCTTTTGCTTAACTCTATTTGAGATATCACTGAAGTGAGATTGATTTATGAGCCTAAGGCAAGACTTAAGGCGCTTTAATTTAAGAAATAAGATTTGCATAGGGTCACCTCTGATGGGGCACTGCCATGAATTAGCAACGGTATCCAAGAAGCTAGGATGGAGGGTCCAGAAATTAAAGAACTTGAAAGGTTTAGGATGATTAGCGGGAACCTCCTTTGAAAGCCAAACAACAGACATGCAATGATCTGATATACCAGGAGGAAGAAATTCAATAAAAGAGTTAAGAAAAGTGTTAACCCAAGAGGAATTAACAAGGACTCTGTCAAGTTTCTTTGCAATATAGGAGAGTTGTTTATTGCTCCAAGTAAATAGGGGACCAAAGTAAGGATGATCATGAAGGAACAGATCTTGAGTAACATTTTGAAACTCCTTCATGTCAGAGGAAGAATGAGGACAAGAATCAAAATTAGAGCTTTCATTGGGTTGCAAAATGACATTAAAATCTCCCCCAAGGATCCATGGGAGATTACCAAAAAGTCTATCCAACTCATGAAGATGCTGCCAGAGATGTCTACGGGTAATAGCATCATTACTACCATAAATAGCAGTAATAAAGAAGGGACAACCATAGAAAGACCCCTTAACCGAAATAGCCTGATCAGTAGCCTGAATGAAGGACAAGTCCAGACTTTTCTTCCATAAAACCCATATCCTCCCATTAGTAGCATAATCATAATTTGAGCTAACATGCCAGTTAGCAAGTTTAGCAACAAAAATGTCCTTGGCTTTATCCACTCTAACTCTAGTCTCTAGTAAGCATAGAATATCAATATTATTTAAAATAGCTCTTTTAAGAACTTTATCCTTCTTGTGAGGGTTATTGAGCCCTCTAACATTCCAGAAACTTAGGATCATTGAGACGAAGAATGAAGTGGGCTCCCCTGACCACCAACTTCGTGACTTTTAGCAAGAACCAATTTGTCCCTTTTTTTTCTTTTTAAGTTCTTTAACCAAAACTGCCACTCCCATGGAGGCAGGTCTAGCTTTCCTATGAAGACTCTCAAGGGTTATAGAAGTTTCATCAACTGAATTTAAAATATTAAACCTATTTTTGGAACCAACTAACACTAATTTTTCTTTTGCAGGTCTTCCCCTACCGCATTTAGGAATTAAAATCTGAGGGGATTGGTTTTCTTCTTCCTGAGGATTGGCAGAATCAGGTTTGACAGCAGGTTTGATTAGTCCCTCAGAAACTGAATTATTATTTACTTCTATAGAGCTAGGAGGAACGACTGAAGTCTCTAGGCAAATAGGTTCAGTGGAAATAGAATTGAATCTTATGGTGCTATGTCGTCTGAAATTATTCAGTTTTTCACCAATCTGATTGGTACTGCAGATCCGAATGTCAAGGGTAGTGATGCTGGTTTTTTGAAAAACATCCTGAAGACTGCTCTGCCAAAAGATTCTTCCTTAAGCCTGGTTAAAGAGATCTCTGCTGATGAAATCAAAGAAGTTGTCTTCTGTCAAGCTAACGACAAAGCTCCGGGTCCCGATGGCTACACTCCTTGCTTCTTTAAATTTGCTTGGTCTATTGTTGGAGATGATGTCATTACAGCAATTAAATCTTTCTTCCAGCAATCCTCTCTCTTGCCTGCTTTCAACGCAACAACAATTGTCTTGGTCCCTAAAGTTCCTAATCCTAGCAAGATAAAAAACTTCAGACCGATCTCTTGTTGTTCTGTGATTTATAAAGTCATCTCCAAAATTCTAGTTAAAAGACTTAATGGCTTTATTCCTGGAATTGTTACCCTCAATCAATCTGGCTTTATAAAAGATAGGAACATTGTTGACAACACTATTCTTGCTCAAGAGATTGTAAAGGGTTATGGAAGAAAAACTATTTCTCCAAGGTGCACCATGAAGATTGATATCCAAAAAGCATTCGACTCTCTCCAATGGGATTTTCTTTCTGCTATCTTAAAAGCCATTGACCTACCCTTATAGTTTATTGGCTGGATTGAAGCATGTTTCAGGGAGGCCAGATTTTCCATTTCTTTTAATGGCAGTCTTATTGGTTTTTTTTAAGGGAGCTAGGGGTATTAGACAAGGAGACCCTCTATCTCCCATCCTTTTCGTCCTTTCTATGAATGTCCTATCCAAATTACTAAATTTGGCTGCTTCCAGAGGGTTGTATGGTTATCATCCCAAATGTAGAAAAGTTGAGCTCACACATTTATCTTTTGCAGATGATTTATTAATATTCTGCAAAGGGAATTTAGAATCTATTTTGGGAGTCTGCTTTGTTCTGGATTTTTTCTATGAAATTTATGGACTTAAACTAAATGCATCAAAATGTGATTTCTTTACTACAAGAATCTCAAGGAATATTATTGAATCTATCAAGGCCTCAACTGGCTTCACTCATGGTTCCTTGCCAGTAAAATACTTGGGTATTCCTTTAGTGTCAAGAAAACTGACTGAGAAGGACTGTGAAAACCTGATTCAGAAAATTAAAACAAGAATTCTTTCCTGGTCTGGTAAGCATTTGAGCTATGCTGGTCGCCTGGAACTCATCAAGACTGTTCTCCACAATGTTGCAAACTATTGGTGCCGTCAGGTTGTTTTACCTCAAGCGATCATTATCAAGATTGAACAACTCTGCTCCAGGTTTTTTTGGAAAGGTTCTGATAATTCAGCTGCTGGTGCAAGAGTAAAATGGTCTAAAATTTGCCAAATGAAGTCAGAAGGAGGGCTCGGTTTGAAAAGTTTTAAAATCTGGAACAGATCGTGCATGATCAACCTTATCCGGAAAATCCTTGCTGGAGAAGGTTCCATGTGGGTGGTCTGGATTAAAGAAAATGTTATAAAGGATCATGATTTCTGGAAATTTGACTCTAATCCTTCTTACAGCTGGTGCTTAAACCGCATCCTAAAATCCAGAACAGAAGATGTTGCTGTTTTTTCTGCTGGAGCATTGAATATTCGATCTATTTGGGAGGAAATAAGAGAGAAAGGAGATAGGGCATCTTGGCATAAATTGGTATGGTATCCTTTACATATTCCTAAACATAGTATGATTACATGGATGGCTTTATTAGATAGACTCCCTACTAGAGCTCGTTTACAACGAATGGGAATTGTTAATGATACAATATGTTGCCTTTGTAACGAAGCAATTGAAACTAGAGACCATTTTTTTTAATGTTGTTTTGCTTCTCATGTATGGAATCAAGTGATTCTGCATACTAGGTTGATAAATTCTTCTCGTTCTTGGGAGGACATGATTGTTCAAGCTTGTGAATTATGGAGAGGAAACTCACTGCTTACCACTATCCTGAAGATCTCGTGGTGCGCTTTTGTCTATACCGTTTGGGAGGAACGAAACAAACGCCTTTTTCAAGGATGCTCCAGACCACCTGAAGATGTCTTTAAAGATATCAAAGAGATAGTAGGGATCCAACTCAGAGGAAAGAAAATTAACTGTTTTGATTATGTTAATATTCAACTTTGTAATGCTTGGGGTATAGGTTAGCCGATTTTCTTTTGTATGTAGGCTGTAATTGTTTTGTTTGTTTCGGTTCTGGAAGTGCTTGTACCAGACTTTGGTTCTTGGATAATAAATTCAAATTTATCCAAAAAAAAAAAACTAGGAGACTTTAAAATCCGATCAAAAGTTTCACTATCATCAAATGTTCATCTACAAGATTACAATATCCAGTCTACAACAAACATTCAACTCCTCAAAGCTAATAACAAGTAATCTTTTAGCAAATAAGAGACAAAAATGGAGAACATCGCCAAAAACACAACTGTAATAAATGAGAGTTTTCAACACTACAAGACTAGGATGAAAAATCTGAACGCACAAAATCCAAAACTCCAAATCGCCACTTGTTGAGCTAAATCAGCTCAATCGCCTACTGACACGAACCCTAAATGGACTCCACTACATGTTCTGTTTTCGTGTTCAACAGCGGCATCCGTAATGAAAAATATCACAGTTTGTGTCAATCAATGTTTAGAAACAAGTTAACGTCATAAGCTTCACAGCTTGTGTCTGTGGACCATAGAAGTTGGAAAATATCATAAAGAAAACAAAAAGGTTTTTGATTTGTTTAGTATGTAATAAGGGTTAAATGACAAATCAAAAGTGTTTTATTTTACAGGTATATATAATTAATTAAATAATTAGACTAAATTATTTTATATTTAATTTCATATTAAATTTGATATATTTATTCAAATTGAATATCAACTTTTTTATAGAAAATTGAATATAAAAAAGCGATAATCAAATTGAATTATCAGCTTAATCCAAATAAATAAAAAATGAAACACACCAAAATATTCTAATTAAATCATTTCGGTTCAATCGACATTTTACTCGCCCCTTAAGCGTTGCTGGAACTACGGACTGTGAGAAAGGAGGCATGACGACCAGACGGTGGCCGGATGACGAACGGCGGTGAAGAGAAAAGTAAACGGTGGGTGTGACTGCAGTTCAATATTTGGTAAATATGATAGAGAGAAAGCTTGAAAGAAATGAGGGATAAAATTTTATTGTTAGGAAATGAATTACAATCCTTTGTAAAAACTCCCCCTTTAACCTGGTACAATACAGTGTTTTATATAGCCCAAATTACCATCAAATACTAACAAATTTTTCACTAATTATTGTTATTTCTAACACCTTCTAACACGGACAGTTAGTGTTGCCCATTCGTTTTTGTTGGAAATTACGAGGGAGACTTGTATTAATAAGTGTCTCATTAATTTGACTCAAAGACTTGTAATTATAAATGGAGTAAGCCTTGGGCTACAAGCACGTATTAAGCTATCTAAGGCGGAGGATATGTCATCTTCTGGTATTATAATAATTGGAGGCGAGGAATCAAAGCAAATGAGTTGCAATAATTTGTCTCAGCTTTTTAAGTATTTTGTTGATGTTTATTAATGAATTTGACTTCACAAAATTTCAGGGATAGTGGGTTTAGTGATAATTGTTAATCTCATTCTAGCGAGGGGTATATCATCTTTTGGTATTATAATATTTGGAGGTGAGGAATCAAAGCAAATAAGTTGGAATTATTTGTTTAGCTTTTAAAGCATTTTGTTGATGTTTATGATTGAATTTGACTTCTCGAAATTTCAGGGATAATGGGTTTAGTGATAATTGTTATTATCATTCATTGTATTTGTCTACGTCGAAAACGCAAGGAAAAGAGAGAGAAAGACAAAGAAACAAAGAAAGCAAGGGACTTGGCTAGGATGGTAACAGAGTTTTCTCTACTTACTTGGAGGTAAAGGTCTTTATGCAATTTTCTCCATATTTGCACGGTTCTTCAACGTTTGGGTTCGAAGGTATGAGTTGAGGATTTCTTGGTTTTTATACTAGGGCGTATGTGATAGATGGTTTATTTAGTTATTATTTTACTTTTAAATTACTTTTTAGCTGTTAGTTTGTGTGGTTTATTTGTTCGTTTTGATTCATTTTCTGTGATAGAATTCTACAGTTTTTTTGTTTTTCGAAATCAATGTTGGATTAGTGAGCATGATGCATCTGACGTGGCTTTGAGTTAACAGCTTCCAAAATGTCTAGTCAGAGCTTCTAGAATGACGAATAGATCAGCCGCGTTTTTGAAATTCGAATTCAAGATTATCTCATATTTTTAAGATTTTAGTTTGAATATTTTCAAGAATTATCTTTAGGAATTATCTTTTTATTATTTTTATGGATTTTGAATGCTATAAATACCCTCTCAAGCTAAGCCTGAAAACACATTCTGATTTATTATTCTTCTTTGCTTTGAGTTTTATAAAGGTTCTCTTTTCTTTTTCAAAGTTTTTTTTGTTTTTATTTTTATTTTTAAAGATGCTAAGTATGATTGTCATACTTAGCTCATTTCTCCATAAGCTAAGGGCTAAAGCGATGACTCAATTCCTATTGTGAGTATTCAAAAGTACTTAAAATACCTTCGGGTATTTTTTCAATTTTCTGGAGAAATAGGATAGGTAACGGCCTGTCCTTTAAAATCAAAATGTTTTTTAAATCAAAAAGAGTTTGTTGGTTTGGATGTTGTTCTGGTTTAAAGTTGGGAGGAAGAATCGGCTGGTAGCAAGTTTGACTTCTTGTGAAAGCACTTAGCGGCGGTCTACTAAGGGAAATTGAGAACAAGCTCGATTTTCATTGAGACAACATAGTCCGAGTCGGGTTTTTTCAAAGCTTTTAAAACTAAGTTGGTGTTGACGACGATAGTCATAGTTAGTTCACATAAGGACTGAAATTCAAAGATAGCTTTTGGATTTTCGTTTTACAAGAGTGAAAAACAAGTTACAGGGGTTGGGCATTGTAGACTGTAATCAACAGATATCCGAAGTGAAAATCTATTCCAATGATCAATTTGAATTGAGACAGACTGAAGCCTGAGACTATTTTTCACTATAAATTTTCTTCATCTCAATTTATTTTTCAATTTATTTATTTAATCTTTATCTCATATTATTTCTTTAAATAATTTAAAACCCCTTTTTTCTCTCATCCTTATCTTTTATCACTTTTATCCAAATCTCTATCCATTCTCATCCTTATTCAAATCTAAATTAAGAAGTCCACAACCACAAAAAATCTAAAGTCCATGTGACGGACCTTACTTCTCTCTACTACTCTTTCCTTTATTTATTTATTTATTTATTTATTTTTTAGAATAATGATTTATTTGACAGTAATACGATGTCTGTCAGGATAGTATACTATCCGAGATTCTCAACACTTTGTGACTGCGGTAACATGAAGGATTGGAGTTGGGTGAAATTAAGGTGTTGGGCGATGGTTGAATTTAAAGGATAGGATAGGTGCAATTCAACCATGTTCGCAGACAAAACAACACATTTTCATATTGTTTAATTTGTAAAAGATTGTATGTTTCGTCAATCCATTTTCAAAGCTTGGTGGTAGTAAAGGTGAAATATTGAGAATATGGTTTGTAGAATGAGGGAATACCAATCAGATGTTTGTTGCGTCCACAAACAGTTTAACGTGTTCAGATTTATGTTTTTTTAAGGTCATCTTGCTTACTAGGGCGTTAAGAATTTTGTAATGTGGTTTGTTATTATTAGGTGCTATAAGATTTTGTCTTTGTGGGCTACTCCTCTATAACCTTGATCATCATTATATGCCCTTTTCCCCTTTTATTTGAAGGGATTTTTTTAATGAGACATAAGGTGGTTTTGCATGACCATTTTCTTCAATAAAAATCATACATTGCCGAGCAAAAAATAATAATATACTTCACGCTTTGTGCGAAGGTATCAATTATAAGGCCAAGACTTCTTCATGCAAGTTTCTCAACACTTAAATACGAGGGTATATTTGAGGCAAGGGGAGAAACCTTGTTAGGAGGAGGCAGAATTCCTTTCTATATCACTTTCTCAATACCCTGCCTGAAGTCTCATGCGAAGAACGAGGATGTCATATTCACATCGCAGAGAGGTAGCAGAGACTTCTCCAATTTTTGGTCAATTCTTAATGGTGGAGAGAGAGCTGTGGGGGGCTTTTCTCGAGCCTTTTCCCAAAGAAGAAGTGACTCTTATACCCTTGGAAAAGTCCAATGAATGGGTGGAGGCGTCTTTTCCATGGTAGAAACATCTGAACGCCATAGTGGAGGCATCTCGCCTCTCTTTTAAGGTAGATCGGCATTGTACAAGCAAGAGTAGGAGAGATCCTTGCATCAGTCTAGTTTTTGTAGTCATTTCAGCGGTTTTTGTAGATGAGGCTTCTTAGTATGCAGTAACGCATTGCGATGGTTGCAGAGACATCTCAACGTGTTCCATAAACCAAAGGTAAAAATGAGGGATCTTTGTCGCGGCATCACCAAACAAAGACATCTCAACACTTTGTTAAAGAAGAGGCTCTCAACTCTTAAGAGGCAAGTAAAAAATCGATTGAACCGAATCGATTTAATTAGAATATTCTGGCTGGTTTTAGGATATCAATCGACTTTTTACTTGCCTCTGAAGTGTTTCTTTAAGATGCGAAAATGGTGAACGGGTTTCTAGAATCAGGGACCGTTAGTGTTGCCAATTCTACTTGCCTTTGCTGGAAATTACAAGGGAGACTTGTATTTATAAATGTCTCGTTAATTTGACTCAAGGACTCGTTATCATAAATCTAATAAGCCTTGGGCTACAAGCATGTATTAAGCTATTCTCGAAGAATAGAATCTATCCAAGGCGAGGATGTCATCTTTAACCCGGAGGACAACACACCGGCAATAATATTTGGAACGTTTGGAGGTGAGCAATCAAACTTTAATGTGCAAATAAGTTGCAATAATTTGTTTAGCTTGTTAAGCATTTTGTTGATGTTTATGATTGAATTTGAATTCACCAAATTTCAGGGTTTGTGGGTTTCGTGCTAATTGTTAGTATTATGCGTAAATGTCTTTCCAAGGAAAACGAGACAGACAAAGAAACAGAAAAAGCAAGGGAGTTGGCTAGGATGTTAGCAGAGCTCATTGCTTATTACCAGAAACAACCAGCGCCACCAGTTGAAGCCTCGGTGGATGTGGAAACAGTGTTAGACAAACAAACGATAGAAAGACTCGTAGAGATGGTGCTCGATGAAAAAACAGCCATATTTTCAGCCCAGTTGCTTCAAATTTTCACATCAAATTATTCTACCAAACTAGGCCAAGGTGGGTATGGAGAAGTTTTCAAAGGACATTTTCCGGATGGGCGTCCCATAGCTGTTAAACTACTCCACAGCCACGGCATAGACAAAAGGATTGAGGAGCAGTTCATGGCGGAGGTCAACACCATAGGAAGAACATACCATCGGAATCTGTTAAGACTTTATGGCTTCTGGTTGAACCAAAGACAAAAGCTTTAGTTTACGAATACATGGAAAATGGATCTGTTGACAAACTGTTATTCGAGAATAAACATGAAATTGAGTGGGACAAGTTATATGAGATAGCAGTTGGAGCTGCTACAGGGCTTGAGTATTTACATCATTTCAGCCTTAAAAAAATAATCCATTATGACATTAAACCTGCAAACGTTTTGCTCGATTCCAACTTTTGCCCAAAGATTGCTGATTTCGGACTTGCAAAGTTGTGCAATCGAGAAAGCACAAATATAACCATGTCCAGAGTCGGAGGGACTCCCGGATATGCAGCCCCGGAGATTTGGATGCCATTTCCAGTGAGTTACAAATGCGATGCCTATAGTTTCTTGGTGATGCTGTTCGAGATTATCGGAAGGAGGAGGAACTTTGTAGGTGAGAGTCAAGAGTGGTTTCCGAAGCAAGTATGGGAGAAATTTGACAAGGGAGAATTGGAGGAGATCTGAGACAATTGTGAAATTGAAGAAAATAACAGGGAAAAGGCCAAGACAATGGTAAGTGGGGCTCTATGGTGCGTCCAATACTTGCCAGAGGCTAGGCCTTCCATGAGGAATGTTGTAAAGGTTTTAGAAGGTGGGGCTGAAGCAGCTACGCTTCCTAACCCATCTCAGCATCTGATTTCATCAGCTAATGTACATTCAATCATCCGTAGCACTTCAAATCCAACAACGATTTTGACGAAGATGATAGAGATGACACGGCAGTCATGAGAAAGTATGAGATTCGCTATCCAACTCCTTATATTTACTATGCATCATTAATTGCTCATGTTTCTTGTCTTAAATTCCAAGTTTGTATCTTGTTTTAGACACGACTGTTTAAGGATATATATTAATTTATGGGAGTTCTCTAACTATTGAAACACTTAATTTTAGTTTTACATGGTGTCGGAATTTTACTTGTTTTAAATCTAGTTTTCTTGAATGGTTCCAGTGATAAGGAATGTTGTTCTTATTATATTATCTGGGTTTGAACAATTTTATCTGTAGATGTACATAAATTTAATCAGATTTAACATCGAACACGTATACTACTTTATATAAAACAAATTAAAGTATGAAAGTCCTTTTCATGATAACAAACAAATTAAATTTAGTCTTCCCAACTTAAAAAAATTTATTTTTTCACAGAAAAAAAGTTAATTTGAATAATAATAAAATCTCTAACGAAATCATGCCTAATCAGTATAAGTCATTGCCATAGAAATTTATTGACAATTCATAAGTCGAAACAGATCTCATAAACGTTCGCTCGATTCCCTCAAATACTCAAACTTTGAAAATAATAGAAACATTGTTGTGTCATCAAAATCACCCAATCCTATAGATCTGTCAATAAGTACAAAAACCTTAGTTACTTCCATAGAAGATCGAAACGGCACATCCCTCCATCTCTAATCACCAATGCAGAACTCAAAAGATCAACATCTTATCCTAGCACTTAGAAGAGAATGACAACGAGAAAAGAATTATTTTTTTCCATTAATTGCTCCTTTAATTTGCTTTGCCAAAGAAGAGAAGACTTGAAGGCTTGATGTCTATAAACGTTGAACGAATTTTGGATTTCGACCTATCCAATCTGAATACCACCATTATTTGTTAAAGTGTACACTTTTTTTTCACTCATTATTAGTTCTTCTCCCTCATTCACCGTCAGCTAGCAGATAAAAATTGAAGGCTGGAAGAGTAAGTTGTTAAGCATGCATATTCATATTTATATTAAGTCTTTAAATTAATATTTAATAACACGTATTTTTAGTTCGTGTTTTCTGAGGGACTGAATCATGAAAAAGATCATGTAGGAGACCTGAAAGTCAAATTAGTTATTTAAAAATAAAATCTAGGATTTCGAAATGCGCATTCATTTTTATGCGCGTAAGTGATAACAAATGGAGACTTTAAATCAAGTCATCAATGATAAATTTTGATTTCTCATTCGAGGTAAGACGGACGTTTGTATATGATTTGGTTGATGATATGATATATGATAAAAGGTTTAAATTGAGAGGAATAATATTTTTTAAAAAATAAAGATTCGATAGAATTCATAGAATTTGATAGATCTCTTACGCATAAAAGGTATAGCCAATAATATGACCAAAAGAGTCTGATATGATTATAAAGCCGGTAAACAAGTAATCTTGTACCACTACACATAGAGTATATACTCAAATCCTATGATATGCTATTATATCCATAGTGTCTCAAAGGAATCAATAGATCCATATTTAAACATATCAAATCTGATTTTAGATGCAACAATTCACTGCTGGAAATTTATGTAAAAATTATGTATCATCTCATATAAAGGTCATCTCATGTATATACTTTTAGTGTCACAATAGCAACTAATGTTGTAACACATTTATTCATCACACACAATAACTTAATTCATGTGGGTGCATCAAAAATAAGGAACAAACCTCAATTCACTAACGGGTTAATGTGTCAAAGTTGCATGTCTTGTTGTGTTCTTCCTTGTCTGATGTCATCCTTGGAACTTTCGCTCATCATCCACCAGTTACTAGATTTGCATGCTGGTGTTGCATGTCAAATCTGACTTGAGATCGGATGTATGTCCTGAGTTGTTCATTACTGGATTGTATTTATTGATTATGAAAGCTCGTTGTTCCATAATAACACCTCTACTGCGGATTTCACCGAGTAGTTTTCTACATCATTCACTAATCTGACGTATCCGGTAATCTCTCAAGTGTACCAAATGGCATCAACTTCGTATCAGACTTATGGCCTTTGTAAATTGAAGTTTCCTAAACTTCACTGTTTCCATTTATTTAATTTATTCTCCGTCATTGTCAATCTCAAAGTGCTGGCCGGCTAAATTTGTATTCAACTTAATTATTGTTCTTCTTGGAAATTACCAGGTAAACGTGTAGTGCTAGAATGACAATGACTTGGAAAAACAATAAAACAAAATGTAGCATTTAATTGATCTCAAAACACTCATTATTAATCGCAACAACTAACCCTTCAGCTGCGAGCAAGTATAAAGCAATAATCTCACGAGTAGGAGAATGTCATCTGATGCAGGAATAGTACTTGGAACGTTTGGAGGTGAGAACTTAGATGTTCATGTCTTTTGTTTAAGGTTTTTAAGCATTTTGTTCATGTTAATGGTTGAATTTTGCTGGCCATAACGACCTGTTGGAAAAACTTCAGGGATAGTAGGTCTTCTAATAATCGTTGCTATCGCATTACGTGTAAGGGACTCCCAAAGAGAGACAGACAGTATTGTGGACAACGAAACATACGATGGAAGAAAGAAAGGGAGTTCGGTGCTTATTACCAGAAACAATCAGCGCCGCCACCAGTTAAAGCAGCGGTGGATGTGGATGCAGTGCCGGAGAAACAAACAATAGAAAGACTCATAAAGCTGGTGCTCGATGAAAAACCAGCCAGGTTTTCTTCCCAGTTGCTTCAAATTTTTACGCAAAATTACTCTACCAAACTAGGCCAAGGAGGGTATGGTGCAGTTTTCAAAGGACAATTTCCCGACGGGCGGCCGCTAGCTGTTAAACTACTCCACAACGACGGCTTAGATAAGAGGATCGAGGAGCAATTCATGGCGGAGGTCAGCACCATAGGAAGAACATATCATCGGAATCTAGTAAGGCTTTATGGCTTCTGCTTTGAACCAAAGACAAAAGCTTTAGTTTATGAATACATGGAAAATGGATCTCTCGACAAATTGTTATTCGAGAATAAACATGAAATTGAGTGGGAAAAGTTATATGAGATAGCAGTTGGAGCTGCAAGAGGACTTGAGTATTTACATCATTTCAGCCTTAAGAAAATAATCCATTATGATATTAAACCTGCAAATGTTTTGCTTGATTCCACTTTATCCCAAAGATTGCAGATTTCGGACTTGCAAAGTTGTGCAATCAAGACAGCACAAATATGACCATGTCGAGAGTCGGAGGGACTCCGGATATGCAGCTCCGAGATTTGGATGACGTTTGCCGTAAGCTACAAATGTGATGTGTATAGTTTTCGGGGTGATGTTGTTCGAGATTATCGGAAGGAGAAGGAACTTCGTAGGTGAGAGTCAAGAGTGGTTTCCGAAACAAGTATGGGAAAATTTTGACAAGGGAGAAATGGAGGAGATTTGGGAGAATTGTGAAATTGAAGAAAAGGATAGGGAAAAGGCCAAAACAATGGTAAGTGTGGCTCTATGGTGCGTTCAGTACTTGCCAGAGGCTAGGCCTTCCATGAGGAATGTTGTAAAGATATTGGAAGGTGGAGCTGAAGCAGCTACGCCTCCCAACCCATTTCGGCACCTGATTTCATCGGCTAATGTACATTCAATCACCGTTAGCCGCACGAATTCAACAGCAGATTATTACGAAGATGATAGAGATGACAGTATGAGATTCATTATGCAACTCCTTAGATTCACTATGCATCGTTAGTTGCTTATGTTTTTAGTCTTAAACTCCAAGTTTGTAAGATATAGAGTAGATTTATTATTGACATAAATTGTAATAAGTTATTCATCAAAAATATTCTTCTATAATATTATTGACATAAATATGTTCGATAGGTGCATGTTTCACTGTCAAGAGAGTTATTGATTGTTACTTCACTAGCCTAAAAATGCAGCGGATCCCATATGAAATAAAATTCCGAAAATATTTTTTTCAATCATCAAAGCCTCCACCAATCACAGCCGGAATAATCAACTAGATTTGAATTTTGTAGAATAAACTATGTTCCAATGTACCTCTAATATATCTCAAAATTCTCTTACAATCAACTGGTCTTGCTTTGGCTTTTCCGTATATCAGCTTTCCAAAATCTCATTGTGCAAGAATGAAAATAACTATGAAAAAGAAAATGCAAAATAATTTGACTCAAAGACTTCTTCTTAGTCGAGTAAGCCTTGGGCTATGAGCATGTATCAAGGTATTCTTGAAGAATAAGACAAGTATCTCTCAAGAAGGAGAAGGTCATCTTTTGATAATTATTTGTACGCAAGAGTAATATTTTGGAGGCGAAAGACTTTGGTGTTAATACAAAATTTGTTGCGGAAGAAGGCTATCGGATAGAGCAAAATACAACTGATAATTTGAGAAAATAAAAATTGAAGATAAAAGAGACACAAAATTTACATGGAAAACCCCTAAATAATATAGGGTAAAAACCACAGGCAACGGTAGAAGAATTTCACTATGAGAAAAAATAGGAATTACAACCTCTCTCGATCTACTAAGGAGAAAACAATGATAATTCTCTCTTGATAAAAAGGAGAAAACAACTCTCAAGAAACTCTCTAAAATCTCTCTAGTATTGGAAGAAAGCTAGAATGATTTGGGATGTTTTGAAGCTAAATGAGCTAGGGTATTTATAGTTGAAGCTTTAAAGACTAATTTATAAATACCCTAAATTACAATGACTAAAATTGAGATTATCCCATTAGCAAATTTCAAATTTTGTGTGCCTTTCGGTGCATTTAATGCTTTTGAATTTTTTCCAACATGCACTTTCGGTGCATGTGCTCAACAATCTCCCACTTGAAGATTTGATTGGAACAATCATATCTTCACACCATTCTTTCTACCTTGTACCATCATGTTGCTTATGCTTCTGACAGACCACAAGAGGATCGACACCAAGTAAATTTATCAGCGTTGATCGCCTTTTTCATGAAATCTGCTATGTTGTCTTTGGTATGGATCTTCTGCATATCTACCGTCCCTTCTTCCACCTTTTCACGAATGAAATGGTATTGAACTCGTATGTGCTTTGTCCTTGAATGAAATGTTGGATTCCTTGCTAGATGCAAGGCGCTTTTACTGTCACAAAACAAGGAGACATACTCTTGATTGTGCCTAAGCTCCTCGAATAGCATCTTCAACCAAATTGCTTCTTTACTGGCTTGTGTAGCTGCTACATATTCTACTTCTGATATGGATGTAGCCATATCTGACTGCAATTTTGAAACTCAGCTTACAACTCCATCAGCAATTTTGAACACATATCGTGTCGTAGATTTTCTTTTATCTAAATCCACTGCATAGTCAGAATCTACATACTCATTGATTAGTAAGTTTGATCATCCGTAACATAATGCAATATTTGAGGTTCCTTTGATGTATCTCAGGATCCTCTTTACTGCATTCCAATGCTCTTTGCCTGGATTCGCCATGTACCGACTAATCACTCCCACTGCTTGTGCAATGTCTGGTCTTGTGCACATCATAGCGAACATTAAACTTCTCACTGCTGATGCATACGGTACTCGAGACATCTTCATCCTCTCTTCTTCACTGCTAGGACTCATACTGGGAGGATAATTTGAAGTTAATAGAAGAAGGTAGAAATTGGCTTACAATCTGCATGCTGAATCGTGACAAGATCTTTTCAAGTAATTCTTTTGTGAAAGCAAATCTCTATACTTATGTCTTGATGTATTTGCATCCCTAAAATCTGTTTTCTGATCCCAAGTCCTTCATTTCAAATTCCCTAGCCAGTTGTTCCTTCAATTCTTCAATATGATCTTTGTGGGTCCGCAACCAACATGTCATCCACATACAACAATATAACAAAATCGTTATCACCAGACCTCTTGAAATAAGCACAAGGGTATGCATTAAGTTTGTTGTATCCAAGGCACATAATGAAGGAATCAATCTCTTATACCAACCTGCAACCAAGTTCTTCTTTTCTTTTTCTTCAAAACCTTCAGGCTGGAGAAAAAAATTCATTGAAATCAAACCTTCTTTTTGAGCATATCCTTTGACCACCAGTATTGCATGATACCTATCAACTTGATCGTTACCATTTCACTTGATTTTGAAGACCCATTTGTTACCAATTGGCTTCCTTCCTTGTGGTAGTGGCACAAGGTCCCATGTATTATTTTTATGAAGGCCTTCGATTTCTTCTTGTATCGTCATCATCCACAGTGAAGCATCTGAGCTGTTTATTGCCTCCTGGTATGTTGATGGCTCACCGTCCTCTGTTAAAAGGCAGTATGCAATATTACCTTCTATAACATAATATGAGTGCCAATTGGGACGCCTTCTCACACGATCTGATTGACGAGTTGTTGGAACTTCATAACTCTCTGGTTCTTGTTCATCATGTGCTGGTTCTGCTTCAGAAGAATCTCCTTGTTCAAACTCCTTTTCCACATGTATCTGTGTAGTCTCTGACTTTTCAGTACTATCATCGTCTTCTTTTCTTTGTAGCTTATCTTCTATAAAGATAACATCCCTGTTAATGATCACTTTGCGGGCAGTGGGATCCCACAAGCGATACCCCTTTACTCTATCAGCATATCCCAAGAATTTGCATTTTCTGGATTTGGATCCAACTTTGAAATTTCTTGGGAGTTGTACATCGCGTACACAATACTTCCAAATACATGGAGGTTTGAATAATTAGCTGGTTTACCAGTCCACATCTCCATTGGTGTCTTCAGCTCTATTGCAGTTGATGGAGCTCGATTCACCAAATAACAGACGGTATTGACTGCTTCTGCCCAGAATGATTTTTCTAGGCCTGCATCCCTCAACATTGCTCTTGTTCTTTCTAACAAGGTTCTGTTCATCCGTTCTGCCACTCCATTTTGTTGAGGAGTGTTTGCCACTATGAACTGTCTTTTGATGCCTTCTTTCCTGCAAAAGTCATCAAATTCTTCGCTTGTGTATTCTCCTCAATTATCTGTTCTGAAACATTTGATCTTGTTTCCAGAATCAAGTTCCACCCGCGCTTTGAAGTTTCTGAGAGTTGAAAACAAATCTGACTTCTTCTTAATAGGGTACACCCAACATCTCCTAGAGTAGTCATCAATAAATGAGACAAAGTATTTTGGTCCGCCTAAGGATGTAACTGGTGCTTGCCATACGTCAGAGTGAACCAATTCTAGAACATTTTTGCCTCTAGAATTTGACGTGTTGAATTTCAATCGGTGCTGCTTACTTGTTATACAATGCTCACACAAAGTAAGTGATACATTTGTTAAGCCTGGAAGTAGATTTTTCTCCTCAAGGACTTTCATTCCTTGTTCTGACATGTCTCCAAGTTTCTTATGCCATAGCATTGCAGAATCTGAACTACCTAAGGCAACAGAGGCTTCTGCTTCTAGCAAAGTCTCTCCCTTCAGCATGTACAAGTTTGCAGCTATCTTTTCGCCTTTCAGCACCACAAGCGCTCCACGGAACACCTTCATGATTCCATTCTGTGTTTCAATCTTGCTTGCATTATTATCCAACAATCCGTAGGATAATAAATTTTTCTTCAGGCCTTTCACGTGCCGCACATCTCGAACAACTTTAATTGTTCCATCATACATCATCAATTTGATGGTTCCCACGCCAACGATCTCTAAGGCATGATCATTGCTACTATACACAAATCCTCCAGAGATAGGTTCATAATGATGGAACCATTCTCTTCTTGAGGTCATGTGATATGTTGCTCCCGAATCAATGAGCCAAATATATGCATATCTCTTTCTACCTTCCACGGTGGTTGACGCTTCACAGCATAGAGCATCTCCATCATCTGAAGTGTTTGCGGTATTGCCTTGTGGATTGGAGTTTTTATTTAGACTCCAACAATTCTTCTTCAAGTGACCCTTATTTCCACAGTTGTAACACTTTAAATTCTTCTTGCTCCTCGACTTCGATCTACCATATTTGTGACTGCTGCTTTGGCCACGTTCTGTTGATCTCCCTCTCATCGTTGTCAACGTTTCTGCTTGTTGTAGATTTACTTGTCTGTCTTCCTTGTTCTTGCGTCGATTTTCTTCTTGTAGAACAGCAAATGCAACGTCATCGAAGACTAGACTGGTGACATTACTGTTTATCAAGTTGATGATGAGTTGATCATACGAATCAGGTAGACTTTGAAGTAGAAGTTCAGCACGTTCTTGTTCTCTTATTGTACATCTTAAGGATGTAAGCTGAGAAAATAACGTGTTCAGTGTGTTTAAGTGCTCTGTCACTGAAGTAGATTCCGACATCTGGAGAGTGTACAATTTCCTCTTAAAGAAAATTTTATTGTGTAACGATGTGGCCTCGTACAATTTGGTGAGATGATCCCATATTTCCTTAGCTGTCTTTTTCTCCTCGATGCTTGACAATACTTCATCTGCTAATGCTAGATGAAAGTTTTCCATAGCATTTCCATCCATTTCGATCCATTTGTTGTCATCTGTGAAATTCACCGGCATTTCACTGATAGCTGCTAGACAACCGTCTTTCCTCATGATGGCCTTCATCTTCAATTTCCATAATGAGAAATTTCTCCCATTGAATTTTTCAATATCAAATTTCGTTGTCATAGCTTCTTTTACGGATAGCTCCCACTATTTCACTATCGTGAATAGTTCTTTGAAACCTTCAAAGAATGGGTAATAACTTCTTACTTTCTTATGTTGGAGGATCCACTTTTTGGTGACAACCACAAAGACAATAAGCAGATATTACAGACTCTAATCTGGCTTTGATACCAATTGTTGCGGAAGACGGCTATCGGATAGAGCAAAAATGCAACTGATAATTTGAGAAAATAAAAATTGAAGATAAAAGAGACACAAAATTTACGTAGAAAACCCCTAAATAATATAGGGTAAAAACCACAGGCAACGGTAGAAGAATTTCACTATGAGAAAAAATAGGAATTACAACCTCTCTCGATCTACTAAGGAGAAAATAATGATAATTCTCTCTTGATAAAAAGGAGAAAACAACTCTCAAGAAACTCTCTAAAATCTCTCTAGTATTGGAAGAAAGCTAGAATGCTTTGGGATGATTTTGAAGCTAAATGAGCTAGAATATTTATAGTTGAAGCTTTAAGGACTAATTTGTAAATACCCTAAATTATAATGACTAAAATTGAGATTATCTCATTAGCAAATTTCAACTAAATTTGTTGTGCCTTTCGATGCATTTAATGCTTTTTGAAAACAAAATTCCAACATGCACTTTCAGTGCATGTGCTCAACAAAATTTTGATGTGAAAACTAAGTTTATATATGGGAGAAAACTACAATGGAGATTTAGAGGAGATTTGGGACAATTGAAGAAAAGAATAGGGAAATGCTTTAGTTCAACTTTAATGCATCGTTAGCGGCTCAAATTCACGACAGTTTATAAGGATGATAGAGATGACTCCACAATCTTGAGAAAGTATGACATCCATTATGCATCTTCCTAGAAATGTTAAACACAAACTCCAAAATCCTATCTATTTCTAGAAATGTTATTATTGAATTAGATTTTCAAAGTAAAATATAATCCATCTTAACTTGAAAAATCTACTATTAGTAATTCCTTTATTTATTAAAAAACAATTTTATAGAAAATCTAAATTAAGTTTAATATTAGTAATAAATAATCTCAGGGTTCTCATCGAGATCAAGAACAAAATTTTATTTAACAGATGTAAAAATAACAAATTTTACAAGGTCGCTTTTATATTTTTTACACATTCGAAATTGCATCCTTCTATTTTTTTAAAATTCAATAATTTAATCCCTCTACCAGATAACGCAATAATTTTTTTCTTCAAATTTTGCTACTGGTGTTGCTCCGCATGACATCAAAAATATCTAAAATAGAGGAAAAAACCGAAAGACAAAACCAAAATATTTTTTTCATTAACATTGACGGAAGAGCAAAGCAAAATCCAAGAGGACCTAGTGCAATTTTATAATTCACAAAAGGCCATCATGGATGAAACAATTTTATCTATAGTTAAATGATAAGTCAACCTTATCAGCCTCTACAATAGATCAGCTCTACTAAAATTCACTCTTGGCTGAGATACCAAGCCACATTACAGCACTGAACATTTGCACAAAAAAACAAATGCAAAGAGGTGCAAAATTATAGCTTAAGCGTCATCATGAGCAAGGACTCCAGGAAGTTGTTTGCCCTCAAGAAGCTCTAAGCTGGCACCACCACCGGTCGAGATGTGGCTCATCTTGTCAGCAAGCCCAACCTTCTCCACAGCTGCAACAGAGTCACCGCCTCCGATGATTGTCGTCACTCCCTTGCCACTGAGCTCAGCAAGCTTCCTTGCAACTGCCTGCATTGTAAATAGTATTAAAAAGAACCATTTGTGAGCATAACCAAACGAAAAGACCTAATTCCACACCGTGACCACCTAACCTAATTCCTGAAAGTAATTCAGACTTACCTCAGTGCCCGCAGCAACTTATCAAACTCAAACACACCCACCGGTCCATTCCAAATAATGGTCTGGGTAGTGTCCAAAGACTCATTAAAGGTTTTGATGGAGTCGGGTCATATATCCAAGCCCATCCAACCATCAGGGATCTCTGCAGCTGGAACCACCTGCAAAAACATTTAAGAATCTAATAAATCAATGTCTGAAAACAATTCAAATATGGGGCATATATACTAGAAGATTTGGTATTATGTACACTCTGCTTCCATGTAGCCTATGGCCGTAAAATTACGTGTATTGCAACATAGTACACTCAAATCTCTTATCACGTACTTCATATGAGAAGCAGCACAAACCTTGCTGTCGGCATCAGCAGAAAACTTGTCCGCAATAATCACATCAGTAGGCAGCAAGAGAGAGACACCTTCTCGATAAGCGATGTTGCTAGATCAAGTTTGGCTTCTTCCACAAGTGATGATCCAACTTTGCATCCTTGGGCCATGTGGAAGATAAAGATCATTCCCCCACCCAGTAAGAGAATATCAACCTTGGCCAAGAGGGATTCGATCACTCCAATCTTGGTTGATACCTTAGAACCACCTACTATTGCAGCAAATGGCTTCTTGGGATTTGCCACAGCTCCAACAAGATAATCAAGTTCCTAAAAAGAGAGAATAGAACATAGCATGTCAAAGGACAACAGAGAACTGAAAAAACATAACTATAGCATCTTGTTATCTACATGCTCGAAAACCGCGAACATCTGATATTTTATGGAGGATATGCTTCAGCACAATCCAGCAGACAAATTAAATGATATCTCTATCAGATCCCATGGTTGCAAATATGATTCTTAAACCAATCTGCTAGATCACACAACACTTCATTTTCAAACTTAAGATATTCATAATACCTTCTGCATGAGAAAACCTGCAACAGAAGGTTTTAAGAACTTAGCCACTCCCTCTGTGGAAGCATGGGCCCTATGGAAGCTAGCTTCTTTGAGAATTCAGGATCATTCTTCTCTTCCTCCTTGTAGAACCTCACATTCTCAAGAAGCAATACACCTCCATCAGGTAGTTCAGCCACCATTTTCTCAATTTCTTCACCAATACAGTCGTTTGCCATTTTAACCTTTTACAAGACATACAAATTTTTAATAGAAAAATAAACCAAGCAAATGAAACTCAGAGGTGGAAAAAGAGTTAGTTTTTTAAAGAAAAACATCATCTTCAAGGAGTTGAGATAGCCTCCGCACAAGAGGCTTCAAACTGTACATAGGAGTGACACCCTTTTACAAATTTTTACCAAGACAGATACAAATTTTTAATAGAAAAATAAACCAAGCAAATGAAACTCAGAGGTGGAAAAAGAGTTAGTTTTTTAAAGACAAACGTCAACTTCAAGGAGTTGAGATAGCCTCCGCACAAGAGGCTTCAAACTGTACATAGGAGTGACACCCTTTGGGCGTCCCTGAAAGAGAAAAAAACAATTAGAAACATGTTATAAAATCTTCAACATGTGAAAAGATAAACAACGAAAAGAAACATTTCATCCACTTTGCATCCATCTAATTGCTAATTGCACTAAAATACTAAAACAAATCACATTAATAATATCTTTTTGATATTGAATAGCATACTACTACACACAGGGACAAAGGATTTGTTCCCTGAGATCTTTGTTAAGATCTTAGACTATCATTTACTGGAACAAGGAATGGCAACAGTATAACTTTACTTTCGACAAAGCAATTATACAGTTTCAGATGAACTATTGCTTCCAAAATGGTGCAAATAATAATCCAAGCTCAAAAACAGGAAATCAAACACAAGAGACAATAAAGGTGAACCAGTTTTTGAGTAAAAAACAAATAACAACTAAGAAAATATCAACCAGAAGAATATGCTTGTTAGATATATCAATAATAAATAAACGCTAGCTAAGTGCGTCATTTTCAGAATTAAAGAACAAATAAAAACAAAATCAGATTGAAATATAGACACAATATAAACATAAATGAGATGATGATCATGATGCCTCCTTCCGATTCTGACAAATCTAGCTTATTCAGACCACATAAATTAAAATAAACAAAAAAAACACAAATATCCATAAAAATAGCAATCAGAGCTCAATAAACACCAGATCAAAACATGCAAATAAATAAACAATAAACACCAGATCAGGAAGGTACCAAATGACTGGAAAGAATGACTTTAGAGCCATGGCAATCAAATACTTGATGGTGGGAACAGCAGCACGGATTCTGGTGTCATCAGTTATGTTGAAGTTTTCATCCAAAGGAACGTTCAGATCGACACTAACGAACGCTTTCTTTCCCTTCAAATCAGCTTCCTTCAAATCCCCAACGCTCTTCTTTCTACCCATAGTATTATTAGCGCTTGTCCTTCAACAACAATCAATGTAAAAACAACGCTGCACACAGAAAAAAAAATGGAAAACTAAATAAAAGTGTTCAAAGTGAGAGAGCTTACGAAGATGGGAGTGGCGGATGGATCAAGACAGTGAAAAGGGAGAGAGGTCTAGAAGGGTTTTAAATACAAGGAACAAGAAGAGCATAATTCGGGAAACATAATCTATTTTTGCGTGGGCAGCTTAAATATATTTATTTCGTATTTAAATTATTTTATGATTAAATATTTAAATTTAATTAGGCCAAAAAAGGTCGTTGTTAGTTGCTGTTCAAAAATAGTATCATTTAACTGCATTTTCATAATATACCTTTCTCAACCGTAAATTTAAATTATTTTAGTATGATTATAGTCGTAATGAAAAATCTCATTAATAAATTAGAATAAATATACACAAATATGTATATGTATATTATAATATTTGAATTTAAAATCTTTAATCATTTAAAAAATAATGAATTAGCCAACAGATTATTCTCTAACCACAAAATAATTTGCTCAGCTTTTAAGTTCAAGATTGATATCAATGCCCACAATTGAAATATTGAGAAATTCATTTTCAATAGTAAAATGAAGGAGTTAGTTTATTTGGTGGATAACGATATCCCGAGGATGATGGCCACAAACACAGATTTCAGCGGTCCAACTTCTCATGATCTCTGCAGCGCACAAAACGTGACCCAAACCAAAAGTAGAAGCAGTAAAGGCCTCTCATTTTTATGTGGTTTTCGTTACTTACGACAGATTCCTGATCAAATTTTTGGCTATTTTATCCCTTTCCACAGTTGAACTAAAAACCACCCAGATGATTGCAGGGGACTTGTAAACCAGATAAAAGCATACCAAAATCTCTTGATGCAACAATTTATACTCCTACAGGAGACTTGTAAAACCAGTGTTCATTTGTAATCATATGTGATACTTTCCGAAGTCAACCTATAGGAAGGGTATGAACAATGTAAAGAATAATGCAAGGTTTTGAGAAAAATGAAGCAATTTATTTAAAATCAACACTGTTCTGGCAACCTTTTAAGGATAAGCAAGAAAGGAAGAGACGGAAATGGGTCCTTCTAGCGATTTAAGGTGTACATTTACAACAAGAACTCGTTTTATTTCTCGATTACAAAACCGGATAAATTACTGAAAATTTGATTTGATCTTACACGGCAACCAGGGTAGCCTCATCGAGGGCAATCACACCTGGAAGCTCCTTCCCTTCCAACAATTCTAAACTGGCACCACCACCAGTTGATATGTGGCTCATGACATTAGCTACTCCGACCTTTTCTACAGCGGCGACAGAGTCTCCACCTCCAATGATTGTCGTCACTCCCTTGCCACTGAGTTCTGCTAGCTTCTTTGCAATAGCCTACAAGTAGAAAGCAATCTTAATTCCAATTGACTTATGAAAAAATAGAAAAATAAAATAAAAGCAGTCATCTTGAAAACTTGTCACTCCTTTAGGGACCGAGGGATTCAAAGCATATTAGTTAGAGGTAGGCAACTTCAAAGCATATATCCTAAATTACTATTTCTGTAAGGATTTGTAAATGAGATTTAAGAATTCATAAAGGTAACTGGAGAAAGGCTTGCTTTAGCTAGTTTGGAAACAAAAGCAAGTGGCTACCAACTTAAAACTATATCCAACTAGTAGAAGGGATACTTTAATTCTAAGTATACAGCAATATCATCAAGAACTAAACCCCATAGTCAAGAAATTCAAGCATACCTCGGTCCCGACTGCAAACTTATCAAATTCAAACACTCCCATCGGTCCATTCCAGATGATGGTTTGGGTAGTATCCAAAGCGTCATTGAATGTCTTAATGGAATCAGGTCCAACATCCAATCCCATCCAGCCATCAGGAATAGCAGAAGCTGGCACAATCTGCAAGAAGCAAAACTTGTTTTCAATCTTGCTAAGACAAGAGAATAAAGGCAATATAAGAGCGGTTTATTTCCAGTTATAGCTCCATATCACTGTGATCACTCTGGCTTTCTTTAGCACAGATTGCTCTGAGAACATTACAGGGACAGGGTAGAAAGTAGAAACAAACCTTGCTGTTTGCATCAGGGGCGAACTTGTCTGCAATAACCACATCAGTGGGTAACAAAAGAGACACTCCCTTCGCCTTGGCCTTTGCAAGGAGTGATGTTGCAAGGTCAAGCTTATCTTCCTCTACCAGGGATGAACCAACTGATAGGCCCTGTGCCTTGTAAAATGTGAAAATCATACCACCACCAAGAAGGAGAATGTCACATTTCTCAAGGAGTGATTCAATGACTCCAATCTTGGAAGAGACCTTTGAACCACCCACAATGGCGGCGAATGGCCTTTTGGGGCTTGAAACTGCACCAACAAGGTAGTCCAGCTCCTGTAACAAGATAGGAAGCAAATGAATACAAGGGGAACCTAAAACATTAAAATGTAACAAGAAAAATAATAAAAAATAATAAAAGAAAACTTCATAGTAGTTTAAATGCAGTGTCAGAATTAAACCAATGATGAATTTACTCGAAAACATGTCTATTTGAATTCACCAATTGAAAACTAAACAAGTTTCTTCATGAACTTGGAATACCTATCCTACCTTCTGTAAAAGGAAACCAGCAACAGATGGCTTCAAGAATTTTGTGACACCCTCTGTTGATGCATGGGCTCTGTGTGCAGTCCCAAATGCATCATTGACAAAGAGATCAGCTAACGAGGCGAGCTTCTTCGCAAATTCAGGTTCATTCTTTTCCTCCTCTTTGTAAAATCTAACATTTTCAAGAAGAAGAACACCGCCTTCAGGAAGTGAAGCAACTAACTTTTCTACTTCCGGACCAATGCAGTCATCAGCCTTGACAACCTGTTCAGATAATGAGTGTTATTGTCATATAATACATGAACTACACATCCTATAACTGGAAAAGTTTCAGCTTTCGTTGATTACCTGAGTGCCAAGCAGTTCAGAGAGCCGGGGTACAAGAGGAGCCAAGCTGAATTTTGGTGTAACACCCTTTGGCCGACCCTGAAAATTCAATGAACCATAACTTAATTCTTACATGCACAATAGAAGGTATAGAGCTGAAATGCCAAGCTCTGGTAATTGATTCAATTAGGCAATAAATGGCATAAAACTCAACAATATAAGAATAAAGAGAAATTAAGTTACCAAGTGGCTAGAGAGAATAATTTTAGCACCATTCTGAATCAAATGCTTGATAGTGGGAACAGCAGCACGAATCCTAGTGTCATCGGTAATGTTCTGGTTATCATCCAATGGGACATTCAAGTCAGCCCTCACAAACACTTTCTTCCCTTTCAAATCAGCCGCACTTAAGTCCCCAACACTCTTCTTCGCCATCGAAACAACGCCTCTCGACCCTTTTCCCTTAAAAGATCGAACTTTGGAGGAGACGTGGAGGGAGAGCAGAGAATCCCCAGAAGCAGCGGAGGAGAAGCCAAGGCCGTGGGTGAGAGTGGAGGATTTGAGGTGGCGGCGGGTGGAGGGAAGTCGGATGAGGGATGCAGAAGGGCGGGAGGCAGAGGAGGAAGAGGTGGTGGAGGCGGTGGTTTTGAGGAGGGAAAAGGTGGTGGAAGTGGTGGCAGAAGCCATTGGAGGCAAAGCGAGGAAGAGCGTGGCGGTGGCCGAGTTTAGAGAAGTGAAGGCGGAAAGTGAAGGAGAATGAGAGAGGTTTGGGTATGTAAACGTGGGGTGGGAATGGGAAAGATGTGGACGTGGAACGAGCGGGAAAATGGTTGGATGTGAGGAAGGGGAAATTAGATGTCTTTGCTTTTCTTATCGTTGAGGAGAGGTCCAAGATGTTCGATGCTTTCTTTACATCTCCCTGCACTCTTTTCCTTATCTCATCCAACTTTGATTCCCTTAAACTATGTATTTACTCATTTAAGTATCATTTTAATTATTCTATTATTATTATTTTTAAAATTTTTACACAACGTTATATTTTGATCACCAATCATTAAATATATATATATAAGGGATGACGTGGTAATTCTTTTTTTCAATAAAAATATAATATTATCTTATGATGACACATCAATATTTTTATTAACTTTTTAATGATAAATAAACTAAATAGCATTTAAACATAATTTTAAATATGATTTTAAAAATAATAATGAAATTACCAAAACAATAACAAAATGATAATTATGAATAAATACGTAACTTACTCTAAATTATTTCAAGAGTTCACTTTGATAAACTACGTACATACATGGTCATTGAAGTACACACATGTTTCTTTTCTAAACATTAAAGTTTAAAAATGATAAAACGGTCACTAATATTATATTTTATAATAAACCGACCACTCAAACTTTAATTGTCATTACTCCCGTCACAAAATCTGATATAACATGTTTAGGTGATAGAGTTTGACACTGTTTAATTATATTGACACACTTTAATCAGTAATTTTAACATTCATTTAGTATTTGTTTTATTCAGAGTGGATTGTTTGTCTTCATAGGATGGCATTGATCAATTTGCATACCAAATAACATTTAAAATTCATTAAAGTTGGGGTGTACAAGACTGATTTCTATCTTTTGAAAGCCGCTATGATAACAAGGAGATTGCTTTACATTGCGGAAATATGTTGAGGGGGTCATCAAATTTCCAACATTTGTACAGTAGGATATATGATCTATATGACTATAACAAAAGGGGCAAAATATTAAATATAATTTTGAATAATATGATATATGTCACATCTTCACTTTGATAATATATATATATATGTTAAGTCATAATATTAAATTATCCTTCTATATTTGTACAAATTATTACTTTAGTTCTTATTTTCTTTTAGCATTATATATATCTACGTTTTATATTTTATTAAAATATCTCATTAGAAGGAAATTGTTAATTGACTGATAGTCAACAAATATTATTGACATGATATATATATATATATATATATATATATATATATATATATTAATTGTTAACGTGACACAAGCCACGTCAGTATTTTAGTGATGTGACACATATCACGTCAATAATTTAATACATGTGAAAAGATCACGTCAATAACAAATGTTGATCGTTAGTAAACTAACGATTCACTTAGACCTAACAAATTTGACCCATAGCCGGTTACCTGAACCTATTTACCTAATTCGAGACCCGATATAGACCCGAACAAGATCATCCAAATTTTGAAATAACTTGAATTGAACCAAAACTGACCCGAAATTTAATTTGACCGAAAGTAACCCGAATTTAGTTTACCCATATATGATCCAAACCGAACTTTAACCCGATAATTGGGTCTAAGTGAATGAATGATTTATTTATTTATTTATTTATTTATTTATTTATTTATTTATTATTATTATTATTATTATTATTATTATTATTATTAGGTCTAGTATAAAAAAGGTGTCTAAACTATACATTTTTCCTATATTGGTGCCAAAAAAAATATCGATCAATCCAGGTACCTAACGTTACAAACGTTATCACTTTAGGTGCCTGACTGCAACGACCGTTAAAAAACTTCATCAAATGACATGTGTCATATTCTAATAATTTTAAAAATCGTTTGTTAAAGGATCACATTAGTTCAATGAATACCTTAATTATTTAAGAAAAGTTTTAAGGACTGCATACTTTTTTTAATAGAATTCCATTAAGCTTTTAAATTAACTCCATCACATGTCCCATTTATATTTTAAATCATAATCACGGTTCACGTTAACAATGATTTTGATTTTAAATACAAGTCTTCTTATTTTAAATTAACTCTATCACATGTAAAGAACTATTTTAAGAGATTTGACATAATATATCTTATGATTTAAAAATATTCACCTAATCTTTTAAGGTGCATATATGACGAATTTATCCTTATGAACGACTTAACTATTTTATTTATTTTTAGTTAATTAATAATAATAAATTAGTTAATTATAAAATCATTTTAGTTATCGTTAAATTTAATTATATTCTAATATAATAATATGTCAAACATATAGTTTTTAAATTTATTTTTAAAATACCGTGAATAATGGTTATTTTATTATTATTTTAATGATACATTATACAAATACATATGAAATATTAAATATGGTATACTTAATTTTAATTCAATTTTATGAAATATGTTTATACATTATACAAATACATATATCTATACTTAATTTGTGATCCTGATTAATAAAATCTCGGACATCATATACACACGCACACAAACATCAAGAGGGTGAGTTAAATTAAGAATCGGAGTTTGAGGTGTCACTGGGAGCCTAGAAATTGAAGCTTGTTTTAATGGCGAGTGCGAATGAGTTTGAAGATGGGTTGAAGATAATAGAGGAGCTAACCACCAACGCCGAGCAAATACAGGAGCAGGTATTAGGCCAAATACTGAAGAGAAATGCAGGACAGAATATCTGAGTCGATACCTCGATGGCAAAACTGGCAAGGAACAGTTCAAAACGAATGTTCCCACTGTTACTTATGAAGATATTAAGCCTTACATTGATCGGATTGCCAACGGGGAGACGTCGAACATCCTTTTGGCTGAATCCGTCATTGAGTTCCATCGAAGGTCTAAATCTGTTTATTCTGATCTATTTTCCAACTCTTCCATCCTCCTAAGTCAATCTCGTTTGATTTGCAGCAGTGGCAACTCAGGAGAGAAGCCAAAGTTGACACCTGTCACGGCTGAAATTCCTGATCTAAGAACACTCTATGTGACCCTGTTAGCATCCGTGCTGGAGAAGTAAGAAACTGAGATTAGAATACTTTTAAATTGGTTAAATATGGCATTGACCTAACAGCACATTCATTTACAGACACTTTGGTAACTTATACCAGTCAGGTAAAAGATTGGAATTTATGTTTGCCAAACCAGAGATTGAAACTCCTTCTGGCCTCAAAGCAAGATCTGTGACAACCAGCTTGTACAAGGACCCAGGCTATAGAAACATTATCTCCAAGCATTATACAAGCCCTGTTGAAGCAATCTTTTGCAGGGTATCAAATAGCGTTCCGAAAACGCTATAGCGGCCACGATATTGCGGTCGCGCCACCGTCCGAAACCGTTATTTGTGATTTTTGCGGTGGGTCATGGATTCACACCGATTGCGGTCAATTGCGCCCGTAATTTAACGGTAAACGGACGATTGTGCCGATAACGGGATGCAATCGCCGTTATTCCAACCGTTACTGCAAAAAAAATTAAGGAAAGATAGATTTTTTGTGTTCATCATCACCAAAGCTGTATTTTTTTCTTTCTTTTCAAATTTACGTTTTTTATACATGCATGTTGAGATTCAAAAGGAAAAAAAAATGGAAAAGTAAAATTAAAGAACGAACCTGTTTTGTGGTCTCATCGGAGTGGAGTTCACTGTAATCGAAGAAAAGAATCTTCGTCGGAACTTAAGATTGTTGAAGAAAAAAAATCATTCACGCTCTGAATTTAGGGTAGAACATGTTATGATTTTGGAGTTTTTTTGCTTGATTTTGATATTGAGTGTTGAGAGAAGAGAGCAGAAAGAAATGAGGAAGAAGTGAGAAAAAAAGGAGAGACTGGAGAAGGAGATCGTGCGGGGTGGGTGGGGAGAGGGATATAGTTTAGGATTAAAATATTTTAGGGTTATTAGATTTAAAACAAAATATTTTGGGCCCATGTTTTTAAAGTAAATTATAAAATATATCAAGGAATATATTAATTTTTTATCCTTTTACTTTTTAAATTTTATAATTTAATATATAATTTAGAATGTAAACTTTAATTTTTGTTTAATTTAATTCTAATTTCAGTAATTTAAATAATAATGTATTCACAATATTATCATGAATTAATTATTTTATCCTATTATCGGAATTTTAAAGTTTTTTATATGGTTAAACTATATTATATATGTCATTTTAGCTTAGAAAACATTCTAAAAATCATTAAAAATGACTCCTTATAATTATAATTATTATGTTTTATGATAAGTTGTATGAATTTAAAATAATTTACGACCGCGGCACCCGCAGTGACCGCGATAGTATCCGTTATGTCCGCAACCGCGATAAACGCGACGCTACCGAAAATGCGACCGCAAACACTATTTAAATCCCTAATATTTTTGCTCAGACCCCAACCAAAGCATGTATTGTCAATTACTTGTTGGTTTATTACAGCGAGACGAGGTTGTAATAGTTGCCTCCTCCTTCGCGACAGCAGTTCTAGGAGCTATCAAGTTCTTAGAAGATTAGTGGAAAGAGTTATGCTCCAACATAAGATCAGGTCAACTTAGCGACCGGATAACCGACTCCGGTTGTAGAGACGCAGTATCGTCGATCATGAAGCCTAATCCTCAATTAGCCGACTCGATACAGAACATATGCGCTTGCAAATCGTGGGAAGGGATGATCAAAAAGCTTTGGCCCAAAGCAAAGCTTATCAGTGCCGTTACTACAGGTGTTATGAGTCAATATGTTGAAACACTCGAGTTCTACAGCGGAGGGCTCCCTTTAGTATCAGGCTTTTATGCTTGTTCTGAAGCTTTTTGTGGGATCAATTTGGAAATTCTAACTCAACCTTCCCACGTCTCATACACCTTTCTTCCCAACATGGCTTACTTTGAATTCCTCCCCGTCAATAAAGACACTCTAACAATGTCTCAAGAAGATATTGAACCTGTTGATCTTATACATGTGAAGCTTGATCGATATTATGAATTACTGGTCACATCTGCTGCAGGTAAAGTTGCATTTTACTTTCCAAAAAGCATCAGAACAGAAATGGGAATTATCTATTCGGTTAAATTCTTTGATATTCTGCTCTCTTTTTTTGGTCAGGATTATATCGATATAAAGTTGGAGATGTTCTTAAGGTGTCAGGGTTCCACAACAGCACACCTCAGTTCGAATTCGTAGAAAGACAAAATGTTATTCTAAGCATCGACTCGGATAAGACAATCGAATCAGACCTCTTAAAGGCAGTGACAGAAGCAAAGACTCTTCTTGATCCACTCGGATTCATATTGAGAGAGTGCACCAGCTACGCTCATACAAGTACAATTCCTGGTCACTATGTCATATTTTGGGAGCTTAAAGCAAGAGAAGGCAACGATGGCCAAGAGCTTGATCCTAAAATAATGGCAGAATGTTGCTATAGAATGGAAGAATCGTTGAATTATATATATAGAAGCAATAGGAAGCAAAATGCAATAGCAGCTTTGGAGATTAGTGTGGTAAAACAAGGAAGTTTTGATGCACTAATGGACTCCTATGTGCCCCTAGGAGCCTCTATGAGCCAATACAAAACACCTAGTTGCATTAAGTCTAAAGAAGCCATTGACATTTTGGACTCCAAAGTGATTGCAAAGTTTTTCAGCCCAAAAATCCCAATGTAATTAAGTAAATACACATGATTTTATGTTTGAAGTATAAATTTTTAGAAAGTTATATTAAAAATTTAAGGAGTACGAAATTAGATATGCTCAAAAGGGTAAAACAAGCGAAGGAGACCTCTTAAAGGCAAGCAAGGGAGGCAATGTACCTAGGGGTATAAACATGATTTTATGTGTGAAGTGTGAGCTTTTAGAAAGTTATAATAATTTTATTATTATATCTAAAGTGAATGAAAAATATTATTTAAATAAAAGGTAAATACGTTTTTTTAAAAATTGAGCTCATTTTTATATTTCACTCTAAATTTGTATTTATTCAAAATATTTATAAATATAAAATCTGGTGTCACTCTCTTTTTTATCTTTAGGTTTTTCTCACGAGCATCTCTTTCTTTTTTTCGATTATTGATTGACAAAAGATACTACCAGATTTAATATTGATTGTCCCTGGTCAATTATACTTGTTTTCCTTTATTCTCTATATAGCATCTATTTTTTTTTCTTTGTTACTTTTAGTTTCTTATAATTATATATTTATGGGCGATTTTCTCCCAAAATCATCGGTGATCAGTATATATACCGATTTAATACCGGTCAGATTATATTTCCTGATCTAACACCCGTAGCAGTAAAGCGCGCCCCCTGAACCGCACTATATGCTGATTTGGCGCCACGTGGAGATAGCACGCCCCCTGTACCGCGCTATACGCTGACTGGGTTACACGTGGGGTATAGCGCGCCCCCTGCTCCGCACTATACACCACGTAGGGGTATAGCGCGGATCAGTAGTCGCGCTATACACCGTACCAAAATTATATTTAACGCGGTCCCTAATCCGCGCTATATAATAATTACATATAACGCGGTGCAGGTACCGCGCCTTATATGTTTATAAATACATCCCGTTCTCGCATCTCTCATCTCTTATAAATTAATACAACAATTCTGTCAACGAGTAATAATTCTGGCAATCTTCTTATATTTGATTTAGAAGTTCGTGCGATTTTTCGTTATAAGGTAATTTTGTTATAATTTTTTAATTATACTTATTGTTTATTATCATTATTTGAAAAAATATTATACTAATTATTTTTAATTAATTTTTATGTTTGTAAAATTGAAAAGCGGGAGCATACGTCGAAATAGTTTTACGGTGCATGTAATAATATAAAATTATATTATTTAAATTATTTACGTTGATGTGTAAAAAAAAATTTGTGTTATATTTTCATTCATATATAATTTATTTAATTAGGTTTGTTTAAGTTATTTTTTTTGCAGATATAATATTGTCGCACTTTTAAACTCAAAGAATTGCGCGACTTTCGGCTATTGTTTATTATGATGGTGAAATTCGAGAAGATGAAACCGGCGTTGTTTTTGTATCAAATGAGCATGTTAAAACATCATTCAAGAGAAACATAACTCTTGAGGAGCTGATAACGAAGATTTCTAGGAAGATTCATGTTGGAAGTAACAGAAGAATGTCGTCGTTGCAGTACAGATTTCCAACATCATTGTTGCCATTAACTTATACAGCGTTCGAACTTTCGAACAATGATGATGTTCAAATGATGGTTGAAGCTCAAAGTAATTATTCAGACGCCGCTATTGAGATGTATGCACATTTTGTTCAAGTGCGTGCTGTTCGGGGTCAATCTTTAAGCTCACACTATGGGCTGGCTGAACCAGTTGATCAAGTTGACAGCCCGACTACAGTAATGTGTAATGATTTTAATGCCATAATGGGGAGACATTCATCCGTAACTCCTTACGATATGTACCGAGATGGGTCCACAAACAATCCGTATGGCAACACCGCGTCCAGTTCAAGGGGAAGGCATTCATCTGTAAATTTCTTTGACCGTATGGAGATGCCATCGACGCAACCATCTATGCAGTTTCCATTTGACACGATGACTTCAAGCTCCAGGGGGAGGCATTTGACTGCGAGCTTTTTCGATCTCAATGTCGATATGCGTTCCAGTTCAAGGGGAAGGCGTGCAAGTAGTAGTAGGTTCTTCGACCTAAATGTGGAGAGAATGGAGGAACCATCATCTCCACCAGAAGAACCGCTTCGTGAGCATGGTGCGGATGGTGCTGAGACTGGACTATTCATTCACCCAGAATTACCTTAATTCAACTCCGATGATGATGAAGTTCCAGGAAATGTGGCACAAACTGACCCTCAGAAGTAGTGGAAATACGAATGGGTTCTTCACAACATGACATAAAAAGGGCAATCGATAACATGCCCAAGACTGCAGCAGCAAGAGACATCAGCCGATAGCATTACGTCTGTAGTCAGTGGCTCCACACATCTCCCTGTACAGTAAAGCCAAAATTGCCGAGCCCCAACTGAATGATCCGGTGAGACGAAAGTCGCTAAGATGTCGCAACCACATGCAGTGAACTAGGTTGCGCGATTTGTCCGGCATCAGCAACCCTCCTATCAACTGCAGTATGCATGCTCGTGCATACATCTTAACCTCATCCTCAGAGGCGTCTGCGCTCAACTCCCGAAAATTGGCATCTAACCAATTTAACGGTATCCTACCTCCGATAAAATTTTCTGGGACACGTCCTAGACTATCCCGACACAAAGTAGTCCAAGAACCGGAAGCTATCCCCGATATCACATCTCCATCCACTGGAAGCCCCAGGTGCATAGAAACATCCTCAAGCGTGATCGTGCACTCTCCGCACGGAAGATGGAATGTGTGGGTCTTCGGCCTCCACCGCTCTACTAAGGCAGAAATCAGGTCTGACTCTATCTTACAGTGACCCTGATATCTACCTATGTAACTGAATCCAACCTCTACTAAATACGGCAAGACACGGCTGGGTATCACTAACTTAAGATTCCTAATAAAAGGATCTAATACATTGTCCTTCTCCTAAAAATAAATAATTACAAAAATTAATTCTTACTCTAATAATCATGCATTAAATAAATCAACTAATTATTACTAATAATTTAAATTAAATTAAAACATTAAAATGTTACCGTATCAGCAAATTGTCGAGATATTTAATTCTTAATCTAATAATCATGCATTAAATAAATCAACTAATTATTAGTAATAATTTAAATTAAATTAAAACGTTAAAATGTTATCGTATTAGTAAAGTGTCGAGATATTTAATTCTTAATCTAATAATCATGCATTAAATAAATCAAATAAATATTACTAATAATTTAAATTAAATTAAAACGTTAAAATGTTATCGTATCAGCAAAGTGTAGAGATATATGATTTCCATCCGAGCGAAGTAGACTGCCTTCCATTATATATCTGCAAAAGAATTATATTAGTAAAATTTTAAATAAAGTAAATACATAATAGTAAAAATATTATAAAATATACCTTAAAAAGATAGAATATTTGAGAGAAATTTAGAGAATTTGAGAGAATTTGGTGTGATAAAAGTAATTGAGGATAGGGGTATTTATAAGGAGGATGGGGACGTGAAGGGTTGGGTATTTAGGGGTATAGCGCGCCACCTGCACTGCGCTATACCCCACGTGTCAGATACCCAGGTATAGCGCGGATCAGGGGGCGCGCTATACCCACGTGGCGTCAGATCACCGTATATTGCGGGGCAGGGGGCGCGCTATACCACGTGGTGCCAAATCAGCGTATAGCGCTGTTCAGGGGGCGCGCTTTACTGCTACGGGTGTTAGATCAGGAAATATAATCTGACCGGTGTTAGATCGGTAAATATACCGATCACCGGTGATTTATTGGGAAAATTACCATATTTATGATTACTTTTGTCTTTTTGACATTTTTTTTTATTTTTTATTTTTTTAAGGTTAGTTTTTTCGTTTATTTTCTCATGATTGAATTTGGTATCGGCTCGACTGATCAATATGGTGTTTATTTGTTACCCTATTGATATTATTTGATTTGGACCCTCTAATTAGATTAGGATGTGTTATTTGCGTTTGTAAATAGTATTCTCACGACGTTCAACTCTGATTTATTGTTGTCAGTGATCTTCAGTAGTTTAATCCTATGTCGTGGTTCATTTTACCAATACATTCAGATTTATCCGTATCTATCTTATGATCGAGTTTTTTGTTGTTGGATTCTTAACCTTTTTATTGTTTTGTCCTTGTATGATGTCAAGTGGTTATAAAAAAATGTTTTAATTATGTATTCAATTAACATTTATGGTTATAAACTTTTATTATAATTTTAAATATTTTTTAATAAAATTAACTGTTTTATAAAAAATATTTATAAATATAATAATTATATATTTATGATTTATAAAACAAATTACTTAAACCCAAACCCATGTATAAAACTTTAACCCATTACAAAAACCATTAACTTAAGCCTAAATCCATCTAAAGGACTAAAAAATCATTCAATCATATAAAACCCTAATGAATTCTGTACGCCGTCTTATTTTAAATTAACTCTACCACGTGTCACATTTATATATTATTTATATATTTTAAATCATAATGACGGTTCATGATTTTGATTTTAAATACAAACCTTCTTATTTTTAAATTACTCTATCACAGGTAATTGTCCTCTAAGATTTGACATAAAATATGTGTATTTCTTACTACTTGAAGTGTTTGCTTTATGAAATGTAAGATTATAGGTGGAAATAGGATTATCGGTTGAAATAAGATTACTAAGAATATTATATTTTATGTTTGGGTTGTTTAGCATAAATGTAAGATTACAATATTTGGTTAAAGGAATAAAAAATTATTAAAATGTATATTTTACCAAATTGTCCTTATTATATATTTATTTTTTTAACAATTTGAATTCTATTATAATTTTACTATAATTAATTTATATATTTTCTTTAAAAATTTAAATTCATAAAATTTATATAATTTTTTTTACAAAATTGAAAAGATAAATAGGTTTAATGAAAGGGTAAAATAGTTTAAGGATAAATTTGTAATTTAACATTCATAGAATTTTTATTATTCAACGACAGAAGAATAATGTTTTTGGGAAAAAAAATTAAGGGCATTTTAGTTCAAAACACTGGTAATCCAATAATACTTAAGGGAATGGGGTAATCACATTCCTTGTAATATAACAAAAAAATCCACTGTTAGTAAAAAAATATTACCGGGGGCTGGGAATGTTGGTCAACCAAACTGGGGAATAAGGATTTCATTCCCTTGTAATAAGATATATCTTGAACCAAACAGCCCCTTAGGGTGCGTTTGGTTCACGCAATGTAAGATTACCAGTGGGAATAAAAGATTACCAGGGAATAGGATTACTGGGAATGTTGTATTTTGTGTTTGGTTGGTTTAGCAGGAATGTAAGATTACCGTGTTTGGTTAAATGAATAAAAGATTATTAGAATGTATATTTGACCAAATTATCCTTATTATATATTTGTATAATATTACAAATTGTAAAATATTTATATATTTTCTTTAAAGGTACTTTTACTTCATGTAATTGCATATGCCTCTGTAAACAGAAAACAACATTTTATTTAGTGTTGGCTACAATCGGTGCATGTTAAGAGAGTGTTAAGAAAAACACCATATTATATACATGTCACTTCCACAACCTTTTAGTTAGTAATGCAATAAACAATGTTTATATTTACTTCCCAAAGTTCTCTTTTCATAGAATACAGAGTCGAGAATGCAGACATGATAAATTCAATGGAGGAAGTGTTCAAACTCTTCACTGCACCCAACAGTATGGACGAAGCAGTGGAGAAAATTATTTGAGAAGCTAACACCACGTCCCCAGTTGTATTATTTCAGATATGTGCCTCTATTATACCCTCAAAACTGCTAACAAGTTTCAGGTTCAATGGAACTTGTTGCTTCTGCTATCTTTGTGCGCACAACATCGTTTCTGAAATGTTTATAGAGTATATGTTTAGAATTTTTTTAATCTATTGACAACGCATCTCTACTCTACAGTTGTTCGACCTCCTCTAAAAGAACAATATTCTCTTTTATTGTTGAGACCATCAATAAGTTGAAAATACTTGATACTATGATGAATCATGGTAGGGTATTTTCGATCCCATGCATGAAGCTGACCGAGCATCATATGGGGTTGTCATAAATAGTTTCGAAGATGTCGAAGAGTATACGAAGATAACAAAAGCTTGGTGCATCGGTCCGATTTCTCTGAACCATAAAAGCTTCTTTTCAGGGTTGGAAGATATATCTATCTCAGTTTCTCATTCTGCATCGACAACTACAAGAGAAGATAATTGCAGAGATGAAGCAAAAGAAGGTGAGTTCCCAAACCAACTAAAGGACTATACTTTATTGATTGATTGAAAATGCCATTATTCATCGCATTTACTTTAAGGTCGGCCATCGCATCAACATTGTTTATTGGCATTTTCATTGAAATTGTCAGAAGAAAACAGCTCGTCCAACGTATTCAAAGGACAAACCACTGTCACCATGAATATTTAATTAGCGTCACGCATTAGAAGTGGTTGTTTCACACGTCTTTCATGGAAATACCATCGGTGTTTTCCATTAAATTGTTGGAATAACACATCCAAAGTCAACTATGAAAGCCAAACGCAAAGTCTCGGTCGATGGACGGCTAGAATCTGCCGAAAGCGGCACAACTCGTTCGATTCGTGCGTTGAACCTGCCAGTATAGGCCCCGATCGATCGACTACATAAGTTTTCAATTCTATTTTTTAATTAATCACTTGTATTTGATTAATTGATCGATTAATTAAAATTGAATTTTGCATAGGTCTATTATGAATGCGACTCTCTCAATTTAATTTGCTCTATCTGTACACGCTAAAATGTAAACACCATATGTTACTTAAAGGATCTAGTAAGTCATCTCATTAAACTAAACGGTTGTTCGTTTAATTTTCTTTTTATTAATTATACACGCATATTTGGTCTTCCAATGAATGATTCAACGTCCGCCGTCGGTGGCTGGACTTATGTGTCGACAGAGGAAATTAACGATCTATATAGGTAAAGATATTAGATATATACATAAAAATTAAAATAAAATAATTCAATATATACATATTTTTTAAGCTTTAAGTATAAAAAAATTGATATATATAATTTAAACTTAAGATCATGAGATGTATCGCGATGATTTTTTATCTCGTCCTTTAATTATTTAATGAAAATTAAAAGTTTAAACTTAAATAGTTTTATTATATTTTGTCTTGTTATCCTATCTTATTAAAATCGTTATATATATTTATTTTTGAATGATTATTCGGTGTGGGGTGACTATATATAAGAGTGTTACATTGGCGGGAAAAATAAACCTACATTGAAACTTCATTGAACGAATTAGTCTTTGAAGAAAAATGAAAATGCAGAGGACAGTTTTAACCAGGAGAAGCTTCAAGGTAGCAGCTGCTGCTAGGAAGAAATGCAGAGCATCGAGTAGAGGCAATCCGGATAAGGTAACGACGCTTAATGCAGTAATTACTCTAATAGTTGTATGTAGGAACGGACGATGGAATTTATGATTAAACTGTTGCGTAATTATGTTTAGAACCGTTAGATTCTTAGGATGAAACATTTATTTAGCAGAAAAAAAGATCGAGAAGTATAAGATCTCGGATCAGAAGGTTGAGAGCTGAGATGAATGAAATAGATGAAGAGCAAAGAAAGATAAAAGAAGGGCAAAGGCAAGTAAAAGAGAAATCGGTAGCCATTGAAATAGAATGTGAGGAACTTCGGAAAGAGGCTCTCTCATATCGCAACAAAGTGCAAGCACCCAAATGCGCCTTGCCTTGATGTTTCAAATATTGAAAGCAAGGGAAAACCAAGAGCTCGACAAGGCAGCCTTATTCACTCGTGCTCTTCGGTATGATTCTCTTCACGATTCCTTCTGAACATCTGTTTCAAAATTTTTGATGCCGTGTTCGTTTACATTTCTCTTTTCTTGCAGTGGGTTGATTGAGAGAGAAAATCAACTAAGGAAGCTTTAAGGATGTTTCTTCATATTTGATGTGAATGACTTTCATGAAGAAAATAAATAAATCTTAAACATTTGAATGGTGATTATTAATCCATAATGAATGACAAAGTAATGGATTGGATCATAATTTATTGTGTGTGGCTTAATATTGAAAATTAATAAATGGGAGTAAACTTCCATATTCAAGTTACATTTGTATTTTGCTTATAAATTCATAAAGGTGAAATCTGAAGTGTTCTTGCTCTTTGTTTTACTTTGCGAATGTTTAGATTGAGAATGTATTGCTATATATCATAATAGGATTATATTCTAAGATACTTAACATACATATATATATATATATTATTCATTCTGTACGTGTGAGGCATTTATAGTGATAAATGTCCAACTAACCTTATTGGTTGTTTCAAACTTTTATATAGCCATATAATATACAAATCATAGAACTCAATGGTTGCATACAAAACAAAGAATAATATTAACTTTTTTGTTTACTTTTTAAAATTAATATTAGTTGTTAATTTTATTAAATGAAGAGAAAATATTTTAAATTTATAAAAATATTTTTAAAAATAATAGTAAATTAATTATATAACTCGACATTACCATAACTGTCTATTCTTCGATGATTGCGAGTGCCTTCAGATATTCATGTAAAGAGTCTAAAGAATGGATAAATCAGTATGATAATTAAATAAATTTCATCTAGATTTTAGGGGCAATATGAAATCCAACCTTGATTAAAAAAGCACATGTTATAAGAGTAGATAAAATCATTCACCATTTTCTTACGAAAATAGATAGTTTAATAAAACAAAAATAATAATATAACTTGGATCAAAGAAGATGGAAGTGAAAAAAGTATATATATACACGTTAAGGTAGAATGATGGAGTGACATTAGTATTAATGATTTGTGATGAGTGAAGACTGAATTCAATTAAAATTTTATTTATGTAACTACACAAAATCAAAAATCAAATATCATATTATATATTTTACCAAAATTCATGTATAATTTTAATATTTATCCCATACGGCATATGATGTATATACACATGATGTGGGCTTATTTAGTTTGTTGGGCTTTGTTGATGCTTCAGGGTGATGGGCTAGACTAGAGATGTAAATAAACCGAATCGAACTCAAGTATTACTAAACTCAACTCGAAAAACTTTAAATATAAATTTAACACAACTCAAAAACTCCTAAAATTTCGACTCAAACTCAAACAAATATTAAAACCCAAACTCAAAGAAAATTCAAGAACTCGATTTTAAACTCGTTTCAAGCTCAAGGCCTAAGAAGCATTTGGAACTAATTTTCAACTAGCAATAGACACACCTCGGTTCGACCTTAGCTACGTTGCCCCCAACACAATGTATCCTTAAACGCGCGTATCCTCTCCTTTTATAATATCCCAAGCGCAAAACTGCCTTAAACCTACCGATGTGGGATACTGGATTGTGTTGCAGAGGGGACACGCCTTTCTGTAGTGAAGAGTGCAGGCAAGAACAAATAGACATGGATGAAGCCATGGAAAAGAATAGGAACCTCTGTTCATCAATGAGAGCTTTGAGAAAGAATGATCAAAGGAAGTCTGAAGATTACCCCTTCCGAACAGGCACTGTTGCAGCTGCCTGAAGGAAATAAAACAACATATATACCTGAATAAATGGAGATCCATCAAGAAGAACAGAAGGCTATCTTGAGGGGTTATTTTTTATCCCCTTTTTCTCCTTCAAGAAAACAATATATACTAAGACTTAAACTTTGAATGTTGTGCTAATGTGCCGGTCTTTATGAGAAACATGTTTTTTTTTTTCTTGACAAATACTGATGCATAAATGAAAAGAATGGTGTGAAGAGAAATGGTGAGAAGAGTGGTGTTTTAGGCTCTTCTTAGGTATATTTCTGTACTAATTTGTATGGTAATGTAAATGGAACTTAGTAAAGATGTTACACTTGTGTTGCTTAACATGCTCATTAAAAGAGTGAAAGGAAGACAAAATGCTTTTGTTTGTATTTTTCTGGTGCAATGCTTTTGCTTCTGAGTTGAGCAACCTGAGAATTCTTGTTTTCTTTTTGACCAAAATTGCATTAGAAATGTAAACCCAACTTTTTGACTATTTTGTTCAAAGAAGGAAGTTAGTTCGGATGGTACCGGAAAGAAATCTAAGTCAAATGACCATAATAACATCCAAACATGCAAGGGAAGGATTTAGACATGTCACGTCAAACAAAAGCTACTTAGGAAGCTTAAAGAGTAGCTCATTTAACATGAAGTCAGATTACACATCAAATACCAACCATATCATTACTGCATAATATGTGTTCTTGATGAATTGCCCTATTTCCATGTATCAAAGACTTATACATTTTTAGCTTTGTGTTGACGATTCAAAAATCACAAGATTCTATATCTGGAGCGGATCCGTTCAATTCGGAGCGAAGAAATTATAAGTACCACTCAAGAAGAGAGAAGTTAAAACAAACTTGTAATTCCCAACCCAAAAAGTGAACATATATATTAAGTTGACATCATGTAAATTAATACTGTCCAATAGTGTATTTTTAATATATTTTTAATAATGTAATTTTAAAAAATCTAAAATTATAATATAACATTTTTTTCGAGCTACTCACGAGCTTTTCGAGTCGAGTAGCTCGTTTCAGCTCGTTAAGAATTCGAGTCGAGCTCGAGCTCGAGTCGAGTCCATTCGATCCGAGTATTTATCGAGCCTTGATCAAGTCGATCTCGAGTAGCTCACGATCTGTCTCGGCTCATTTACAGCTCTAGGCTAGACAGAGAATTAGATCAAGGTAAGCCTTTCTGTTAGGGTCTTTTAACAGCACATTTTGCATACTTATTTGCTGAGATATGTAGTTCCTTTTCTTCATGCAATTGTGAGCGTCAATCAATATCCAGTTCAAGATGTAATAGAATGAATATGGGATCCGAACATTAGCCATATATCATGACTACAGAATTCAAAGCTTTAAACATGATATGACTAAGATGTATGATCATAGAATGACATTAATCATTTAAAATAAAACAATATGAATAAGTTGTATGATTGTCCAATCCCTCGAGGATTATGATGCTACATGCATGTGTTTCTCTATGCAAAGAATTGGCTTCAGATATATCCAAAACCAGACTATACAGACAAGACTGCCATAAAGTTGACAAAAATGTTCCAAATTTAATGAGAAAAGTTTCACATAATTATACTTCTTCAAGGATTAGCTCAGATTATGTCCCTATGATATCATGCTGGCAAAGGATTCATGTTGCATAGGTTAAACTATGCAGCAAACCATGTATTACTCGAGTAATAAAACATTTATGACATGCATCGAAGCCATAGAAGAGGCCAAATCTATGTCACCAAATAGTTTGCAACGGCTTTGGTTCAATGAGTTAAGGTATAAACTAAAGCTTCTAACAGAAGTGAAAATAAAGGGTAGCTTGAGTAATGATCTTAGCAGCTTCCCAACTTTCCGAAAGATAAAAGAACCAGCCACTGTAACCAACGCGTTATAAGCATCAACAACAAATCATGTCCTCCGTAACCAACCATGTAAACTTACTAGTGGAACAAAATTCTTCAATAAAACATAATCAAGGTGGAGGTTATGCAATTGTTGCAGATTGCTAAAGCAGAAATGGCAGACTATAAGAAAAATTACCAGAAATAAGGTTCAAAAGAACTGACGTAATTACAGAGTAAACAGAGATTCAACCAGGCATAACAGGGAAAGAAAGATTTACGGTAAACCGGTATGTTGTTCCTACTTATCCTTACTGATAACATAATGAATAACACACATCAAAGATTTCCACTTCTCACAGAAATACAAACCATACTCTACAAACTTTGAGGGCATTGAACATTAGAACAACGGCATTTGTACGATTTTTTTCCTCCTAAACTTCAACCATAGACATAGGGAGCATGTTGGAAAGGAATAACAGTAACGCTTATCCATCAATTATGCCTCGCCCAACTTATGTTTTGATGCAAACAACATTTAGATTCTACCCAAAAGCAAATTATGACACATTGACACTCAATTAAGTAAACAAAGCTAATATATAATTTCTACTTAAACCAATAGATTAAGATCATGTATAAATGCATAGACTTGTGTAAGAACTGAACTGAGCCAATATGTGCAAGCTCTCCTCCTCTAACTCAAGAATTAAAACGAAGCCTCCAGCATTCCTGCCTATGTACATACACCTTCTCCTTTAACAAAACCTTATACCGGCTATTTCCATATCCATTATACAAAATGCAATGTGCTGATACAGGTATATGTATTATAAAATTTCACCATATATATATAAAGTGTGAAGTAATTCAGGCTATGAACAGGTAGCCAAACTGTCTTGAGAAAGCAAATATCCTTCTCGATCCAACGTCTCCCTAACTGCGCGATAAAAAGCGACCCAAGAAGATGGATAGGTGTCCAGAGGACCCCATAGAAATGTTGGATTAGGACTAGCCGGGCAGGCAGCAACCAAATCCAACACTGAGGCAGCAGGCTTAAGCTGCTGTGGGAAATTAAATGCTAAATTATCAACCTTATGCTCATAGATTTTCCCATTTCGATCTAATTTGTACCTCGAAGTACCCTGAAACTGACCCTTGGCCTCCCATGGAACTCTAGGGACACCTCTCAAGTTCCATCTAATCAGTATGACATTCTCAGAAGGTTGCCAAATCCTAAAAATTTCAAGGGAAATCTCTCTGAACAATATTTTACCATGAAATCTCAATGCCCAGAAGATCAATTTATAGTTTTGAATACCAGAAAATGTATTCAAAGGGTCTAAAAAAGTAATATCATCCCTGACAAAAAAAAAAGAAACTTCAAAAATAAAATAAAGCCCAGATCACCAAAAGAACGAAAAAAAAAACACCTCAGAAGAAGAAATTACCTGTAAATGTCATAATTAAGATCTCTTGTGAAAAGCAAAGGCAAATCCTCACGAAGAGTCCGAACAGCAAGTCCAAGGTTCACATAAAACTCATCTCTTTGTGGCTGGGAGTGGTCGAGCTTGTCCTGATGAAGCGGGGGGGAGCTTACCTGGGAGCCTTTAAGTGTTGGGTATTGAACAGTTAGAGTTTCAGAGAAAAGCTTTGAACTTTGGGCAAAGAGGGGTTGTTTTTCTTTGGAGCAAGTTTTGGATTGAAGAAGAAGAAAGGAAGGAGAAAGATTTGGTAGCACAAAAGCCATTGGGGGAGGCCCTTTTGTATTCAAAAGCTTGTTTAGCTTTTCATGGGGAGGAGGAAGAAGAGGAGATGATATGTGTGTGTGACTGTGCGTGTTTCGCCTGATTTTCTGAAGTTTGGGAACAGAATAATAAAAAGTTTGTTTAGCTTTTCACGGGGAGGAGGAAGAAGCGGAGATGATGTGTGTGTGTGACTGTGCGTGTTTCGCCTGATTTTCTGAAGTTTGGGAACAGAATAATAAGTGGTTTTAAAGGTTGCCATGAAATGTGTTTTTCAAGTGTCGAACGTGGCGTGAACCAAATTTGAGGACTTTTCTTTGTTTGGTATTGAAAATTAAAACTTGGAACAATAGAAGATGCTTAAGGATCTTTACCCCAAATGTTTTGTAAGTTGGGTAAACTACCATATTGGTCACTTTTTTGTTTTGATTTTATTTAGTCAACATTTAAATTACAGTCATTTATATTATTTATTTTTTATAATTTAATCACTGAGTTGTTAAATTTTTGTTATTTTGATGAAATGAAATCTTTAAGAAATGGTTAATTTTCAATTTAACCTCTAAACTTTTGATAAAATATCAATTTAATTTTGAACTTTTATTTCATTCATTTATCACACTCTTCATAAAATCTAATAACTCTTTCAACTCGAATATTCGACTAAAGTAACCTTTTATTGCTTGTCGCTCACTACCATTATAGATCATCGTTGTTGACAATTGTCGGACCCAAAATTTTTAGTTCACCTTTTTTTATCTCTTAAACGTGAATTCAATATATGTTCCACTGAAAATATCTTAAACTCCACAAATCTAACCTATAGTCTTTCAATTGTCTCTTTATAATCTCCCTACATTTATTATTGAAATACATCAATTTCAGATTATGTTACTCCACTTCTCAAGATGCTTCACTTTACTATTATGATTGACCTTAAAGTTTAATTTTAAAATTTGATTGAATAGTTATTTTAACTTTTATTTTTGTTTGAAGTATTTTCACTATCAAAGTTTCATACAATTTGATACATAACATTTAATAAAATATACAATTCGATATATCTCAAGCCTACAAATATTTTTTAATAAAATATACAATTTGATACATAAACTTTAACTTTATGTAATTTTATACATTAAAAAATAATTTCATATATTGTGTGAGTAGTGATTTAAGTGTCGACATTTACCATAACGTTTGATTAAATAGTTATTTTGATCCATATCTTTTAAAATACTTTAGCCCTTATTGTTTCATTTTGAGTTAGAATGACGTATGATTAGAAGGAGATCATTAATTAACTAAAGATTAATGCTTATACTAACTTAAAATGTCTTACGTGTCCAAAGTATTTATATGACACATATTATGTGTATAAAATGATGAATGTTAAAAAAATAGCATTCTTATCATAAAGATATGTTACATCAGTTGTGCTTTTCAAAAAGTGTGTTTGACAGGATAGTGTTTAATTACGTGAAAGAAAATTCGATCAAAATACTCAATGTTTACAATGATTAGGGTCATAATGAAAGTAAAAAATGTAAATGTAAAAATTGTATAAATTTTGTTAAAAATTAAGAAACACATATGGTATTTGTTGAATACACGTATTTACAAACTAGACGACGATAATAATCTGTATGTTGACCTTATTTTCGATAACTCAATGAATAAGTCCAAAACAATATATCTAAACACTTGGAGAATTAATATCTAAACAACGTAAGATTTGAGAACTTCACTATCAAACTTTTTTTTAGCAATCAAACTTGTTAATTTTGAATTGTCCGTATAACATTTAAGTAAAGTTTTGAATATTTGGTTTCTAAAACACTCAAAATCCAAATATCTAAATTTTTATAAGACTAATTAAGTTTATAATTTATCTTTAACCGTTCCAAATCAACAAGTATGATAGTGAGGTTCTCATATATGAGATTGTTTTTTTTAATGTTTAAATAATATTATTTAAAACAAATATTCATTAAGTGATTGAAGAATATATATATATATATCATTTCTATCACCTAATTTATAGGGATAGACATGGATCGAGTAGGGTCGGGCTTCCGCTCAACCCGACCCGACCCAAAAATTATTCATCTTCCACCTGAATTCAACCTGACTCAAAAAATATAAACTCTTCACCTGATCCAAATCCGACACGAAATAATATTTTTATTAACAAAATATTATTTTTATTCAATAAAATTATAGATTTAATTGAAAAACATAATACAGAGGGGGTATTATTGCAATTATCTTTAAATATAAAGATAAAATTATATGTTTACTCTGATCAAGTATTTTTCACCCTAAACCCAAACCAGACCCGACCTAACCCGTACCCAATTTTTTTAAAAAAAATATGTCCCGATTGAATCGAAACCCATTAAATTCAAGTTTCATACCCATCCTACTAATTTATGCTCATCCAAACACATTTTTAACATATACAATTTGCCAATGCATAGAACTCCGCACAAGAAAATAAGCATCATTCTTTCGACATGCTTCAAATTTTAAATTTTAATTGAGGTCAAGTTAAATTTGACAATTTTAAAATTATGTGCTTTTAAGTAAGTCAAGTCAAGCTAGACGATAAAATTTTCAAGTTAAATGAAATTTAATACTAATCTAACTAGACTCGGTACCGGCCCTAAGGTTATTACATATTTAATAAATTAAAAATTAAATTAAACTGGGATTTCACAGAGATGAAGATGGATCGGAGTACTGGCTTAGAATCTCTAACGAATTAGAGAAAAACAAATCGCACAGAATGTTCAGCTTCGTTCATCTAGGGAAATAATCATCACTTCCATCTTCTTTCATCCCACTTTTAACTTTAAATATTTTTATCCAATAAATGCAAGCATTTGAATGCACAAATGCTTCAGAAAGAAAGAATATTAACCAAAACAATTGAATCAAAAATAAAATAAAATAAAGAAGGCTCAGATATATAATAATGTATGATTACATCAAAGAGACAAAAAGCTCTCATAGTTTGATGGTATATTTTTCAGTCATCACAGCCTTCAAATATCATATCAATAATACATAGATCCATGTTGGATCAAGAAAAAGAAAAGCAAATAGTGATACTCAGAAACTAAGCTTTGAATGAATGCATTAAAGAGAAATAAAGATCTCACGTGGTACGGATTAGCTTCTGAACATCAAAATCAACACAGAATCAGATTATATGTTCAAGAAAAGATAACAGAGAGAAAAGAGAAACCCTTGATTGTTCTTTTTTAATTTGAAAATATAAACAGGAGAGCAAAGGAGGGGCGGGCCAACTGAATCTTGTGAGGCAGAAAACTCAAAGGGATGCAAATTATAAATAGGGAAGGAAGAGAAGCCCTAATTACTTATTCTGAAAATTACGTCCTTGCCCATCATTGTTTATATATAAACAGTAGTAAATCCAGAAATTTAAAAATATGTTCCAAAATGAAATTTTAATATTCAATTTTTAAAATAATTAAGTATATAGATTTTTTATTTTTTTTCTCCTCCTATTAACGCATTAAATAAATTTTTATAATATTTTTAAAATAGTGGGATTCACTTCCTCTCTTAGGGGCTTAGTACATTCGTATCTGGGTACAAAATGAACAGATTGTTCAGTAAATTATTCGAGAACCGTTCGTATATCGTTCATTTGTTAAGCTAAATAAATAAGTATGAAAAAATGTTTATATTCGTTTAATAAATGACTGAGCATGAACATAGGTGTATTCGATTAATTTTTATTCACAAATAAACTAGTTTATTGACTCGTTCGTTTCTGTTCATGAACAAGCACATTTAATGACTTGTATATAAGCTCGTCTAGAACCTCATTAACTTTTTATTTTTTTTATATTTTAAATATTAGTGAATTTAGAGATTAAATTGAACACATGATGAAATTTAGAGTTTAAATTATAAAGTTTAAAGTGTTTAGGTACTAGTGGCGTAATTTTATTATTTTTAGCTTGTAAATGAACATATTTTCAAACATACGAACGAATACGAATATCTTCAAAAATAAATAAATGAACATGAATATGATATTAAAAATTTAAACGAGCATGAATACTTTTAAACATAAACAAACTTACACGAATATAAACTTATTCATTCAAATTCGGGTTTATACATTCAAATTCGGTTCATTTATATTTTTTAACCGTTAATGATATGTTTATATTTTGAAAAATCAATATTTTTATTATCAAGGACATAATTAAATAATGTGAATTGATTTCTATGTTTTCTTTATTTAGTCTCTAAATTTTATTTTGATCCAAATTATTCTTTGAATTCCATAATTGTTTAAGATGTTATCTCTAAATTTTATTTTTATCCACATTAATTCTGACTTAATAACTATTTTCATTTTAGTTTGATGATACAACACTCTAATACTGTGTTAAAAGTTGTTTTATCCATTCTTTTAATACATATTAGAAAAAAATATAGAATATTTAAGCTATTTAAATTCTGTAAATTTTAAATTTTAAATAATTATATTTAAATATACATAAATTTATGTTCCCCTAAATATTATAATGACAATCATATGAACTGAATTAAAATTTAATCGACACATTACAATTTAATAATATTAATTAAATTAAGTGATTACTAGTGTAATTTACCCATTTTAAAATGTACATAAATTATATCCTAAGCATATTAATAAAATATACGAAAAGCATGTCACAATTACGTTGTAGCCTGACAAAACAAAATAAAAAATTACATTATTGTTCAATCAAACCAATTACAATTTACAATCTTGAGGTTTCTTATAAAATATTATGTAAAAGGGGGAAAATTAGTTTAGATAAAAGCAAATTACCAATCTTGGAAACCACCGTCCACGGCGAGGTCATGGCCAGTAATCAACTCCGAGTCAACACTTGCGAGAAACAGCACCGCATCGGCCACATTTCCAGCTCTCAACACGGCTCCTTTCAGAATTCTTCCTGCCTCGTAGATTTCCTCAACCTCCTCCACACTTTTCTCATGCGCCTGGCACGTCCTCGGCGTCGCCATCCCATTCGGCGACACGCAGTTCACCCTTATACCATGGACCCCAAGCTGCTTACTCACCGATCGAACTAACCCCAACAGCGCGTGCTTCGACATGACATAATCCGTCAGTTGCGGGGCTCCACGGCTGGCAGCCACACTCGCCGTGCACACTATGCTTCCTCTCACCCGGCTCCCCACCATTGCACGTGCCGCGTGCTTCACACATGCAATCGTACCGCGGAGGTTGACCCCCATCAGCCAATCAAACTGAGGGAAATCAAGGTAAAGAACGGTCTGATCGGATTTACTAAGAATCCCGGCATTGCTAAACATAATATTAAGCTGGCCGTAATTTTCGACGCTGGATTGGACCAATGCTTTCACTTGATCTTCGTCGGTAACGTTGCAGCGCATGTAAGTACAGATGTGAGAACCGATTGATGAGGCTACTTGTTGGCCTAGTTGGTCTTGGATATCGGCGATGATGATCATACGGGCACCGTGATCTGCGAACAGCCGTGCCGTGGCTTCGCCGATGCCGCTGCACCGCCGGTGACTATGGCTACTTTTAAGTTGAAATTTTAGATACTATCATATAAAATTTATTTTAATATTATATTTAAATTAAAGATAAATCTAAACTACCTTCTATAATTACCGATTTTTTCTTTAAAAATTAAAAAAATATAAAAAAATTATAAAAATAGTTGTATATTTTAATTACCGATAAATAAACAAAATTTAATAAAAAAATGGATCGAGAATAATATTGGTGGGGATGCACCAGCTATTACTTTAACTTATCCATCTATGAACCTTATGTCTCTATTAAACAAAGCTAGGAGTGGTCTCAATTCTGAAAAAGGTTAGGGTGACATATCCATAAACTATTCGGATAGTTAATTTGAGAGGACTACAAGGCAAAATTACCCTTAAACACACAATTAAGATAAGCATCGAATTTTTCAAAGAAAATATGTAAAACATATTTTTATATGTTAATATTAAAAATTATTACAAATTTATATAATTTAATAAGTCAAATTTGTAAATTATTTGTTAATTTATTGGTTGTATTATTTGTGAATTCTTTGAAAATTTATACATGCTAATTTAATAAAAATTAATTATTAAATATAATAAATCGGTGGAACTAAAAAGAGTGAAATTCATGCGTTGTTAATGATCTAAAGTAATGAAAAGTAGCATTTGAGACTCCAAGGAGAACAGATATATGAACATGCGAAATCAGACCAGCAATGCAAGAGCATCATGGATAAGGCCAAGAATTAGACCATGGTCTTATGCTCAGGCCTATGTGTAAACTCGAAATCGATATGCACAAAGGCTCGCTCGACTTCTGGTAGCCGCTCTAGCTTCTCCTGCAGTTTCTCGCCAATGTTGTGTGCTTTGTTCAGCAGCATGTCTTCCGGCAACACGATGTCGACCTCCACAAAGTAATGCGAACCGAACGTATATGCTCTAACCGTATCGATGTGCTGTATGTCTTCATGGTGGTTCCATATCAGATATGTCAATTTTGCTAGAAAATCAGGTGGAGCAGTTCTTCCAATTAGTGACCAGACATTCTCGATCACCGTCCTTGCCCAGGTACTCATCGTGTATATCGCTATCTGCAATTATCGAATTAAGAGATATAAATGACTACCTTGTTATTAGTAGCATGAATGTGATTGAGATTTGAGAAGCAACTTGAACTCACAATTATAGCTCCGGATGGATCAATCCACCATTTGAAATGGATAGCAAGAACAGCTGTAGCTAAACCAACTGAATTAGTAACAACATCAAAGAAATGATCCTGTGCGTAGGCTCTAACGATTTCATTTTTGAACTGCCGGCAATATACCGTCAGGGCGAACTTCACTACCGTCACGAAAACCATAATTCCAATCATCCATTTCTCTTGATTGTGATTGATCTCAGGATGGGACTGTATGTACATTAGAGCAACAAAATGAGTAAAAAGAGTAGTGGCCATACCAAAATGACTTGATGCTAACTAAGTTTTTAACTTAATCAAAGTGGCACACCTTGGCAATAAGTTCCCTGACAGACTCCAGCAATATTTGTAAACCTAGAGTTGCCATTACTGAAGCAAAAATAATGATACCCTGAAATTTTTAGATTTGTTAATACATTTATCATGATGAAACATAAGTTTATATCGGAGCGAAGAGCAGAGAAATAATTAACTTACAACGGGCTGCATTCGTCTCTTTCCGATCGGGTAGTGATATTGATTCGGGGTTTTCATGGCATGCGACGTGAACCAAAGAATAAATCCTGAGAGAAGATCCAAGAGTGAATCCAAAGTTGATGCAACAACTGCCAAAGATCTGCTTTCAATAGAGGCATAAACTTTGGCAGCAAAAAGAACCATGTTAGCAATGTTAGACAGATGAACTGCCATCCTCTCACTCCTTGCTAGTTGCTTCATTTCATCCTGAATACAAAATAGTATTAATACAGCATTTACAGTACTTTGATTTGCTTGTGGGGAAGAAACTTGCTGAGGATCTTCCATTCATGAGAAGTTTGTGAAGTATCTACCGCGTCAAATACCAACCCGCTGGGGGTTTGACCGACTGTCCAGCAGACGACACTTAACAAACTTGTCACGAAAGAGTCGAAAACTCCCTCAACAAAAACGGTGAACAAGAAACTACCTCGGTTAGGCTTCCAGGCAAAGAACCCATCTCATTCATGCTTTCCATCTCATTAAATCCAGCAAGGAGCCTTTCTTGCTTTTTGTAGTATTCTGAAACCTTCCTCTGTTTCTCTTAAGTCAAGAGGGAAAGAAAGAGAATCCAAAAACAACCATAACATCATCAGAGATTATACTTGACAAACTGACTAAATGATGAAACTATAACTTCTTATAAATACATAAACATTGTACATGGAAAACCATCATAACTAGTGGATCCTACATGCCCTTCAATTCTGGCCTAGGCCTCATCTCACAGTGGTCCCTTTGATGGCTGAATTATCAAGAAAAGGGCACCTAAAAATGATCTTTTGTATATGTTGTTTTTCTTTTTGGTACATTTTTGTATATGTTGTTGGGACAATGGAGAAACACTTCCAGCTTTTTAGCAGAGAGTATTATTCTATGCTTAGTTTAATAACCAACAATGGCCCCCTTAGCTTGAAACTTTTACAATATAGAGACAATTGCTATAGACAATATACCAGAATTAAAGTTGTGTAACTTGAAGTTTTCCCTTTAATTATGGGATTTCATTAGCAAAAATTACAAAGATAAGCATTAAACACAAGTGATTCCCGGAAAGCAAAACATAATTTCTCAGATATTTAGGCTTAAGATCATACTAGCAATCAAATCTGTGGAGGAGAGGAATATTGAACTTTTGTATTATACAAAACTTTTCCATTATTGATTCTCCTTTATGGTAAAGCACTTTTCACTTTTTCGGTAAATGAATTCATACATGAAAATCGTGACTCGACAGTCTTGACTCAGTCACTCATACAATGACCACCAACAATTAGAAACTGATAAAAAAAATTCTCAGCAATTGCATAAACCAGTTTTAGTTTACCGGGAAACTCCATAAAATCTCACGTGTTCGTAATTCATTTTTGGCCTAAACAATGTTGTTTTTCCACTCAAAAGAACCAAATTAAAGTTTCAACCATATTGAAAACACAGTCTTTATTATTATGATATAAAATTATAACATTAACATATCCTGCCGACAGAATAGAAATCTGACAAAGAGAAAGTAGAAATTGAAGAGAGGGGGAGAGAGAAATAAACTTACTATAAGTACAAAGGAGGCGAGAGAGAGAATCATCATCGGAGTTTAACCTTTGCTGGTGAAGGTGGAACTTGTCGAGGTTGAGACGCCAAGACGACGGCGGCGACGTTCCTTCTTGCTGAGGCAGAAGCTCCGTGTTATAATCGTCAACGTTGATGCCACTCTCGTTGTACTCCATTGTTGCCTTGCTTCTAATTTGCCAACTCAACACCTAAAACTTCTCATTCCTTTCCTCCATATATAATATATATAATCACGCAAACATACCGCCTATGTTTTCTTTTCCTATAAAAGTATATTTGTTTCGCTTTAAAATAAAAATATAAAATACTAAAAACATTATTATTATTTTAATATATATATATATATATATATATATATTATAAGGTATAAAATGATTATGATGTTACCTAATTATATTTAGATGTAAAATTTGTAAGTCTTTACTAATTCGATAAGAATATTTTATATAATTGTAGATAATATAAATATATGATAATGAATGCATGTTTAGTGTGCGTACATGTATGAGATAAAAATTAATGACATATATAGTGATGATTGATATGTATATAAAATTAAAATCATTTTAACTTTACTAATTCGACTATATGAATATATTTAATTTGTCTTTGTGCTTATATGTTACATGTATTCATTATATATAATATATGATAAGTTGATAGTGTTATTATATGGTGTTTGAGCTAAATAATATGCTTCAAATATTCTCGATGTGAAAGTATGCTTATGTGTTTATATAATACGATTAAACTTTGAATTATATACTAAAGTGATTATATATATATATATATTTGACATACTTATATTCTAAATGGATGAAATAAGATTAAATCATAAATATTAACAAAATATTTAAATATTTTAACTATAAGAACGATCGAATATATTTATATTATCTTATTACCTAAATGATATTAAATGCAAAAAAATGAGTGGCAATTCGGGGAATTCCTAGGGGACCATTTAGAAAGGTGTGGTAAGAAATTGCAAACTATTCCTCCCCTCTCCTTCTCCCTGCGGTCCATTCTTCCTCCTCTTATGTAGATATGCCTAATTAGAGTTTGCATTGCGGACCAAGGAATTAGGAAATTTCCTTACAACTCCTTCTACCCATTCTTTGTTTTCTTTTTACTTTCTTCATCATTATATAATTGGAGAGATTTTACATGTTACAATAAATATAATTGGATTATAAAATATAAGAATCAACGTAAAAAAATTATAGTTTTTATTAAGTTATATTAGTAATTTAAATATATAAAATTATAGGAAATGTAAAATTAAATCATCAATAAAAAAATAAAAAAATATATTTAAATTATGTTTAGAATTTTCAGAATTACGATCACCTCCAATATCTCTCGATTAGTCCATGATAAAATATATCACTTTTATAAGTTGGTTATAACTTTTTATAATTTAAATATATTTTATGTTATTTTACTATTTAGATTAATCTTTTAAAGTCAACGATTATCCTACTAATTTGATTAAATTTATTATAACATTAATAATACGCGAAATTATGATAATTGTGAATAAAATTACTTTTTCATACGTCAAAAATAATATTATAAAATCTAGAGGGGGAGTAAAAAGTACTCCAAAATATACAAAAAAGAAAGTCCAATAATAATAATAATATAAACCAGGACGAAGGAAGCTTCAAGAGATAACACCTAAACAAATACAAACATCCTCAAATACGTATCCACTTTAAGGATAAAGAAATCTTTAAAAATCGTGACTGCTGATACAGAATATATATATATATATATATATATATATATATATATATATATATATATATATATATATATATACTTGAATGCGTCTGTTCTTATAAATCATCAATTAAATAAATTAGGTTAAAATTGACTTAAATAGAAAAGAAATATAAATATAAATTATGTAAAGCGAGTGCATATCCATGAAATGGTTTTAGTGGGAATGTCGTCAAAGTAGCGAACGATTAAAAAAGGGTAAACTATGAGAATAATTCATTTTATTTTCGGTTCGACTGATTTTAGTTATTGATTTAAAAATTAAGTAGTTTTGTGTTCAATTTCAACCCTTCAGTCAAAAAATTTCACGTTACATGACTTCTTCTTATTGTTATTGTTATTATTTTTATTTTTCCGATACTTTGAAACTTCTTCTGCTCTTTTTGTACCCTTTTTCGTCTAGTGTTAACAGATATGTAGGGATATACCCTTTAGACTTTGCTTCAAAATCAACATGTAAATCAAATCGTAGTCTCCACTGGTAAATTTGCTCTCTTTTAGTTAGTGCAAAAACTTAGACTAACTAAAAAAATTCTATATCAGCTTCTGAATTTTTTTTTTACTATTTCAGCTCACAAACAATTCAAGAAAACTTAACTAAGGTGGAGCAGCTTTGCTCCCGTTTCTTCTGGAAAGGAGCTGATAAAAAGGCTGCTGGAGCTAGAGTTTGTTGGGCTCGTATCTACCTTCCAAAGTCTGAGGGACGACTTGGTCTGAAAAACTTAAAGGACTGGTGCAGGGTCTGTAATTTTAATCTTATCAGGAAGATTCTTGTTGGAAATGGCTCCCTCTGGGTAGCTTGGCTCAACAGCTATGTTCTTAAGAACCAAGACTTTTGGCTATTTCAAGCTGGAGTGAACGTAAGTTGGAGCATAAAACGGATTTTAAAACTGAGAACAGCAGCTTTCCCTATTCTCACTGCTGGTATACAACCCAAAGAAATCTGGGAAGTAAACCGAACGCATGAACAAAAGGTTCCTTGGCATCGTTTAGTCTGGTTTCCACTGCATATTCCCAAACATAGTCTGATAGCTTGGATGGTTCTTCTCAATCATCTTCCTACTAGAGATCGACTCCAACAAATGGGAATTTGTTCTGAAAGCATTTGTATCAACTGCAACCTCTTCCAAGAGTCTCGAGACCATCTTTTCTTCCACTACCCTCTAGCAGCTGAACTCTGGATTTTTGTTCTGCAGTTTACAGGTATGAACCCTTCTTTCATGTCTTGGGATGCCTATATAGATTCAGCTTGTTCTACTTGGAAAGTGAAATCTCTTATCACTATCATTTTGAAGCTTGCATGGTCTGCTTTCACTTTTTTTTGTAGCAAGAACGCAACAACAGAATTTTCCTAGGACGTCGGAGAAATGTTGAAGCCTTGCTCAAAGAAATCAAGAATGTTGTAGGCATTCGAATAAAGGGCAAATCCATTAACAGATTAAATAGTATTAACCTTACTCTTTGTAGTGCTTGGAATATAACCTAACCAATCTTTTGTTTGTTTTGTATGTTCATAGTTCTTTTGTTGTATCATTGGTTGATTGGTTGTAGCAAACTTTGCTATTTGGGTAATAAAATTTGAATTATCCAAAAAAAAAACAATTCAAGAAAACAAACTCCATGAACAACTTTGACATCCATATCAGCTTTTGAGGTTTTGCAAACCACGAAAAACATAGTCCAACCTCCACGTTTATGTTTATCACCCATAATCTAACGAGAGCTTTTGTGCGGATATCTTTGATAAAGTCCTATAAGAAAGTTTATGGTAAGTTAACCGGTAAGAACCCAAGTTGTGACTTGTGAGTGCAGTGAGATTACCTCCACTCTCCACTCTTATCCTGGGTATTGTCACCGCTGTACTTTTTCACCTTCATTATCTTTTTTTTTTTCATCATGAGAATCCATTTTGCCTCCATGCATGTTAACTCAACCATGATTCCAAAAGAAACTTAGATAAATGGAAGCAACCAATGCAGTGGGTTCTTTGAGTCCTTTATGTAGAGAACACCGGTTAAAAGTGCGAAGATTGCTAGTCCCAAAAGGAAATAAAGAAGCACAATCTCTAACAATAGTTGAACAAAAATTGGCCACAAGTATTTACTAATTACTAGTAAGGTGGGTATTTACTGGTAAGGTGTATAGAGTATAGAATAATGTAACAGTAGCTATTGAAGAACATGAATCGAGAGAAAAAGTAAAATGTTTTCAAAAAGCCTTTAGTTTGTTTTCTTAGGTTGTTAGCTTCGAGAGATATGTTTCATTTGTTGGATTGATAGTTTTTCAAATCACTTTTTCATACATGTTTAGTCTGATTTCAATGTTTCTAAGTATGGGTTTAGTTTCAGTTAGTATGGAGTTTTTGCAAAACCTCAAAAGCTGAGATAGATGTTAAAGTTTTTCAGCATATGGAGTTTGTTTTCTTGGGTTGTGAGCTGACATGGATGTCAAAGTTTTGAAGAAGAAGATGATTTCGGAATTTTGGATCTTTTTATTCTTACCTCACTTACTGTTAGTGATTTATGTGGATTTGTTTAGTATTTTTAAATTGTCGCCTAATATTTATGTTAATAGGTTAATGGAAGTTAACGGAGGAGGAACTTAAATCGAACAGATTGATAATGTAAGGAATCAATCGCTCTTAATTTTTAAACTAGTGACCAAAGTCTATCAAACCAGAAATAATGGATTAATGGAAGTTAACAGCTGAAGGATTTAAATCGAACGTACCGATAACGTAAGGGATCAAGCGCTCTTAAATTTTAAACCGATGACCAAAGTCTATTAGACCTAAACCGAACGGACCGATAACGTAAGTGATCATGCGCGCTTAATTTTTAAACCGATGACCAAAGTTTACCAGACCAAAAATAAAGGGGACTATTCACATAGTTTACATAAAAAAAAAAAGATGTGTACCTATGGTAAAGACATATACACGATTTTATGTTAAGAGATAAATTTTTATAATTATAAGAGGATGTAAATTTATAAAATTTTAGTAATAAAAATAAATTATAAATAGAAAATGTAAAAAAATCTAAATTGTATAATAATTTAAATTTTGTAGAGGATTACTGTCCTATCCCTATATCCTTATCAAGAGAAACAACACATAATTTTATATTAAAAAATAATTATATAAAATTTTCATAATAAAAAAAATTATTCATAAAAATATAAAAATATTTTTTAAAAAGAATAGTCCCAACTGCAACCGTGAATCTATCTATGCGTACCAAAATCACTATTTTTTTACTATCGAAATGCTTAATTAGTTAAAGTTGAACTAATGGTTTATTTATCTACGAGGAAGATAAGATCTCTTTTACAAAAAGCAAGAAGGATAATCAGCAATTTCTTTAAAAATAACATTACTTTTTTCTTATATACAAAACAGATACATTTATTTATTATTTTGCTGATAAATATCTTTGTAATTCTAAACATATCCAATAATTGAAATATAATTTCTTTTGAATAGTCATTTTTATACACTGTTGTAATATATTAAATATATATTAACATCATTTTTATTTTACACTAACAAATAATGTTGAACACGTTAATTGATTTTAATGATAAAAATAAATATTATTATCTCTAAAGATCTTGAGTACGAGTAGTTATATTTTATAAGATGCATGTGTATTATTAATTAATTAAAAAGATTCTGAACAGATATTATCTTATAACTACTGCATACTATTATTTTAAAAAATAAATAATGTTAATTATTAAAAATAATATATACATATTAATTTTTAAAATTTATATTCTATAATAAGGTATCGATACCTAGATTTACAAATTTAATCTCGCAACCTACCTAATCCACACTTTGAAATTTATTAATGCAGTTTATCAATTCTTCAAATACCAGACAAAGAACATGCTTCACTACTTTTATGAATATTCTATGAATCAATATAACATCATTAATATTCTATTTTAGCACACATCAATATAACATCATTAATATTCTATTTATAAATATTTGTACTCAAATACAGGCTAATTAAACTAAAACAAAGAGAGAAAATGAAGGTTTTATTTTTAAGAGATGTAAACGAATGTTATTTTTTAAAGTTTGCCTTAATACTAGCACAACGAAAAAGAAGGATCAATAGTATGGAGAACATTGAAACAGGCTATTAAAACTAATGACTATACAAGTTCCTATCGAGCCTTCATAATCAGCCTTCGCATGCCTTTTGGTGGATTTACCGACTCTTACAAGTGAAGAATGCTGCCTTTTCCTTTTAGTTTTTCCCCTAATATAATATTTGGCTTCAGTCCATTTGCTTACCTCTTATTAATTGTTGTTGGTTTTTTGGCAAAGTCCCACATTGGTTGTGTATAAGGAGGAGAGGAAATTCTTTTGTTATAAATAGAGTCATCATCCTCCTTAGTTAAGCATCCCACAAATATAAGACTTCTTCATCATTAAAGGCTATTTGTACTCTTTCTTTCTCTTTGTAATAATTCCTCTATTAGTGAAATATTATTTAAGTAGTATTCGAGGAGGTAGGCATAATTTTGGCCTAACATCGTTAAATTTTGTGTTCTTTTTATGTTTATTTAATAGTTATTGTCGGGTATAGTTGTTATTAATTATTGTCCTATTAAAATTACTTGTTTTGGTAATTCTGTCTAAGGAAAGTGGGTTTTAAGAGGGACAATTGTGACCCCTCCTCTTTTCTGGGAATCTACCTTGGGGTGATTTTTAGTACAATCGTTCTCACACTAGTCACCTAGATAATAATTTTTCAAGGTGAATTTGTTATTATTGGTGGAAATTAACCCAAATTCCACAACAATTGGTATCAGAGCTCTTGGTTTATTTTAGTATGCTCTGTGGTTGCGGCTTAGGCTGATCTTCCACATCAGAAAAAATTTCCTTGAGATAATTGGCATTCTGCATTGACAGCTATTAAATAGAATTTGTAGCAGAAATGTCAGACGCAACAAAAACATCCACATCGTCGTCAACAGCTGTGACAAATGTTAAATTTGCAGTGGAGATTTTTTATGGCACCGGTCATTTTGGCATGTGACAAAATGAGGTTCTAGATGCCCTATTTCAGCAGGGTTTAGATATTGCTATTGAATGAGAGGAAAAATATGATGTTGAGGAGAAAGAATGGAAGATGATCAATAGATTGACATGTGGTACTATTCGATCGTGTCTTTCTAGAGAGCATAAGTATGCATTTTCTAAGGAAACTTCTGCAAGTAAATTGTGGAAGGCACTGGAGGAGAAATTTTTGAAGAAAAGCGGTCAGAACAAGCTCTACATGAAAAAGATATTGTTCCGCTTCAACTATGTACCAAGTACCACTATGAATGATCATATTACTAGCTTTAATCAGCTAGTGACTGATCTGATGAATATGGACGTGACTTTTGAAGACGAAGATCTGGCTCTGATGTTGATGGGATCACTTCCTGATGAGTTTGAGTATCTTGAAACTACTCTACTTCATGGGAAAGTTGATGTGTCTCTCAGTGAAGAAACTGCTGCCTTGTATAGTTATGAATTGAGAAAGAAAGACAAACAAGAAAACACAAGTGTCGAAGCAGAAACTCTTGTTGTTAGAGACCGTTCGAAGAGTCAGAATAAAGGAATGAGAGAGAGATCAAAGTCAAAGTCAAAGTCCAGATTGAGCAAAGATGAATGTGCCTTTTGTCGAGAAAAAGGGCATTGGAAGAAAGAATGTCCCAGGCTAAAGAACAAAGGCAAACCTGAAAGGGGAAAGGCTGTCTCAGAATCAAATGTCGTCGAGTATGATGATGCAGATTCAGATTTCGCATTCACTGCTACGCCATCAACTAGTTGTTCCAGTTCATGGCTGTTAGATTCAGCTTGTAGCCACCATATGACCCCCAATAGAGAATGGTTCTTTGATTTTAAAGAACTAAAAGGTGGAATTGTCTACACAGTAAATAATTCCCCTCTTGAAACACTTGGGATTGGTTCAATTCGCTTGAGGAATCAGAATGGATCAATCAGAACCTTAACAGGTGTCCATTATATACCAGATTTAATAAGAAATCTCATCTCTGTGGGAACCTTAGAGTCAAAAGGTTTAGAAGTGAGGGTAAAAGATGGGATTATGAGGATTATCTCTGGTGCACTGGTGATAATGAAGGGAATCCGGAAAAGAAACAATGTGTATTACTTTTTGGGTAGTACAATTGTTGAGACAGCAGCAGTGGCAGCTTCTACTGATGAATAGGAGTCAGAAGCAACCAGGTTATGGCATATGCGCTTGGGGCATGTTGGTGAAAAATCCTTGAAATTGCTGATAGATCAAGAATTATTGAAGGGTGCTCGGGCTTGCAAATTAGCTTTTTGTGAGCATTGCATCAAAGGGAAGAAGACGAGGGTGAAATTTGGAACAACAATCCATGATACTAAAGGTATTTTGGATTATGTTCATTTAGATGTATGGGGTCCTTCCAAGACAACTTCATTGGGAGGAACACACTATTATGTCACCTTTGTTGATGATTTTTCCCGGAGAGTTTGGGTGTATACAATGAAGACAAAGGATGAGGTGCTAGGATTTTTCCTTAAATGGAAAAAGATGGTGGAGACTCAAACAGGCAGAAAAATCAAACGTCTCCGTACAGACAATGGTGAAGAGTACAAAAATGATCCATTTATAAAAGTCTGTGAAGAAGAAGGTATTGTCAGACACTTCACTATCAGATCTACACCACAACAATATGGGGTGGCAGAGCGAATGAACCAGACATTAGTGGAGAAGGTTCGGTGTATGTTGTCTAATGCTGGGTTAGGCAAAGAATTTTGGGCTGAGGCTTTGGTCTATGCTTGTCACCTTGTCAACCGCTTACCATCGACTGCTATTGGTGGTAAAACAACATTAGAGAAATGGTTTGGACTACCATGTTAAGGAGTCAAAGTTGGATCCAAGAGCAAAGAAGGCGATCTTTATGGGGATTACCTCTGGTGTGAAAGGCTATCGTCTTTGGTGTCCAAAAATAAAGAAAATAATCTTCAGCATGGATGATACCTTTGATGAATCTACCATGTTGAGAAAGGTGACTTCAGAAAAATTGGAGCAGACAGATGGAACTCCCAAACAGGTGGAGTTTGAAGGAAGAAAAATTGACCCAGCCAGTAAAGAAACTGATGATGACTCTCCTATGGTAGAAGAAGAGCCAGATGAAGAAGAGGTTCAGACCAAGAACCTCCACAGCAACATGAACCAATTGCACTTAGAAAGGGAAAGAGGACCATTAGACAACATGCTCGTTATGCTGATATAGTCTCTTTTGCATCACCAATTGCAATTGATGATGTTCCTGCCACTTTTAATGAAGCAGTCCAAAGTTCAGAACATAAAAAGTGGAGGATCGCCATGAATGAATAAATGCAATCCCTTCAAAAGAATCAGACGTGGAAACTAGCTAGTCTTCCGAAGGGAAAGAAGACAATTGGGTGCAAGTGGGTATATGCAAAGAAAGATGGATTTCCTGACAAGAATAACATCCGCTACAAAGCAAGAATGGTGGCTAAAGGCTACGCTCAAATGGAGGGAGTTGATTATAATGAAGTATTTTCTCCAGTTGTAAAACATTCCTCCATCAGAATTTTGTTGGCTTTAGTAGCACAGTTGGATTTGGAACTAGTTCAGATGGATGTAAAAACTGCATTTTTACATGGAGACTTGGATGAGGAAATCTACATGACTCAGCCAGATGGATTCAAAGTTGTTGAAAAAGAAGATATGTTGTGCAAATTAGAAAAAATCGCTATACGGATTGAAGCAATCTCCAAGGCAGTGGTACAAGCGATTTGACAAGTTTATGATAGGGCAAAAGTACACAAGAAACAAATATGATCATTGTGTGTATTTACGCAAGCTAAAAGACAGATCCTATATATATCTTCTTCTTTATGTTGATGATATGCTGATAGCTTCCAGGAGTCAGACAAAAATTGCGAAACTAAAGACTCAATTGAATAGGGAGTTTGAGATGAAGGATCTTGGTGAAGCAAAGAAGATTCTAGACATAGAGATATCAAGGGATAAAAAAATTGGGGAGGCTTTGTTTGTCTCAGAAAGAATATCTGAGGAAGGTACTAAAACGTTTTGGCATGAATGAGAAGTCAAAACCAGTTAGTACACCTCTTGCTCCTCATTTCAAGCTCGGTGCATCCATGTCACCTAAGGATGATGCAGAACAGGAATACATGTCAAAGGTTCCGTATGCAAGTGTTGTTGGTAGCTTGATGTATGCAATGGTGTGTACGAGACCTGATATTTCACAAGCAGTTGGGGTTGTGAGCAGGTATATGCATGATCCTGGAAATGAGCATTGGCAAGCTGTGAAATGGATTCTGCGGTATATTCTGAACACCGTAGATATTGGTTTGGTCTTTCAGCAGGACAAACAAGATGGTCAGTGTGTAGTTGGGTATTGTGATTCAGACTATGCAGGTGATTTGGACAAGCGTCGATCAACTACTGGTTATGTGTTTACATTTGCAAAGGCACCAGTCAGTTGGAAGTCCACCTTACAGTCAACAGTAGCTTTGTCTACTACAGAGACAGAGTATATGGAAGTTACAGAGGCTGTGAAGGAGGCAATTTGGCTTCAAGGGTTGCTTGGTGAATTGGGAATGGAACAAAAGCACATCAAAGTGCATTGTGACAGTCAGAGTGCTATTCATTTAGCAAAGAACCAGGTTTACCATGCAAGGACGAAGCACATCGATGTTCGATATCACTTTGTACGAGAGATTCTAGAAGAAGGTGGAGTCATAATCCAGAAGATTCGGACCACTGAGAATCCTGCTGATATGTTGACAAAAGTGGTAACTGCGGTCAAGTTTAAACATTGTTTAGACTTGGTCAATATTGTTACAAATTAAAAGATGAATTTGCAGACATTATTGAAGATTGGATTTTTGAGATATGTGTGTGGAATTTGCCAAGGTGGAGATTTGTTGGTTTTTTGGCAAAGTCTCACATTGGTTGTGTATAAGGAGGAGGGGAAATTCTTTTGTTATAAATAGAGCCATCCTCCTCCTTAGTTAAGCATCCTACAAATATAAGTATTCTTCACTATTAAAGGCTATTTGTACTATTTCTTTCTCTTTGTAATATTTTCTCTATTAATGAAATATTATTTTAGTAGTGTTTGAGGAGGTAGGCATAATTTTGGCCTAACCTCGTTAAATTTTGGTGTTCTCTTTATGTCTATTTAATAGCTATTGTCGGGTATAGTTGTTAATTATTTTCCTATTAAAATTACTTATCTTAGTAATTCTGTCTAAGGAAAGTGGGTTTTAAGAAGGACCATTGTGACCCCTCCTCTTTCCTGGGAATCTACCTTGGGGTGATTTTTAGTACAATCGTTCTCATACTAGCCACCTAGATAATAGTTTTCAAGGTGAATTTATTATTATTGGTGGAAATTAACCCGAATTCCACAACAACTGTTACTTTCTTTACTTGTGAGCCTAAGGAGTTTATTGATCTCAAAGTTTCACTAAAACATTGAAATACATTTTCTTAATTCAAATATTTGTCCTTAGTTGCCACAAATATTGTTCTTTGAAATACTGATCAGCAGAGTTGATATTCATCATATGAGACAATGGTTTTAGAAGTCTTCTCTTTTCTAATTGGCAAGAATGTTTTTTTCCCTATTTTTGTCTTGGTGGCCTGTAATAGACTCAACCGATGAGATGATGGTCCCACACACTTTTTTTTTTTTGGCTTTTTGAAGACATTGGTAACGAACTAGCGGTTGCTTCCCTGTTGAACGAAAAATACCAACTTTCTGAATGAATTTAAAAGTTTTCATTTGTCTATTATCATGTTCCTATTCTAATACCATCTGATTATGGTCATTAAGAAAGTTAACTTCTCTAATTTGTATGTTGCCTTAATGTACCCATTGTTTTACTTGAAATTTTAACTACCTTTTACCCCTTCAATGATTTTTATGTTTACTTAAATATAAACTTGCATGCGTTCAAACGTGATATATTTTGTTTCTAGCTGTATAATAATCAGTTTTATATAGTTTTTTTCCTAAATTGCAACCTAACTCCATATGTCATTCTTCTACAAACACCTCACCTTCACAAACATATTAACTCTATGCTTATTTACTCTTGCCACTTTGTAATATAAATATTTTCTGTGCTTTCTTTTCTAAAACTTGATCTTCTTTAGATTGATTAGGAATCGTACCTTATAATCTAGTATTATACATCCCTTTTCAATTTAAACAACTTTTTGTGCCTGTTTTGAATACCATGGGTGTGATATCCGTTTATTTTTGTTCATCATTTGTTGGACAAAACTAGATTAAATATATTCTATTGTTATGGAGACCTCACAATGTGTGCTTCTTAAAAACACTAGCTTTGCAACAACTTATAAAAGCCCATATGATCCTAAAATTTTCAAAATACCCTTTAATCCTTATTATATATTTTTAAGATCTATATGAATCATTTCTCTTTTGTTATTGTAATGTAAATTTTCTGTTATGTTCCTTTCTAAACTTGAACTTTTCATGATTGCTTCAGAATCCTATCATATTTCTGATTCCATAAATTCCTTCTCAATTTAATGTACGTTTTGTCGCTATTGTAAATACCACCGGTGTGTTTTTTCCTCTTATCTTGTTTATTAGTTGAAAAACTTGATTAAACATATTCTGTAGTTTGAAATAATGCGTTAGTGATGCTCTCACTTTCAGTTCTATTATTCATGAATTTTACTCATTTCTTTATTTAATTGCAGTGAAAAAGCTGCTCTTCAAGCTTTGAAGGCCAGTGATTGGCATCTTGAAGGAGCTTTTGATTTTTTCTACAGCCAACCACAAAGTAAAAGTTATCCTGATACTAGACATATGGAAGAGCTTTATAACAGATATAAAGGCAAGAGTGGTTTTTTTAATCTTTTTTTTTTCTCTTCCCAATTTGCACTTTGTACACTCTATATGCCTTTCTTTAGTGCCATTAAAATATAGATAATACTATAAATGTGCGAATAGAGGTTTGCCGTATTTTTGGTTATGTTTTAGTCCTGTAGATGCAAGATTAACAGAGAATACTGATGAATTTCTCTTGTTTATTGGAGATATTGATATATTCTTATTTTGGTTTTGTGAAATCCATGAAGTCATTATCTGCTACTTTTCATTTATGTATTACCCTGTATGATTCCTTTCATAAGAACACTTAAATGTTTTGTTCAGATCCCTACACAGTTATGATACTGACTGATGGTATTACTCTTCTATGCAATGAGATTCGGGTAGCTTTTTTTATCAATTAAGCTTTGATGTGACATTCTGACCCATTTGCTTTGCTTTTCTATTATTTCAAATGTAGATAAAATTATGTTTATTTCAAAATTTGATGATGTGGGAACCTTTTTTTCCCTGACAGGTGGATTCTCAAGATATTGTTATGGTATGTCTGCATCCCAAAGCACAACCATTTGTGATAAAAGGCATTCATATGAAGAAAAACAATATTATGATTCTGCATGTATATTATCTGCTTTAGCTTACATTTTGTCAAGGTTCCAAAGTTTTAACAAAGGTTTTGGAATTTGGCAGAAGTTCTTGGTTACTTTGTCTCTTTGCCACTTATCTTTTACACTGCATGTGTGCATTGACCGCATCAAAATTTACAGATATAGTTGTAGTAGTCTTGACAGATGGTGATAAAATTCTTTATAAATTATCTTTTCAAGTACCGGGTTTAACTTAAATGGCTTTCTGTTTAGAGTTTGTGAGAACAAGGTCTTAGCTTTAACAAAAGCTAATGAGGTAGAAGAATTGTAGGATTCTGAATTTTCACTCACCACTTCTGGCTAGCTCAATCTCTTATGGTAATGACTGATGAAAATGACTATAGGTTTTGAGAATTTGAGAATATATGTTGTACTAAAACTAGAAAGATATCATCATAAATAGTTGTAACCTTGTAGGAGGTTTGACAAGATGCCAATTTATATTTACAAATTGTTCCTATCTGATTCCAATATTTTGTGGACAGCCATGCTAATAATGCAGTAAATTGCAGTTAGTTCTTTCATTGCACATGAAGGCTTCTACAATGTGTGAATTTTCCAAGCAAGAGTTCTTCACTGGGTTGCAGGCACTGGGGTAAGTATTTATATTTTTTCTGTTTTTCACAATTTTCTAATTTGAAATGGAATTGTTGGACATTTGACCTACTATGAAGATAGCGCTGAAAGAAATACAATTTTCATGGCAGGATAGATTCTTTGGGAAAGTTTCGTGAGAGGATACCATTCATGCGCTCTGAACTTAAAGATGAACGTATGATCAATGCTTTATAGAGTATAATATCAGTGTTCAAATTAAAATTATTTTCGCTTGTCGTACATGTTGCATTTAGCTTCTTATAGGTTAGGTTTGTTATTATGCTGTGACTCTGAAAGTAAACATTTTCCTTTTTGGGGGTCATATAATAGTAAACATATTGTGTTGTTGGTAATACACACTTGTTTTCATCTTTTGCTTCTTTTGACTGCAGAAAAGTTTGGTGAGATATACAACTTTGCATTTGGCTGGGCAAAAGAAAAGGTATACCATCTTTCATGCCAACCATCCTTGATTAGTAGTATATTTTGTCTTGGCAGAGAGAGAGAGAGAGAGAGCTTGCCAACAATTGAGTGAATGGTTTTGGTCAAATTTGTTAGCATGAAGATTTTTTTTTGGAATGGTGTTCTTTTTCTTGTCAGAGGCTATCTTCCCGAATCTTGGCATGGTTATTCCTGTATTAGATCCGTTTCTGGTTGTTACAAAAGTCAAAGCTTTGGCCTTCAGCTTCATTTTGTTTCTCTGCTATATATTTGAAAAATATGTGCACTTGTCAACAATCTCTAGAACAAGTGGTTAAAAGCTTTCAGCTGACACCTCCCCTCTCGTCTAGGTTGTGGGTTCAATATCCATTAGTAGCAAATTCCCCTTTCCCCCTCTCCCTAGGTAGAAATTGTTCCCAAAAAAAAATAAGTGTACTTTGAAATTGATGATTTGATGCTTTTAGAATTCCAACTAGAATGTCATTGCGCTGAAAAAAGGCATTGCCCAGATAATAATAGGTACTTAAGCTGTATGCAAATATTAATGTTTTATTGTTTGTCTCAGGGTCAGAAATCTTTGGCATTGGATACTGCAATTGGTATGTGGCAATTGTTGTTTGCTGAGAAGCAATGGCCATTGGTGGACCATTGGTGCCGGTTCTTACAGGTTCCTCTGGAACATATTGTGCTCTTTACGTAATAGTGTAGTCACTAATTTGCTAGTAATCATTTTTAATTGACCTGCAATAAATTGAACTTTATTCTTTAGGTATTCTAAGGTATAATATTCATTTTTAAATTATGAACAGACGTGACATTTCTGCTGCAAAAGGTGATAACTCATAATTACAAAGGTCTATTCTTTCTTATAATTAAGTTGATCTCTTAGATGGTTGTTATTCTAGGAATATCTTTATCATTAACTTTTGGCCGAAAATTTAGAAGACAGGAACTTGTGCTTTTATATTATTTCTTTTATAAAAGATGCAATTTTTGCATAGATGATACGCTCCATAAAACTGCTCAAGTTTTCCCTGATATTATAAAATTTTACTATTTCTCTTGCATTTCTTCTGCATCAATCTCTACTTGTAGTTGTTTTGTAATTGCAGTTGTTGCCATGATGCCATTTGAACCAGGCTCGACATAACAAAGCAATCTCTAGGGACACGTGGCCTCAACTTTTGGCGTTTGCTAGGGTAAGTTATAAAATCTTCAATATCACCATCTCTTAGATAATCCTGTTTGCATATACGTTTGGATCAGCTTTATTTTGTCATCAACTGCAATTTATTAGAAAACTTAGTGCTGGTGCCTGACTATGTTGCACTAACTCCATTGTGTCGTGCATGGTTCCGTTACTCAAGAGTCAAGACTCGATATCGAATACCCCCATATCGCAAGAGACTCGAGTTGTATGTCATGTACATTGGTATAGATCTAAGAGACTGGATTGTCAATATTCTAAAGCTACAATATGGTTGTTCGAATTCCAGAAGAGTTTTCAAGTAGTCAATCAAGAAAGACAGTCCGAAAGTCATCGGGTAAGGTTTTATAGTTCCAGGCTAAACGTACTAAATCTATTAGTTTATTGCCGAGTGAAATCCTTTCCCGAAGTAGTGAGATAAGGATTTGCAGAGAATGCCTTTTCGGAGAGTCAAAACTGCATGTGATGTAACTGAACATGTGTACCAAGTGCATGGGCTATTCTTTTAATGTGACATTGCGATTCAGACAATTGACCCTTCACTATCAAATTACGATGCTGAAGGCGCATGGCCGTATCTCATAGACGAATTTGTGGAATACTTGAACGAGAACGGAATCAATTCAAATGCCCAGTCGATGACTGATTGGAACCAAAAACGATGAAAGCTGCTGCATAGTTTGTGTTGGTAAGTCTTGGTCTTCTGAAAATATGATGCAGAAGAACTCATGTGGTTTTTATATGAACTTCGATTGACAAAATGTACCCATTTTTACTCCATGGGATTGTTGATATTTTGTCATTATATACGTATTTTCTTTTAAATTAAACTTCTAGGTTTCGTTCTTGAGGCTTGGAAATTATATTTTTCATGATGATTTACGATTACATGAAGATTACCATTAAAAATGATCTATTCTCTCGCTCTCTAGATATTGGTCGAAGATACTTTATTCCGTAGATGGATAAAGTTCTAATTAATAGAGGAAGTGTGACACAACATAGGTACATAAATGTAGTGAAATCTACATTAAAAAAAATTGAGGAAGTGTGACACAACATAGGTACATAAATGTAGTGAAATCTACATTAAAAAAATCATGTAGATTTACTGTTTGATTATTAAAGAGAATGTTATTTTGAATTTGAGCAACTACATTTATAAGGTGTGGTTGCAATGTTTATAAGACGTGCGTGCGATGTTAATGATTAAAAAAGTTTATAATGCTTTTAACATTAAAAAAAGGTAACAGATGAATAAATATAAAAACATAAACTGATATAAGGCGTCATATGAATGTTACATAGAAAATAATTAAAATTAAATTAATGTGCCAAACATACGTAAAACAAAAGGTAAAAAAATACACAAAACAATATACTAATATGTAAAGCTTTGTTATATAAATTGGTATATGAATTTGGGTATTATTTTCCTCGATTGATATTTAGTTTATTTTTATATAAAAAAATATGATTGATTCACAAAATGTAAGATTATATCTAAGAATAGAACTACAACAATGTTACATTGTATTATTGGATTTATTTCACTAAAATATAAATCACAATGTTTGATTGAGAAAATATAAAATTATTTGAAAATAATTTATTCAATTTTGTCATTATATATAATATAACTTCAATTATATTTTTAATCATTGAAATTTATCTGTTTAAAATGTTTTAGAATTGAAAACTCAATTTTAGTTGATAATCAAACTTTCAAGCAAGTATCAATAATAATATCATTTTTTTAACTCAAATGAAAAAAGAAGTCTCAAATTGATACCTAAACCTGAAAAACTTCTCAAATTGTAGTAATGATTGGCTGTTGAGATACTATATCAAAACATAAATCGATTTGAAAGAAGAAAAAAAATCAAATTCAAATGCTAATTTGATATGGGGAAATATTGAACCAATTTTTAAAAAATCTCGACAATAGATTATAAATACTCTACATACGTATATATTTAATTCAATTGTGTAACTTCTGAACATAAACATAAAGTAAATATAAAAAAGACCTTTAAAACACAAAATTGCATCAGAACTAAGGTTTTAATGCCGGACAATCCAGTGCGAATGAAAACAAAACATGTAGTACAAATTTTCATTGGAATTCAGAAGTTCACCATGATCAAGCTTAACACACCCTACTTGTACAAATGAAGACGAAAATTGATTCAACAAATCCTCCAACAACAGCTCTCTTAAAATTTCTCAGATGGCAACTGCAATCCTTCCAGCTACCTGGTCCAGATCACGCTGGCCGTTTGATGTGATTCTCCTTCCACTGATACACCACATGAACTTCAGTTCATCTTATTAAGTACAAAAACAGCTAACAGCCTAAAAGGCAATGACTGACTACGGATAATTTATTGTCTGATGCATTTGTTTCTCCTTAAGAAAGGATCTACTTTTCAAAATCTATAGTTACTATATTACTTGCACTCGGGAGGTGAATGTTCAATACAAGTATGCATCTAATATGACAAGTTTAATGTGTTCATATGATAGTATCACTCTACCATGTCAAAATACAGGTCAGACATTGTGCACAATTTGGTAAGAAAATTGAAAAGATAAATTAGGGTAGACGTATGTGTGTATCTATTCGAATAAGGAATGATTCTGCAAGCAAAATTGATTTCCCATTTAAACTCGCTGTTAGGCATGACCAACTATCATAATACAAACATATGATTAATTGCAGTAGCAATCAGATGATCATTGCAAACAAAAAAGACGGTAGTAAAGAAAACTCGCCCTTTAGGATCGATATCGATGATATTCACATTCTGCAATTGCTGAAGAATGTGGCGCGCAACGGATCCACTGCTCTTGCAGAAATGACGTGGGCGACTCCCGTTTCTCTTAGCCCCTCCATAAATCCTCCTAAAGGCACCAACACCAAGACCTCCCCTCAAGTATATCTTCCTTGCCATGGAAGCTACAAAGCAGCAGGATATAACTTTCATATAGAATGCGCATACAATACCGCATTAGCGTCGGCCGATAAAGTAAGCTATAAATCTACATACCGGCTCTAATATAATACCAATCAGGGTCGTAAGGAGGAAGCTCCTTCAGTTTACCAGTCTTGGCAATGTCAGTCCACGGAGGGAGCTCGATCTTAAGAACAAAGAAAGATTTGAAGAAAAAAAACTTCAATCTTCAGGAAAAAAAAAACAAAGATACATAGCAGATCCAGAATCACAGACTAAGGAAAGAACTTAATTACATCTTTAAATGGAGAAGATAGTGAAAAAATACCTTGCCGGAACGCTTGAGATGGGCGGCGTAAGCTTTGACGAAGTCATGAGGGGAAACGTCTTTAACAGTTCTAGCTGCTTCCATTGTCTCGATTTATTTCTCTGCTACGGCGGAGATCGCCTCTTCCTGTTTGCGAAATATGCTTGCTGCGGTCGGAGAGGAAAGAATCCAATATATAAAAGATTTCAAGGGAGCTAGGGCTTTATGCTATATCTATATTGCCTGTGTTATCTGAATTACCTAAATATCCCTTCATTTTCTCTTCTGTCTATGACTTGGGCTGGACCTGATCGCAATTCAGTTTAAGCATGTTTTAAGGTAAATTACATCATAGGTCACTGAACCATATTCAAATCATTGCGATCTTTATAGAAATAAAAAAATATATAAATCTACAATGATTTTTTTAATAGTCTGAATCAATTATACAGTAACATTTATTTAAAATTTTCTTAATTAATTGACAATTTATATATATTCTACAAACATTATGGATTGAACCCATTATTTCTAGAAAAAACAACATTTCTTTTTACCACTAAAAGACAATTTGAGAATTTTTTTAAGATAAAATCATGAGATTTTTTTTCAAGTTACATAGGATACTTGCTATTGTAGTTCGTCATTATTTCTAATTTATAAACCTTAGATTAATGGGTTTATATATAAATTGTTTAGGATGAATTCATTGAGTGATATTAGTGATAAAATAGAATGTTAGTATTCTTAGATAATCGGGATTTGAGCAAATACACCTACAAGAGTGTGTGTATATTATCAACTGATTAAGAAAATTCTGAACAAATAATACATTATAATCACTCTAGACAATTCAAAAAATATATAAATCATTTATGGTAAACTACATTCTAGATCACTCAATTATTAGTCAAGTTACAAATAATTATAATTTTTTTTAAAAAAAATTACAATTTAATCATTCAATTAAAATATTATTACAAACAAATCATTGAATCGTTAAATATTATTTCAAATCAATAATCTTTGAATTTTAAATAAGTGAAAGCTAATAAGTAATATTAATGTATAGAATGATTCATATATTTATTTATTTTGTATTTTTCAATGATGGATTATATTTGTGAAATGTATTGATGAGTATTTTACATTTAAAATCTATATAATCAAAATAATTTGATTATAAATAAGGGACCATCCTACCATTTAAAAGTAGATGGAGTTGAGTGCACGTGTGTAGGAAGAATGATTGTATAATTTTCCTTGGAATTTAAAATAAAAGATACAACCCTTTGACAAAGATAAAGCTAAAAGATGCTACTTCAACCATGTTGCAGACTCGTATTTTTCATTGTTTCAGACTCGTATTATGGGCTGCTCAACTCTTACATGGACAAGCAATAAAAAAGAAAAAAGAAGAACAAACAATTCTGTTCAATTATTGTGGAAATTGTGTATTCTCCAAAACAAACTTCTAGCATGCTCAGTAACATCTTCCCTCCCCATATAATTAGTCGTGCGTTGCTAACACCAGTGAAATGTGCTCTACTAGGTCAAGAACCCGATTGCTGCAATAAAATTTTGGAAACTGTTAGACAAGCTGATTTGTTTTTCAAATACAGAACAATTATCCGAATATATGCATCAGTCTGGTGTGTCTGTGTATCCGTGTGGCTGCACGTGACGTGCACGCGAGTAATGAAAGGTTTGGATGACTGAATGAGAGAGGAAATCGTACCTGTAACCCCACTCGTTGTCGTACCATGAAACAAGCTTCATGAACGAAGCACTCAGCCCTATTCCAGCTTTTGCATCAAATATACTTGACCTGTTACAAGATAAACTCGTTACGACCTTAAATGCCATCATCAATTAAGAAGGAAAAAACACATTTAATTCCATTATGTTCCGATAGCAAAATCTAAATGAAGCAAACATAGAAGCCTTGAAATACAGCAATCCTAGATAATCGAACTTAGCATTGGTTCTGGTATATAAGCGAGCATTATTACTCAATTGTAATAGGCCTTTACGTCTCGTGTTACATCACAACAGAAGGCATATGTGGGATGGGTGTGTACAATAGATAGAAAATGACAAAATACCTCGAATCACCAACAAAATCATTTGAGACAACATCCTCGTCTGTGTATCCAAGAATGCCTTTAAGTGGACCCTCTGCAGCATACCTATAATAAAAAGATAAAAGAATCTCGGTAAATGTGATATATAATCAAGCAGTTAGCAGAAAAGAAAAAACAAAAACAAAATAGAGATGTGAACACGGAGGATACTCCAGCCACAAGTTAGAAACCCCACTTTATGGCTGCTTTGACATCTTCATAAGAGGCACTCTTTTGAAGTCGGCAAGTTAGATCAACAACAGAAACATTGGATGTAGGGACACGGAATGCCATTCCAGTAAGCTTTCCATTGAGTTCTGGAAGAACTTTTCCCACAGCCTACAAGGAAAATTACAATTAAAGTTTTGTTTCAGAAAAACTGTGCTGGAATTATAAATCTGGTCATTTATATCGTCTCATACCTTTGCAGCACCAGTTGAACTAGGGATGATATTTTGCCCAGCTCCTCGACCACCTCGCCAATCCTTCATTGAAGGGCCATCGACCGTCTTTTGTGTTGCTGGATTTTATAAACTACCATGTTATCATAACAATGCAACATCACGAGTTATCTAATGAATGAGGGGCACATGATAACCGGATACCTGTAGTTGCATGGACAGTTGTCATTAAACCCTCAACAATACCAAATTCCTCATGAACCACCTGCAACATGTTACCACAAAAACCAAGGAAAATTGCCAAAAAGAAAAATTTATACCATCCGCCTTGAACTTAAAACAGGAAGATGGAATTGTCTACCCTCAACAAAGGAATAATGTCAAATGCAGGCATACGTAATTGTCAACCACCATGAACACAAAACAAACAAAAGCAGAATCTTACCAAAAAAACACAATTTTCCGTACTTTACCACGTGACTTGTGACCATTAACATTTAACGATGGAAAAATAAAGCTTAAAATCTGAGGATGCAAGTAGACCTTGGCAAGAGGAGCAAGACAATTGGTAGTGCAACTAGCATTAGACACTATGTCCATGCTTGGCTTGTAGGTCTTCTCATTTACTCCCACCACAAACATAGGCGCATCAGCTGATGGAGCTGAAATTACAACTTTCTTGGCACCACCCTGCAGGACAGGTTCACTAAAGTTAAATTTGGAGCATTTTACAAAATGCATGCACTCACAAATGTGCTTGTAATGTGTTTCTATTAATGTGGTCATGCAAAACGGGGGGGGGGGGGGAATCAAAGACCTTAGAGAACTAACCTTCAAATGAGCCGAGGCCTTAGCTAATGTTGTAAAAACACCAGATGACTCGACAACAAACTCAGCCCCATAATCACCCCAAGGGATCTCTGCAGGGTCCCTAGTCGATATTGTTTAAATGTTAGCTCAAGTTGAGATGATTTAATAGTAAATCACTAGTTTTTTAATAAAATCAAATTACATGATTCTATGTTGCAATTCGTAGATAAGCTAATTCCAATAGATCATTAAAGGAAAAGTACTAAGAATAATACCTTTTGCTTACAACCTTTATTTGCTTGCCATTAATTTCCAGAGTGGATTCATCCACAACTTTGATGGTTCCCTTAAAGCCTCCATGAGTAGAATCGTATTTAAGCATGTAAGCCTGAATTTAATAAAAATATTAGTAAATTGCAACAATTTCTGATGACCAGAAGAATAATAAGGGCAGTTATCCTGGTATGTACTGAACAGAATAGCCAAAGAAAAAGAACCTTTAGCCCAAACAATAACCACCCATCCAACACCCCAAGCTACAGAGACAGAATAAGCATAATGATAATAATGAGTATTGATCATTTATGGTAGACATAAAGTTGCTTTCATTGTGACACCAGGAGAAATATCATAACTCAAACAGAAGCCTAAAAATTCCAATTCCCACGCAAAGATTCAAAATGTGCAGATCCTGAACCTATGTTGCCCCGACTCTTTTTCTTTAGATATTTGTGTCCAGCACGTATTCAGACATGATATGGGGCTATTATCGTCCAAGGACACCACAAAATGGAAGCTAGCCTTCAAAGAAAGTGATAAAAACTACAAATAGCTAACCTTTAGTGAAAGGGTTATAACACAAAATTAGTAATAGTTAGCTCTCTCACTAGTTAAAATCTAGGTGTCCAACTTAACTTGGAAAAAGTCGTAGAAATTTAGCTTTTATTGACCTTTTCTGCTCGGACTAGTCATTTATGATCACGCAATACAACACAGACAATGGTATGGGATATCTGTGTAAAACCTGTCAGGGATGGTCTCTCGTGGCGGGCAACAACTCTACAACTAGAGACGAGGTAATAAAGGTTCTAGAAAAAGAAAGATGAAACGGCTTTGTTACAGGAAAAAGGAAAGAAAGGTAGAAGCAAGATAGAGTATGCTAATATCTGGGCTCAAAATGTTTCCAGTTGTCCAAATTGGATAGAATAAAGTTGAATGTATAAATCCAATACAAAAGGCAATTGACGAGTAAGAAATCTAAACACGTGGTAAAACCAGTATTAATACCATGGAAGTTGGTTCTGCACTGGTTCTGGCTGTACCAGCCGGTGATCACTGTTCTAATAATAAATCGAAATACTCAGTTCTTAATTCCGCAAAGGGGTCAGCCACCATTTAGTAGTAGTTGAGTGTATGTGTGGAGGAAGAGTGATTGTATAGCATTTCCTTAAATTCTTAATACGTAATTTATTTTCAAATCATTTTTCTCTTTGTTTCCATATTGCATTAAAAATGCGGTAAATCCATACAGTAAAACAAATCAAAGTGATATTGTATGTAATAGTTCAGGTAAAAAAACAGTGCAATACTGGCTTTCTTGATTCATGAAAGAAATATACCTTGAATGAAACTTTAGATCGAACCAACAAGTGAAACTAGACAAGCTTACCATGTACTTAGCATCAATAAATGGATCATTGACAGCTACTACATCGATATCATCCCTTACAATTGCTACTCGTAAGACCAACCTTCCAATCCGACCAAAACCTGTGAAGGTTCATTATGAAAAATGAGTGATTGAAAGCATAAAACTTAATAATATTATAAACTGTAAAGAATCTAAATAGTGTTAACATCGAAGGGGTTTCAATTTGCGCATATGTTACTTATGAAACTTTCCAATCATACATACTATAATAGCATATATGAACTGCAGTTCTGTAAACATTTTTTTTTCAAATGTGCCCAAATCCCCATCCTCCCTTCCATAATAAATTAAGCCTAGGAAACTAATTCTTTGTATCTGCAATAATAATTGCATCAACTTAAATGCGCAAGCTAATTGAAGGTAAAATCATTTTCTTTGAAGATTAATGAAACAACCTGATTAAGATAGATACAATTATAAAATAAAATAAAGGCATAATCCAAATAAGGGAACGTACCATTGATTCCAATCTTTGTGTTGCCGCTATTCCGTGATCCTAGACAAATTAGAAATAAGTCAAAAGCAGAGGATCAGAACATACAGGTTTGAACACAAATAACTAAGCTTCTTTTTTTTCTTTCTACCCTTCATTAGTATATAGAACACTTACTTGGAACTGTGGGAGGAATTTCAGTAGCAACGGCTTTGATGGGTTGTATACTCCTTGAGTAGCATTTCCTAAACAGATGAATATTTTCTTAAAACATGCCAACAAAAGGCCAAAATTTTGCACAATGAAGAAAATATTGAAAAGCCAATGTAGAATAAATTAACTGCAGTGGAGAAGACCTAGTTGAAACTGCAACACCAAAACTGGAATTGAGATTCCCACCAAAACCAATGCTTGAAACCTGCACAGGCATGATCATTCAACTTACTACCAATAATTTATTCAACACGATCACGTTCAGAATTAAAATTAATTAAAATCAAACAATGTTTTATTGTTTTCTCATCAATCAAACAAACTAAGCGTGACTAAAAAAATCAATATCTGCACCTCTTAACTAAATAGAAACATGGATCACAAAGATAAATCAATTCTTAATACTCGTTCAGCTTAGCTTTAGCTCAGTCTTTCTTTTGTTTCCTTTAAAACAAAAAAAAAAGATCTATTTGAGGTAATCGGGGGAAAGTGAAAGACCTTGAGGCGATCAGAGGGTGAGAGAAAGACGTCAGAGCGGGCGGAGACTTCGACGAGAGGAGCGGCGGCGGCGGCAGTGGATCTGATGAGAGAAGAGAAAGCCATTGTTCCTCGGATAAAATAACAGAAACAAGTGAAATGAGAGAAAGCTATCTGGTATTGGCAGCAACAAGTGAGGAATAAATAATAAGAAAGAGTGGTAAAGTGTTGTTCTTTTTTTGGTATAAAACAAAGAAAACAACTGTCCAATAAACGAAGAGAAGGGAAGAGAACGGAGATTCTTAAGAAGGATGAGAGACAAATATCAAATTCGTCTTTGGCTTTGATCTCTGTGAGTCCCAGGTTTGAGCTTTTGTTTCTTTCAATGATTCAAAATGCAAAGAGAATAGCTGGTTGTTTGGTAACTAGCCACCTAACCATCATTGTCCGCTGGTTTTCTCCTTGGAATTTGGATACCCATGTGTATTGAAATTTTGAGCTATTTTTTTATTTTTTAAAAAAAAGTGTATTTTAAAAAAAATATTAAAAATAATTATTTATTTATTTTAAATAAATAAAAAACCCTTATTTATTTTATGTTTATTACCGATCGTTAAAAATTAATAGAGATACTCTTTGAAAAATAGATCTTGGACTTAACTAACAAGGTTTGAGTCTACTATTAGTATTAACTAAGGACCAGTTCACACCCCGGTAAACAAGTTCTCGGCTTCAACCTTTAACTTCGTCAACTTCCTCATGGTTCAACCGAAGTGAGGCTTGCAGGCATCATACCTGCAATCCTCACCCTTCAACGCATATTTCTTAATACAGGTCATTCAAATACTACCTTCACTTGCCAGAATAAATTTTACGAGTAACAATCAGCATAAATATTTTTAACTGAATTGATGTTGTATTAAAAACTGTGACAATAAAGTATGGACTAGGGATAATAATAAATCGCATACTTATGTGTTATTCTATTAATATCTTTTAAATTCAGATAATATCCGAACGATTATATAATGGGTAATTATCATCCAATGAATTAGAATTTTTTTTCAATATTTTATTATAGGAATCTGCTTTACTTTTTTGTGTATATACATATTTAAATTCATTATTAAATATCATTTTATGAATAATAATTCAGTTGTCCATACTCATATATATTGAATATTTATTTTGAAAATAGTTTAATTATAAAGTCTGATAAAATATTCAAATTTTTAAATATTTATTCAAAATTCAAATGTAGATATTTATTTGTTTTTATCATCTCTATTAGCATTTTATTACCAATCACAGAAGCAGGCAGAGATCAGAAGTTCCAAGTAAAATTGAAGGTAAATATTATTTAAGGTCCAAACCTCAAATATTGAATTTTAGGGTATAAGATTTAAGATTTAATGTGTAGAGTTAAAATTTAGAGTAAACTAATAAATGATCTCTCGACTATAAGAAATTATTTTGTTGAATTCATCGACTATTAAAAGTTATAAAATAGTCCCTAACTATAGGGTGTTGTTTTGTTGAGTCTCCGACTATTAAAAGTTATAAAATGATCAATCGACTATTCATTATGTTATAAACTTATTTTTTTGTTAAAAAATGAACGATAATTTGAGTTGGACATTAACTTATTGACTGAGATATAATAAAATCCGATCTCATAATCTCAAACGATTATTATATCACAATCAGCATATTAACTTCAAACTCAGACAATTATTTTTTAAAAGGAAAATGACAAGTTTAGAATATAATGAATAGTCATATGATAATTTTATAAATTTTAATAGTCAAATGACTAAACAAAATAACGTCCTATACTCGAAAAACTATTTGTGTATTTTATCTAAAATTTAAGATTTTTTTTAAATAAAATATATTTAAATATTAAAATCCATCTATGAAAGAAAATCCAATAAATTAAGAATAAAAGGAAATTGAAGGAGGGGAAGGACGTTGCATGGAAACACTGCGATTGTACGAATTCTCCAAAGAGGAATGGAATAGAAGAAGACAGCAAAAGCTATTTAAAAGGACAAAGCGAGTTTGTCGCGTAGTGATCAGGTAAAACTCAACTCAGCCTCGAAAGCCACGTTGGATCCACGAAGTGCGACCTAGTTTAAGGGTTTTCCCCGGTTCTGCAGCTCGGCTCTTGGCTTATTACAGTAGTAGGTGGTTTGTTGTATTATTAGTTTTTTATTAATACTTATAATTATAATAAAATATTTGTTAAAAGATAATTTTTAATTAGTTGATATCGAAAATTCATACTTTTAGTATTTATGATGCTTTAACTTAATATCTTAAAAAATAATAATAATTTTTTTATCATTGAGATCGTTTAATTCCTATCAAAACCTACTATCAATTTATAGTAAAATGGTTTTCTTTAACAATATATATTTTAAAACTAAATGAAAATATTTTATGTTTTTATGAATAAATTGAAAATAAAAATAAATAAATTGATGATACCCTTCGTTTATTTATTGTCTTCCTACCCTTACGGAGGTGCTTAGAAGTGGGGACGGTTTAATCTAAGAGAGTTTTGCTTAGAGACGACGTCACTTACTGTAAGGTTTGTTGGGAACAAACAACACCTTGGTTTCTACGTTCCATTCAATATCTTTAGTGTAGGCTGTAAATATATTTTGAGTAAACTGAATATTTAGTACCATAACTATTAATTTTATTTTATTTTGATCATTCAACTATTTTTTTTTAAATTATACTTTATGTTTAGTCTTGGTTTTATTTTCTATCACTTACAGTTAAAAAATTAAGGATGATGCTACAAACGGGGGTTGGTTCAAGTGGTAAGCAGTTTGGTATTGCTTAAGTGTGTCTCAAGTTCAAAGTATTGTGTATGCAACAAATCTCTGTCGGGAAACTCACCCACCAAATCTAGGTATGTGACACTGGTCGGTTCCAATTAGTCGGGGTGAAGCACTAGGGTACCGAGAGGGCAACAAAAAAATTATTGACGACGATGACGTGTCACCATAAGATAATGTTACATTATCTTTGAAAAAGTTATAAAAATGTCACGTTAGCAGTTCTATTAATATTTTATATGTGTGTGACCAAAATAAAACTAAAGCGTAACATTAAGTATGATTTCTTTAAAAAATTATTGAGTGACTAAAACGAAACAAAATTGATAGTTGGATATTAAACGTGTAGTATACGTATACATTTTTATAAATATATTATCATTTATGTTATAATTAATCGATTTTGTTATTTAAATTTCTTTTTAGTTTTGTAATAGAGATGATAAATATTTTATAAAATTAATATAATTTAATTAATGTTATAAATAAATTTATGTATAATTATGTTATAATTAATATATATTTATAAAATGTTAATCTTTCCTCTTTTAAAACCCTAAATATATAAGGCAATGTGCCCCCAAGTCCCTCTCATACTTTCCTCTAGTTGTAACCCCATTTTTATGCCAACTAATATTGTTTTCCTTTTGATTTAACCATAAGTATGTTAACGGCCTTTACGTGTACGTTTGACATAGGGGATTGATGAAAACTTATGGAAACCTGCCTAATCTTATTATTATTTTTAAGAGTAAACTGTACGGGTGATCATTATCTTATTATTATTTTTAATTTTCATTGCTTATCTAAAATGTTACGTTGACTATTATTTAATTTATATTTTTTTTAATAATTTGAAATGATTATAAGTAATATTTATTTATATATTTTTATCTATAAATGCATCTGTTTAAACCCGTATTTTTTATGAAAAATAGCACTCCCTTCTTTTAACCAATTAAATTTGAGAATTTTTAGTTTTAAGAGTGAAATTAAAACATTATTATGTATTATTTATAATTTTGAGAGAGAGTATATAATATATGTTATATGATCATCTTCCATGGACTGTCCAATATTACCATACTGAACATTTAGTTACGCATAACTACGCTATGCAAATCTTGCATGAACTAATACTACAAAAACTATTTGTTAGAATTACAATTATGTGTCATTTTTTTCTTTAACTAACAGCTTACAATATCAGTTTTAGTATCGACAGTTGATAGTTTATATTTTTTTATTTTTTATATTACATATTTGATATTTTTGTGTTTTAGTTTTTAATAGCACTAGTTTTATGATACGTTTTTTTCCCATCTTTGACATGTTATCAATCATTTGGTATGTTATTTTTGTTTATATTTTGCCTATATTTGGATTTGGCATCACTTTAACTGATTGAAATGGCGTTTATTTATTATTATATTGATATTTCATGTTTTAAACTCATAAATTGGATTATAGTACTCTATTTATAGTTGTGGATAGGGTTGTAAATGAGACGAGATAGATCGAGCTATTCGAGATCGACTCGGTCAAGGCTTGATAAATACTCGAAATGAATGGACTCGAATCGAGCTCGACTCAAATTCTTAACGAGCCGAAACGAGCTACTTGATACTCGACTCGAAAAGTTTGTGAGCAACTCGAAAATATAATATTTAAAAAAAATATTAATAATATTAACATTTATGTGATGATTTTTTAAAAAAAACTTTCATGTATTTAAGGTTTAGGTTCGAGTTTGAGTTTGAAACTTAAATCTATTTAAGTTTAAGATTTTTTTCTTCATTTCGAGCTTTTCGAGCTGCTCACGAGCTTCAGTTCAGGATTTCGAGTTCGAGTCGAGCTTAAAAATTTTAAGCTCACGAGTTTCGAGTCGAGTCGAGCCTCATTTCAGAGTTTTCGAGTCGATTCGAGCTCAGCAATACTCGAGCTCGACTCGGCTCGTTTACACCCCTAGTTGTGGATAGTCTTCTCACGTCACATGACTCTAATTTACGATTTGTCAATGATATTTCAATAATTTTTGGTTGATGGTCTTTAATATAAGTATCTAATTTCTTGTGTCAATGATTATAAAAAATGCTCTAATCAAGTATTTATTTTTCAATTATGGTTGTAAACTTCATTATACTTCTTATTTTTAATAAAACTAGTTGTTTCTATAAAAGAATTTTTATTTATTATTTATTTATTAAAATATTATATTTTGATATTGTTGATGAATGCATCACAAAAAATAAAAGCTAAAAATCATGCATTTATAGTTCAACTTAAATATATATTAGATAAGATAATTTAACTTACAATAATTTATATCATACTATTATAAATAATTATAATCAAATTTAAATAGATATTCAAGTAATTTATTTGATTTAATTTTATAAATTTGATTCAATTCAAAAAAATTTAAAATAAAAATTGAATGATAAAACATGACTCATCTAATTAATTAACTTAGTTTTTATTTAACATTATTTTCAACTCGATTCGATCGAATCATCCCTGATTAGATTAGTCTTAGTATGTACATTAATATTTTAAATTAACAATAATTTAGTGCTTAATTTGATTGTTTTTAAGTTTTACATAAAGGAACTCAATTCCAATAATTTCGTAATGAAATCCAACAAAAAATCTCCCCTTTCCCTATCTAATCGTATGTAGTACTGTTCAAAACAAAGAAAGAGGGTAAGTTGATTTTTCTTCTTTACATTAGTGACCATTTGTGTAGTTTACCCTTTTATTTTCTCCCATAACTTGCTGGGTAAGTTAAAAGAGTAAAGGCAGTGTCTTACTCGTGAGTGTTTATGAAACTGAAAAGGAGTGGCCTTTGATGTCCAATGGCAACCAGAGAGTCGATAAAGGAATTCCCTAGTGCTGAAAACGGAGAAAAGGATGAAGAAGACGAGAAGTGGATTGCTCACTATTCATCAAACCATCAAATACTTTTAGTTGGTGAAGGGGATTTCTCTTTCTCTTTGAGTTTGGCCAATGCTTTCGCCTCTGCCTCCAACATTTGTGCTACTTCACTAGACTCCTATGGTACATAAACAACTTTACTTTCTCTTTGTAAATTTTTTATTTCTTTGATCATTTTACCAAGCCCCAAAATTTTGTAAAGCGTTTTTATGCATCCTTTTAAAGAATCCAGAAAGGGTTTGGTTAATAATGTTTAAGACTATATATGTTTGTGTGTGTGTGTATGTGTATGTATTGCTATGTCGTTTTATTGATGTCATGGTTAAATTAGATGTTTTGAAGAGAAAGTACAAGAATGCAGCGTCGAATTTGGAAAATCTTGGGAAGCTAAGAGCAACCTTGCTATATGTAGTGAATGTAAGCACAATGAAGTTTCATACCGAGTTAGCCAACCGAAAGTTCGATCGAATCATCTTCAACTTTCCACATGCCGGCTTTTATGGAAAGGAAGATAATCTCGATATGATTAAGTAAATTTCCTCTTTGCAAATTCATATATGTTTCTGGAATTGCTTTGTCGTGTTCCATATGTGTATTTAGTGTTTTGGGACATGTGTTCATGCATGGCAATCTTTTGATCTATACATGTCATCAATGTCTTTGCTATCCTTTTTAATTCTATCGAAGTTCTCTTAAAAGTTAACATAAATTGGTAGAGCAAATTGCCATTATTTCAGTATTGAATATGGTGGTGCTATGAGTGTGGAATATGGGCATATGTCCGAATATATGTTTTTCCATCCATATAGAGAGTTCTTGCAGTCATTCACTGTTATTTCAAAGAGTCCGAGCAACATTATGGTGGTGTACTGGTGTTCCTTTGTGCCGTTTTCGCTTTTCTTGATTGGACTAAGGGCAATCTCATAGGTCTCTTTGCTGCAATCTCTGCAATTCGTCCTAGGAATTAGGGGGATCAAACATTTTATTCCTTTTAGATTTGGAGGGAGTTATACCATGAATGTAAAGTGCTTATTTTGCTTCATAATTTTGTTTCTCTAAGATTAGATTTTGATGCTTGTGTTCAAGAATCAAGAGATCATATGAAAGTATTTAGTTTTCCCTTTGGCTTCCACTCCGTGTTTTTCACAATTTCATTATACTAATACAGGATGCATAAGCAACTTGTGCAGCGTTTCTTTTGGAGTGCAAAACGCATGCTACGAGTTAATGGCGAAATTCATGTAAACCATAAAACCAGCTATCCATATTGCCTATGGAATCTTGAGGGATTAGCTACTGCAAGCTTTCTGGCATTGATTCAGCGGTAGATTTTGACATAGAAGATTATCCAGGTTATCAAAACAAGAGAGGGGATGGTTCGGATTGTGATGTACCGTTTTATCTCGGTGAGAGCAGTACCTTCAAATTCGGCTTTTGCCCTCGAGCTATGAAAGTGGCTAAAGCAACCACAAGGTCGGGGTTCTGTAAAAAATCTAGGCATTTTGAGACCATTCCAATGCCAATACAGCTGCAGCCAACTTCTAGTTTCAACTATCCTCAGAGGAACCATATTGTGAATCACATCCCACTGCATGTTGGGTTGCCCCCTACCGTCCCTAACGGTAATCAATTCTCCGAGGTCTTCGATAGAAACTTAAAGGATTTGGTCCGAACATATGGGTGGGATAGTTATGGTGTGACATATCCTGAAAGATTGTTGTCTGATTTTGATGCAAGATATTATGGTCTAGGAAGAGTGAGGTATGGTTTTGACAGACAAATGCTAGAGTGCCAAGAACCTTGAAAGGTAACTTACATTACACGAACTGCACGAGCACGAGCTTCACCATATCACCAACTCAAGGCCACATCCGCTCAGGGCACTAGCATGTCAAGCCTACCAGCCGAATGCAACTGATAGAGGGGGCATTCTCCGTCTGTAGATACTAGAATCTTTTGGTTTTTCATTTGTTTCGGTTACTGTGTGCACCGACATGTAAAGTCGGAAATGCTTAAGCTTCCTCTGAAACTAGTTATCTTCTGTCCATGGAACTTAGAGTGTAATGCTTAACCAATAGCATCTTTGGTTTGCTTCATCCTTATGTTTTGTGCCTAACTATGTCTTGATCCTTCTACTATAATATTACAGCACTGCATTTGGGATATGTGATAGTATTCACTGCTTTGTAGCTTCTTATAGTTACCCCACCCAATTCTCTCTTAATAATTTTAAACCCTTTTATTTTCTACAGTTATAATCTCAAATTTTACGTTATGTAAATGATCAATAAAATAAGGGTAACAATTAAAATTGAAATATAGGCACACTATTAATTCTTTTGATGAATGAAGAAATAAAATTAATTATTATCTACTTATTTGTTCAATATGAATAGGCATAATCTAGAGGTTTAATTGGTAATTTGTTCTGATTGCTATTTAGGCTCTTATAGTTTTTTTTCAATGTCACTTAAATTTTTTTAAATATAATCACCAATATTCGATATGATCAAATATTACAAAGATCTAATATGAGGTAACTTGTAATTTAATTTATTATATTTATAAATACCAACATCTGAAACTCTGATATTACTAGTGATTTAATGCCTCATTTAAGTAGATCTTAAATGACCAATTGATTGTTAGTGACTTTTTAAGTTTTATTTCATAAATAGCTTTAATTTTATTTGACACTATTAAAGAATAATGTGATCATTTTAATCAATTAATGAATGATACATACACGATTAAATTAAAAATAAATTATTCTTCAAAGGTAGTGGCTCTCCTAGTCTTCTATCATAGTTTTTTTGTTTTGTTTTGTTGGTAAGCCATTTATTTTTTTTATTTTTTTTTATTGATATGCGGCAAGATTAATTTTAAATTTTATTATTGGTTGTCAACTATTAATATTCGTTATTGTTCTTTTATTTTTCTTTTTATTTTTAATAAGTATGTGTATGACACGTTTTCTTTTACCTTTATGATACATTTTCTTTTGTTTTTTTTATATTTTTTCTATCATTTGACCGTTTTTACTTATATTTTAATAAGCTTTGATTATACATCACCATGACTGATCAAGATGACGTTTATCTGTTATATGGTTGATCTTTCCTACTATGGACCATCGGATTGGATTTGGATACCTGCTATGCGTTTGTGAATAGATTTTCACGTCGCTCAATTTGATTTGCGATTTATCATGGGACTTTCAGTAGCTTGATCTCTTTTTGTGGTTTATTTACCGATGTAATCATATGTATTTGTATATATCTTTGTTCTAATTTTCTTGATTAGATTTTAATCTTTACTTATATGTTGATTTAAATTACTAATTTTATTTCATAATTATAGAAAACTATTCTAATTATACGTTTAATTTACTATTATGACTCAAATTTTATTTCCTATTTTAAATAAAACTGGTCTCTACGTTTATTTCTACGTTATTCCTTTACCAGGTGCCACCGCTAGCAGCACAGTGTTCTTCCATTCGAAGGTACAGGCAGCTTCTGATTCTCCAATTTCCTTTTCCTTTTCCATCTCCTTTCCTTCCAGAGATATCTTTTTTTCTTTTTAGGTTCTTATTGGTTCATGTTTTTCTCTGTTTAGGATTTCGAAAGATCCCTGATTGCAAAATCTTTTTAATGGGTTTAGTTCATTCTACTCGTTTAGATCTGACTACCCATGCCTTGATAGTTATTTCTTGATTGATACAGGAATTGTTTCACCGTAGTTTTGACTGAAGTAAGTATTCTGAAATGTCGGTTTCTTCCATTTGTGTTATTATTTGCTGGCAATCTAAAAATTTGAAGAGGAAAATAGGAATGGTATACAGAGATTACAGAGAAAATTAGGGTTTTCTTTGATGAGAGTGACGGAACCGAAAAAAGAGAGAAAAAAGTGACATGGAGAACAGATTTCCTTAATGAGTTATGTAATTTTTGCATTTAAGCTTTCCTTATAATAATACTACTTGTCAATCAAAACAGCTCTTGATGGTGTTTCACATATTCTTTAATAAAATACACAAGCAACTAGTTAATCTTATTTTGGTTCTTGTGTTTGTCCCATCTCAGCATTCCGCTGATAACTGCGACCACTTCTGAATCAAGTGTGCTTCTTGTATTATGGTATCTATTTGATAGGATAAATTCCTAGTCTGTCTAACAATGCTCTAAGTTTGACTTCTTAAAACATCACCTAACGGTTCGAATGACTTTTTTCTTCTTCTTAAAACAGGAGTTGAAAAAGGCAAAGAAGCAGATATGCATAGGAGAGTGTCGGCGTCGGGGAGGCCTTCTGGTACAGATGGCTCGGATTTCTCGTATCGAATGGTTGTTGAATCCCGTATGTTCTACCTCTAGTTGTCATTTTTTTCTTCTTCCTCTTAATTTATGCAACGACTTTTAATTAACATATTATTTCTCCGGTTTGTGATCCTAACCTGTAGGGTATCAAAAAGTAGCTCGTGCAAAATCTATTCTACGCTCATTTTTCTTAGTTCAGGTATGCTGCTCCCACATTTCATAGAAAACATACTTCCCACTTATCTTACTTTGGGGTTGACTCAAGTGTTATCGAAACTTTAATTTTTCGTATCTTTTAGAAGTATCAACATGTCCATGCTTTTATTTATCTTTATAGCATTCTTTCATTGTAGGCTATCACACTTTTGTTGGGACTATTTTTGCTTCTATTTCGATCAGCGTCAAATGATTTGGCTCTCCGAGGCATTGAGATTGCAACTATGGCTTGTGGTCTCATTTCATTGATGATAGGAGAATTAGGTTACTTGCTAACTCCCATGTTTTTGCATTATCATATCTGAGGTTGGCATTTCTTTAGTTTAATGCTATATCTTTGTTGTTTGTTTAAGGTCGAAAACGCAGCCGAGTGAATTTGTTGAGACTTTTTATGGTCGCATCATCTATTGTTGTCTCCTTCTTCATATATTGTTCCATTCAGAAGTATTCAGGATTCATGGTAAGGAGTTTAGTTTCTTTCTTTTTGGGTTAAAAATGTCTCCTTTTTTCACATTCTTATTTTTAATAAGTCAATCTCCGAGTAATTTTGTTCTGTTAGCATCGATTATCACATTATTGTATATTACCAGAAAATTGTATCAACAAAATTTAAAATGACTCAAGAAAATGGTATAAAGAAAGAGAGAAAATCTGCTGAGTGGATACTAGATAGTAGTGACAGGAAAGTGAAGAACAAGAATGAAGAAACGAAACAATGGGATTTCATAAATAAGAATTTCATGAATGGCATACAAAAATGCATCTAGTCGTTTTAGTAGCTGTAGGTAGGCATTCCAACCCTCATATGAGGTCCTGAAAATTTTCATGTAAGGCTTCATTAAGCAATTTTGAGGATGTAATGAAGGCAATCCAAGCGTCTGAAAAGTGCCTTATCGGTTGCTAATATAAATGATTGTTGAAATCAACAAATATTTAGATGATACTGTTTTTTCTACTAATAATTGTTGTACCGAATTTGTAGAATAATTTCAATTAATGTTACTGTTAGTTGAATAGAGGATCGATATCTGTTCTGATATTCTAAGAGATGAATCTTATTATATGATCTTCGGCTTGCTTATGTGTTTTGCTAAGGCTTCCAAAAGACCAAGCTACTGGGAAATAGTTTTGGAGCTTCCCGAGGTCATCCTTGCTGTTGTGGGTACGTTTTGATTTGTCTTGGTAATGTTTTTCTGAAGTTTTTTATACTAATCACAATGGCTTATCTTTTTCTTTTTTTGCAGGACTAGTGTTTCATGTATTTATCATTAGCTACACATTTCATCTCATTGCTAACATGTCTATCTCTAAGAGAGCTTCATAGATGTGTCTCGGAATCCTACATCAGTGTTAAGTAAGGAAAAAAAGTTTCTGTTCATTGCCTTAAACTTCATTTAATTATGAAATTGTTTGTAGTATGTTTTGATACCATTTTTAGGGATTAAGCAAATCAAGCTTTTGGGCAAGTTTAACATTGCTTTTGAAAAATGTGGTTGAAAAGTATTTTAAAAAATTCATTTCGAGAAGTATTTTTGGATTATTTGGTAGTGTTTAATATTGCCGCCAGAATTTACCTATTAAAATGTAAATGATCATTTTAAACATGATGATGCAAGTTAAAAATATATATTTAAATAATCTTTAAATTTTTTAATATTATAATACATAAAATATATAACTAAATAGTTTTTTAATAATTATACGTATTTTATAAAATATATAAAATATAAAATAATTTTATATAAAAAAACTGAAATGGAAATATATAAATTTCTACATCCATAAATAATTGACTATACTGATGTCTTGAAAAAAAATTATAATCTAAAAAGCAATTTTAAAACGTTCAGCATGAATTATAACTTTAAAAGTGCTTTTGATCTAAAAAGCAGTTTTTGAAAAGTAATAAGAAACGTGGCATAGTCTTTTGGATTCTTTTGTATTGAAAGATTGTTCACATCAATTTGTAAGAAATTGTTCCATATAGGATTTTAATGGATCACTTATTCTCCAAAAAAAAGTTTGAATTGATTTGATCATTATTTAGTTCGATTGAGTTATAAAGCAAGCAAAACTTGAGCATCTTAATATCAGGTTCGAGTAGTTTGTTAGTTTAAATTGTTACATATATGATTTTAATAGGTTGTCCTAGTTTCTGTAGTACTCGATCCAGATTAATCAATTAATAGATTGGATACTATCCAGATTAATCAATTAATAGATTGGATGCTGGTGACTATACAAAAAAGTGATACAATCACTCATTCGATTATTTTAACTTAAATAGAATCAATATAATATATATTAGTTTTTATAATTTAATAATTTAAACTTATGTCAAATAACACTTTAATTAAATCGGACTAGATTAAATTTAAATTAGGATCAACTACATGGACGGTTTACTCTCTTGGAGAAATTCATCAATGAAAGCTTGTATGTTCCTAATAGAGGAGCCATCATCCACCACAGCTGCCTCCGCGGCCACCTTCCACTTTAAGGCGTTGCTCTTCAAATCCACTGCCTTCGGCCCCGTCGTTGCTTCGAGTAAACATTTCTCCATCTCCTCCTTGGGAACTATCCGGGTCTCCGCCTCTCCACAGCACAGTCTCGCACCAGTCTTGAAGACATCAACCAAGTAAACAACATTCGTCACCTGATCACCCCATTGTGGGAACGCAACGACTGGCACACCGGACGAAAGCGCCTCCATCGTCGAGTTCCAACCGCAATGCGACAAGAAGCAGGAAACCAAAGGGTGAGTCAGCACTTTCTCTTGTAGACTCCACCGCACAATCTTGCCATTATCACCTACTTCCCGTAAGAATCCTTCCGGTAAAGTATGAAGTGGAAGGCCGGACTTTTCAGGCCACGGTTTCATCACCCACAAGAATGACATACAAATGGTTAACAACGCCTGAGCTATTTCATTTACCTGTTCTTGTTTCAAGTAAACAACAGCACCGAACGAGATGTATATCACCGACGAGGCCGGTTTCGAGTCAAGCCACTCCATGCAATCGTCGGCTTTAATTTCACGGTGTCACCAACAACCGTGCTGTCTGGCACTTGAGGGTACTTGAACATTGGACCAACAGTCTTTATAGTGCAGAACTTGGACATGTAATCAACGATTTCATGCTCGAGTTCTTCGAAAGTTTCAATAATTACACAAAAAGTCTTGTCAAGTTTCTTAGACTGACCAAGAAGGGTCTACCCAAACAAGCATAAAGAGTCGAATGGTGCAAAAAGCTAGGAATTTCGTCGTGCTTGAGAACCGGCATGGCAGGCAACTTAACATCAATTGCAGGATCACTTTTACTAGGGAACGCCACTAACCCTTGATTGTAATGGTAATACACAGCGAAACAAGCACAAGATTGGACCCAAAGAATTGCAGAAGGGATGCCGAGACTTTCAGCAACATAAGATACCTATGGAACAAAAGGGTTGTTAATGATGCATGAAACGGGGCGGTTCTGCACACCGTGTTTCTTGATCATCGAAGTAGTCTATGGTTTGTCTATAAGTTCGACTTGAACCATGTATTTGGTCCAGTTGTGAAGATCTCGGCTCATCGTCGTCATGCCATCCTTGTAGCTTTCTAATCGGAGAAAGCCATCGCCAACTGGGATAGACTGGTCGCTGATGTTGTAGGCTTTAGCCATCTGTTTGCTGAAGCATTTGGGTGTTGCTAGTGTGACAAGCGAACCCATGGAGGCGAGGCGCTTGCCAAGTATTAGAAGAGGATTTACGGCCGTGGCCTATAAATGAAACAAGAAACACATGAACATGAGGCTCTGCTCTCATTGCATGCACAAGAAGAGAGGGAAGGCCAAAAGTTTTTCTAAGTGACTTGGGTGGAGTGCTTTTGTATTTGGTGTAACAGTTTGTATATTCAAGGGAATTACACATTTTAATGTATTTAATTATATTCACTGAAAATTTAAAGAAAAAGTAAAATAAAATTTTCACTTAATTATTATGTCCAGCAGGAGTGTTCAAATTTTTTATCATTCCGTTGTATAGTGAAGGATTGTGTCGATACAACCGATTAATCTAGTGGTATAAGACATTAAATTTCTTAAGTAAGATAAGTAGTTTAAGTATAAGTAATTTAATATCGCTTAAGTAAGTATCGAGCTCAAGATTTTATGTATGTAGAAAGTCCTTATTAGAAGATTCACCCGTTAAAATCAAATGTGTAACACAAATCAATCTAAATTAATAAAGACAAAATTCTAAAAATTCTAAACAACCTTGAGGAAAAAAAAAATCCTCCGCCTGGTCAAATTTAAGTGCACGTGAAAATTTGTCGGCTTTTCTTCCTTCTATTCTCGGTTTTCTTAACTATTATTGATCATATTTTGAACACTTAACAGAAACAAATTAACATTTTTTTTTGGTGAACGAAACAAATTTCATATTAATTGTGAATATGATCGTACAATTCGGGAAAAAAGATATAGAAAAAAAATACTATCAATAGTGAATGACAGGCTTTGTCAACACAAACAAAGACTCCAGTCTCAATTTGAAAAGAAAATTATATAACATGAAGGCAGTGCATGCCTCCACAATATATGCAGCCTGGGTGGTGGGTCGCGCCGCTACTATCAATCGCCTCATTCCTTGGGCACCACCACCAACTAGATAGGTTAAACTTAATATGAATGGAGTCCGTTAGTCTGGCACGAAATTGGCCACTTATGATGGTGTTATACTAGATTATGAGAGTGATTGGGGATTCACCAAAGTGAGACATTTGTTCGAAACTAGATGCGGAGTTGTGTTTGAGGGGTTGCCCATAGCCTTGAGCTTGAATTTGCGTATGGTCATTGTCGAAACTGACGGTACCGGACGAGGACTTGTCGATGGTGCTGCACACTGATGAGCCGACCAAATAAAGTACTAAAAGAATTTTACACTGTGTAACATTATTTTATCCCTATATCTCAATGGGTCCATGCAAGTAGTGAAACGATAAGGAGAATTGTTTGGTTGCTTGAGGTCCACCCGATTAATAGTCCACAACTTTTACAATTCAACACTTTCTTAAGATAGGGCTGTTGGGCTAGTATGGGCCTAGAACTAAAGTCTTATTTATTTTATTAGATATTCAGATAATTCGAAATTGAGATTTTATTTATTTGTATTTAATTTGATTATTCGATTTTTATGATATATTTGATTCAAATTATTTGGGGGGAAATCAAATTGAATATCTCAATATTTAAGTTAGATCATTCTGATCGGATATTTTTACACACTCTATTTATAGGAAATAAAGAGTCAATCTTAACCATCTATTTCTACTCATCCAATAATCATAAATCCTTATATAACTAAAGAGTTTTACATTCTAAGTAAATACTAACCCCTCTCTCTCTCTATATAAGTCCAATTGAAAAGCAAGAAAGCAATTCAAAATCAACTCTCTGCTGTTTTATTTCTTTAAAAATAATCCACTGTTTTTCCAAATCTCAATACAATATAGTATGCCATGCATATTGGTCCTTACATTTACTCACATTTTCAAAAGCTTCGTTTTTTCTCTTTACTTAATCAAGTTTTCCTTTCAAAGAAATTTCGGAACGGATATTTGGATATCCCGTCCAAAAATTAAAAAAATCATATATCTAATTTTTTCGAATTGAATTCGGATCACTATTTCAGTTATCTAAAATTTCATATATTTAAATTTTCAAATCAGATTCACAATTTGAATTTGTACGTCCCTACCGATGAGATTAATGATGTTTTCATCGGATATACTAGGAAAGTAGGAATGGTGTGCTGCAAAGTAGCATCATAGTCTAACTATTTAGATGTGATCCATTGAGATTTCGAGTTTAAGAGTTGAGAGTCTTTGAACATATACTATCTTAGATTTATTAGAAAAAAATTTAATTTCAAATTTAATTTCAAATAATAGTAAAGTAGTATTATTTATCATATTCCACTATCAGAATGATATATCAAAAGTTAAAGTAATATTAAATTTTAGATTTTAAAATAAAGTTAATTATATAATACCTCATTCATTGAATTTAATTAAATGCACATTAAATGATATTAAATTTTTATTATATATATTTCCTTTTTTTCTTTGCAACAACGCAAAGATCTTAGTAGACGCCAAATGTCAACTAAACAATACTTTTTTCTTGTGGGTACAACCAAGACTTAATCTAACCATTGAGAAAAATATATAATCCCATAATTCGAGTATTAGTCACATTAGGCATTAATTAATTGTTTAACAAAACAAGCAAAGCCAACAGATTTGTGCATAGAAAAATAAGAACGATACTATTTATTAGGGTAAATTACATTGTCGGTAAATTAACTTCTAGGATGCTTTCATTTTAATCATTAAAATTGAAAACTTTCATTAAATTTATTATCATTAATAAAATTTTCATTTCGATCACAGAACCGTTAAATGACTAACGAAAATTGATGTGGCATTCTCATCTATTATTTTTTTAAAATTAATACATCCAATAAGATGCTAATGCATGCCACCACCTTATTGATGAAAAATAAAAATAAAAAGATGAAATAGAATTGTGATGGAATTGAATTTAGATATTTAAGGGAATTGCAATATCTAACCACTAGGCTAAGTAATAATTTTGTTATTTTATGATAAATTTAATTTGATAGATAAATTAATTTTATTTTCTTAGGAAAATATATTAATTATAAAATATATATTTATAAAAGGTTATATATATATATGTATATATCTAAATATTAAAATACGATAAAATTATTTTCTAACACAAATTATAACATTTTATAATTTATATATATATATATTACTATTTAAGTTTAATATACTATTAAATACATAATATTTATATAAATTATGGTTGAAATTAATTTTATTTATTGGCTTAAACTAAAAAAAAGTACTTAAGGTATACTATTTTTTTGTTTTAAGTAGATAAACTATTTTTTGTCAAAATAAGTTCTTAAACTAGTATATGTAACCACTTTAAGTAACTTAAATTTTTTTGGTCAAAATAAGTCCCTAAACTATCTCTTTTTTGCTTGAAGCCACTAAAATATTTTTTTGTCAAAACAAGTACCTAATTTTGTGTGACATGTCAATATTTTATTGGTCAAAAATAAATTTCTAAGTGAAAAAATAGTAATACTTAAAATGATTAAATAAAATAATTTAAGTACTTAGTTGGACCAAAAAATTAAGTACTTAAAGCAAAAAGAGAATATAGTTTAGTTACTTATTTTTTTACTTTAAGACATTTATTTTATGAAAATATCAATTATAAAATATTATAAAAAATATATATAACATAAATTATAACATTTTAAAATTTAAATGCATACTATAAATAATATTTATAAAATTAAAAACTTCTACGGTGTACGCCTTATTGTAATGCACCACTAAAGCGACATACCAAAACACACTACAAGTAAATTTGTATTTACTATATAAATATTAAAAAGTACAAGGATTTATTTAAAATTAATCATTTATTAAAATTTAATTATAATTTTTATATAATTATAATTATATTATATTTTTAATTAAAAATAATAATTTTTAAGTAATTTTTTTAGAATTAGGATTTTTAATAAAAAAAATATAATATAATTTTATTTTTAATAAATATAATGACCTAGGTTTGATCCATCACAATCTTGTTTTATATTTTTTTTCTTAATTTTTCATCAATAAGATGGTATGTATCACGTTCTATTATATGTATTAATTTATTAAAAAAATAACATATAGACGTCTTGACTCACTTACTGTCAATCGTTGAACAGTCCGGTGATTAAAATGTAAGTTTTTATTAATGAAAATAATTTTAATGATCAAAGTAAATATACCCTAAAAATTTAGTGACCATCAATGTAATTTACCATATTTATTATTGAAATTACATAACAAAGCCTCAAAGTTAGTATAGTAGTTGGGTGCAATAATTAAAGTTTGATCCATTACAACACCATTCATATTTTTTTCCTTAATAAGATGATGATACATGTCATTTTCTTACTAGTGTAATAAATTTATTAAACAAAAACGACATATGGGCACGCTGACTCAAATGCTGTTAGCCGTTTAACAGATTGACCCAAATAAAAATGTTTCAAATTTAATGATCAAAGTGAAAATCATTTGAAAAGTTTAGTGACCACCAATGTAGTTTATCCTATTTATATACTGAAATTCCATAATTTCTTCTCTTTGTATAAATGAAAATCCACAGAAATATATATATATAAAAAAAAGAGTGTAATGCAACCGACCTAAAGCTTAAACATCGCTCTCTTGAGATTGCAGATTAAAATAATTATCATAAAAAAAACACTGCATTTATTTATTTATGAGATAATATCATCAAGTGCGTCCCATAAAATATGTAGGCTATGTGCTATTTATTAGAACGATATTAGAACGAGACTCTTAAAATGTGGGGTTCTTAAACTTTTTTATAGGTTAACTTATTTTTTTTAAAGTATGGGTTCTTAATTTTGGGGGTCTTGTGCTAATTTTTTCTAAGTCAATATATATATATTTTAAGTATGAGGCCTTTAAATTTTGAGATCTTTGATGTGTTACATGTTCACTTATTAATAAACAAACCTTAATATCATAAATGGTATCTACATCTTTATTAAATATTCAATGCGGTACTTTAACTTTTACTTATTTTGATTGTTGATGTATCAATTCATATAATTACGATACTTGCATCAAACATCGATAACACAAGATAAGATAATTAATAAAAATTTGATGCATAAAATTTGTATACAACATTTATTCAATTCAAAACCTTCTTCACTAAAAATTTAATGAATACTGAACGTCTAAATATATTTAATTTTATATGCTTATTTATGATGTACTAACAACAATATTAATTGAAATTTAATTTAATTTATTAGTACATAAATTTTAAATTACATTCTCAACTTTCAAGTGGTAATAATAAATGCATGTTACGTATGTAATTATTATTACAAATAGTCAATTTTTAGACACATTATTCGGAGTGTAGGTAAATAATTCATGAACTATTCGTATAATGTTCGTTTGTTAAGTTAAATAAACGAGTATGAATAAATTTTTTATATTAATTCAATAAACAAATAAATAAAAAAAAGAGATGTATCTAGTTAGTTTATGTTCACAAAAAAACTCATTTATTGATTTGTTAGTTTATGTTCATGAAAAAACTCGTTTACTTTTTTTTATACTTTAAATATTAATGAATGTAGAACTAAATTGAACATATAGTGAAAATTGGAGTTAAACTATGAAGCTTAAGAAGTTTAAGCACTACTGGCGTAATTTTACCATTTTTAGCTTTAAATGAACATGTTTTTAAATATATAAACGAACATATTCACGAACGTTAAACGAACATAAACACAATATTAAAAATTTAAACAGTTAAAGTTTGGTATATTTACACCCCTATTCATCATTTAAAAATATAATATATACCTTATATAAAAAACTTGTCAGAGTGAGACCTGTTAGGAAATTGTTTTCAAAATGAATGGAGGTGCTAAAATAATGTTTGAGAAGGTCAAATGTTAGAGATATCCCATTTTCTATGCATATAATATAATTTATTATTGTATATCTTGGCTTAGCTTTGAAGGCGACTTTATAGAAGAAAACAAAAGAATATGATTGAGGATCAAAACTCAACTACTCAGTGGTTTTACTACTATGCATTTAGATGTATTATCTTAATGATGCACCCACTGGTCTTTACCGTAAAACAGTTGATCAAATCCTAACATTTCTCATCAAGACGGCAGATCATCGTCAGCATAGAAGAAAACTGCACCTTTGATAACTCACCGGAAAGTCGATCAACGGTAATTAAAGGATTTAAGGAAGAAAACAAAAGAGAGAACTTTACATGAGAAGCACGTGATCTTTACGAACCACCCTTTGGTAAATACCTTTAAAACTAAAGGGTAAAATCGGAATGTATACAATAATATCCGTTTGCTTTTAGTCATCCACCTATTCTCAAGGTTATAGTTACCAAAATATTTTTTAAAAAATATATTTAATGTTATATTTTTCCTTTTTATCATTTATCATTAAAAAATAAATATAATTACTGATGTAATATTTTAAATGAAGATGTAATATTACCTTATAGTAACACATCAATTAGGGTCATACTAAAAATTTTATGTTAGAGAATTAATTTATAAAATTCTAAGGGAAAGTAAAGTTATAAAACTTTAAAGGGAGAAAATAATTTTTTAATTAAAAATACAAATAAAATATCTAAAATATATAAGAAATTATAGTTTTTAGGAGGACCACTGGTTCCACCCGCTCCCCCTTTGTCCATCCCTAATGTCATCATCATCGTTCATTTTTTAATGGCCAGTCACCAAAACAAAACAAAACGTAACGTTAAATATGATTTTAAAAAAAATAAGTGGTCAAAATAAAATTGTAGAATAGATTAGTGACCAAATACATAATTTATCCTTTATTTTTTTTACTTCTATTAAGATAAACTACACTCATTCAATTATGTTCTCCATAATAAACGAGTCACTTTTTAAAACATTACAATTTAGTCACTCAATTTAAAAATATTACAAATAAATCATTGATAATTAAATCTTAGACGAAATAATAACATGATATGATAACAGTTTCAATCTTCAATGTATATATATATATATATATATATTATTTTGGTTTTAATTTAAAACAATTCAATAAATTTAATCTTTTATGATTAAAGTTTCTATCAATTTAGTATTTATTTTTATTTTAAATTGTCTTTTCTTCTTTTAGAAATATTATATTACTTTCATGTTAATCTTTTGGGTACAATAACAATTTGACAATAACTTGCAGATACTTTACGGTAAAATGAAATAATCTAACTATTGCTTTAATTTGATAGAATCATTTGGTTTGACAATATCGTAAAAATGACTAAATTGATTAAATTTTAAAAAATAAATGATTAAATTTATTAAATGATTTTGACCTAAGACCAAATTGATATAATATATAAGTTTTGAGGACTAAAATTATTATCATACTAAGTCAAAATTAGAAGTATGTTTCAATTTTAACCACCAATGATTTGTTTATAATAATATTTTAATTAAGTTGTGAAATTGTAAATTTTAGAAAAAAGTACCTCATTTGTTAACTAACACATAAGTGAGTGACCTTGGGGCGTAATGTTCCATTTCTTTAATTAGTATCTTCTACTTTTATTTGACTATTTACTTGAATGAAAAAATAGATTTACAAGGAAAGTCAGAATTGAGCGTTTTCCAGATTATCAGAGAACTGTAGTTTTGATGTTTAAATTGAGAGAGTTTTGTTGTATTACAGTGGTAGCTGCTGGTTCACTTAATCTCTTGTGAAAACCATCCATCATAAACCCTTATCTCTTTCAGCTTTCAGGTTATTATTTTCTTTGTAACTTAGAAGATTTTTCCTTTTGTTTCTCCAAATCTTGTTATTTTGTATGTAGTTGATAAGCTCATCTATGTTGATCTGTTTCTCTACAAGATTAGGGTTTAAATTTTATTTCTGGTAGATTTCGTTTTAAACTAGAGGTATTGTTTAGCCGGGTGAACTTTTCGTATATATTCTGCGTGGTTAATTTTTAGCTGTTGTATTACTTGGTTGGTGCTGCTGGTTTAAGTATACTATACGTTCACCTTAAAGAGAAAGTAGTTTAAGTTTAAACCACTAAAAATAGCTTAGATTTCATTTTGTTTTTCTCTTTTTCAATTACTGTTGCATGTTGGTGGGTTCGAAGACGATAACTTGTTCCAGTGGCAGTTGATAGTCATAAATATAATTAAGTTTGCACTGTAAAATTATGAAATTCGAATAATCAGCGGAGAAGCCAACCTACACATGTCATAATAGAGACATGAGTTTTGGTGTCCTTGGTAAAGGTTGAATTTTGGTGATGATATCTTATTTTGTTCTCTTACTTTAGTAAAATGTTGTTTCTAAAGCTCACTGTTTTCCGCTTCTAGCAAGTTCCCTGGACTTGTTTTTTTTTTTTAATTTATGAGGGAAATGGGATCTGAACCCACTTCTTTCAGCAGATGAGTATATCCACCTGCCATTGAGTCAAATGTTGGGATGCTTTCATTCATTGCATCTTAAAAAATTGAGAGAGAATATGAAATGCTAGGTTTTCAGTAGCTTAGGCATTAAAGGGGAAAGAAGCAAGGCATTAAACTTCTATATTTGAGGGTTGTAACATTTTTATTGTTTGATCTCTTTTGCTTATGTCTTTTGTGTCTATTGTATCCGTTGGGTGTTGGAACCTGCTGAACCTTAAGAAAGATGATTAGAAGTCATTAATTTCTCGTTGTTGTGGTTTAGCATCTAAGATGGCTAATAATAATACACATCAAATTACAGGTATCAACAATCACATCAATGCATTTAGGCATCTGTTATTCCTTTAGTTGTTAAGTTCCTGATATCAGCCTGAATTTTGGTGAACAATAAACATTGGATCAAGATCTTTGTCCTCCTCTAGGCCCCTTTGTCCCTTGAGGGTTTTCTTTTATCACCTCATTCAATTTCTTAATACCAGTTTTCTAAGACCTGGGAAAGTGAGGGTTTCATGTTTTGATTACTGTCTTGTTTCTGATCAATTGAAGCTAATATTAAGGTATTACAAAGTGAAATATGATCAGGCTTAGGAGTATTTAGCAGCACATTTTCTTGGTAAACTTGCAAAGTTGTTTTTGGGTTAACTTTGCACATTAATTTCTAGTTTCTTTCATCTTTGTTTTACTTTTTCATTACTCAAACATAGTTCTGAGTTTTGTTACTTGCCGCAAAATCTGATACGAAGTCTCTGTCTTGTTGCAGGTCAGTAGCTGTTACTACTCATAAAGGTTCCTGGCGGTTAGTCTCATCTGCTTTTGGTTCTGAAACAAAAAACTGGAAACTAAATAGAATTTGCTATTGGGTTTCAGGTGCTTTGGCAAGTTTGTCTTTTTTTGTACAGTATGGTGATTGTTTGTGTTAATAGATGATTTCTTTATGTATTTGTCATCTTCCTTTTATATCTGAATGATTACATGTGGGTACAGGGACCCTATTGAGACTAAATGAATGGAGAAAAATCAAAACGATAATTTCATGGAACATCCTAGAGCAAGTAAACAGTACAACTCTGTGGAGCATGGAAATGGGGATTTCTCTCATGCAACTCAAGCATTCATGCGAAATCCTATGACCAGCATAAACATGAGTATAAGACTTCCTGAGCCAAAAGGATCTGATGTCAAACCTGTACTTAATTATTCCATACAGACTGGTGAGGAGTTTGCTTTTGAATTTATGCGGGACCGGTTAAATCCTATGAAGCCTTTCATCCCAAATTCTCTCGGTGAATCCAGTTATGCAACAGGATATATGGATCTAAAAGGTATTCTAGGCATTAGTCGTACCGAGTCTGAATGTGAGTCTGATATGTCAATGCCTAATGTAGTAGAGAAAGGTCCAAAGGGGTTTGAAAGAAAAGGCTCTATACATGAAAACCAAAGTCGATATGGGTCACTTCAATCAATGCAACAGACCACCCCGGGCTACGAAAATGATAGAGGCCTTTTATACATGTCACTTGGTACCTCTGATGGCACTTCGCCAAAGATGAAGGTTCTCTGCAGCTTTGGTGGAAAAATCCTACCTCGACCAAGTGACAGAAAGCTAAGGTATGTTGGAGGTGAAACACGCATAATTCGCATCAGAAAGGATATTTCATGGCAGGAACTTAAGCAGAAGATATTATCGATTTATGACCAAACGGAAGTGATTAAATATCAGCTTCCGGGAGAGGACTTTGATGCTTTAGTGTCTGTGTCCTCGGATGATGATCTGCAGAATATGATGGAGGAATGTAACGAGCTTCTAGACAAAGAGGCCTCCCAAAAGCTTAGGATGTTTCTGTTCTCGCTGAGTGATTTGGAGGATACTCAGTTTGGTCTAGGCAACATGGATGGTGATTCTGAGATTCAGTTTGTGGTAGCCATCAACGGAATGGATGTTGGAACAAGGACAAGCTCTACACTGCAGGGGTTGACAAGCTTTTCTGCTAGCAATCTAACAGAATCAGAGGGAAATAATATTGTCAGGGAAACAAGCAGAGTTGCAAGAGATTCAGTTGTCATTAGCTCTTCTAACATTCCTGGTATTATGGCGTCATCGTCAACTTTTCAGTCTTCTCAATCAGCTCTACCAGGTTCCTCAGGCACCTACGAAACCCGTCCACAGTTCTATCATGGTCAGAGGATGGGGTATCCAATGCAGTATGGTCATAATTCTTCTACTTATTCCAATATTGCAGAATTTTCTAATTCAGTTCCACCTAATGGGTTTATGAATCAACATGAACGCTTGACTGAAGTGCAACCATACAATGGTCTACAACAACAGAATATGCCGATGCTGGTGACCGAGTTGAAACCCAAACCTGATGGTTCAGGTAACCGGGGCAATGACCTTGCAAAATATAATCCTTTGGAAACAGATCATGCAGTTTCTCCCCAGCCACATGATGGAAAGGTGCTAAATCATTTCCCGCATGAAGAAGTGCAAGTTGTGGTTACTTCACAAGATGCGTCTCTTTTTACTGTTAAAAATGAAGTTAAATTTCAGGAAAAGGAAAAGGTTATGTCATATGCTGATGCTGTGAATCAAGTGCCTGTTCCTAAACAGGGTAATGATGACCATCACTCTACTTCTAGTTATGCTGATTCTGATTCTAATCCCGCTGATTTAAACTACATTGAGCCCACTGTACCTCCTCACAAGGTTTATTATTCAGAAAGAATACCTCGGGAGCAGTTAGACATGCTAAATCGATTGTCAAAGTCTGATGATTCATTAGGTTCCCATTTTCTATTAGCTCACCCTCAATCTAATGTGGCACAGCAGGATCCAAACACAGAAACTGTTGAAAATTTATGCGATAATATTGCTCCCCAAACTGAGAGCTCAGCTGCTAAACCTTCTAATATCACTTCCCATCCTGGTGCTGTTTCTCAGATAAACTCAAAGCTTGCTGAAGAAGTGTTGGACACAGGTTTGAAGCAAGCAGTTTCAAATCCCGTGGACAGTATACAACCTTCAAACAAAGATGGGGCTCAGGTTGGTTTCCTGAAAGATAATCTTCCAGATGATAAATCATCAGAAACTGGGTTGGGGCTTCCTGTAGCTAGTGAATCAGCATTTACTTTGCCCCATGATGCCAACTTGACTAGCAAAAACCCTCCAGGGCATTTTCAGGTTGATTTGAGGGCGGAGAGTTCAACAAAAGATGATTCTAAAGAGAACCTCCATGGTGGTATTATCAGGGCAGATCATGGGGACATTCTTATTGATATTAATGATCGATTTCCTCGTGACTTCCTTTCTGATATGTTTTCAAAAGCAATGCTTTCTGAGGAGTCCTTTGGCGTTGGCCCACTGCAAACGGATGGAGCTGGCTTGAGCTTGAACATGGAAAACCATGAGCCAAAACGCTGGTCATATTTTCAGAAGTTGGCTCAAGATTTTGAAGAAAAAGATGGTTCCCCCATCAACCGAGATCATATATCAGATCAGTTTACCCCACAGGGTGTAGTTCCTTTGAGCCAAGCTGATGCTGATCAAAATTTTGGTGTAAGCAACCTGAAGGATGATCAACCCCAAGTGCAAATCAGTGAAAGTGTGCAGTTTGATGCCATGATAGAAAACCTAAGAACACCAGAGTCAGAATATGAGGTAAATTAATTTCAATGATTAATTGATTTTGTTCACCTTGTTTCCTTAGAAGACATCTGCTAACAGAATATGACTGCATGGGTTCTTCTAGAAGCCGAAGTCTGAAAAGAGGAATGTTGGTCTACCTCCTTTGGATCCTTCTCTAGGAGATTTTGATATCAATACCTTGCAGGTATGCTACCTTTGTCACATGTTCTCCTGCTTTTCTTATACTTTTGGTGCATATAAAATGAAGTGGGACACTGTTTGGCCACTTGCAATAAACAATTATTTATCGGAAACTTCAAACAAAAAAAAATCTGGAATTTACGTTGCATCTCCTTCTGCCTTTTGGCATGTGCAAACTTTTCATCTTTATCACTACTTCCCAAGTGTTTATTTATGTATGTGAAACTGAAACCTGGAAGCTTAACTACAAATTCAATAAGATCACTGTAATTTTTTAGAGATAAGAGGCTGATACTTGAGTGTGTTTTCAAAAGGGTGAGGCACGCAATAGGCGCTTGCCCGAGTGAATAAAAATGAGCATGTGCATGTTTTTGTGTGTGCTTGTTTATGTATATAAAATGACCTTAAGATACATATTTTGATAGTGAACTGTAAAGAGTGGTACAATTTATCCTACAAAACATGCAAAATTTTCTTTCTTTGGCCAATGTGTATGATTTCCTTTGATCCCTTGTTTGTTGTTGAATACTCAAAATTTTGAAAGTAACTAGTTTGATATTATCCTTGTTCTTGCTAATAAAGGTACATTTAATAAAAAAATTAAAGAAACTAGAAAGGCTTCAATCAAGCAGACTTTTTTATGCACTTATGGCCTTGCAAAAAGGCATGTTTAGGCTCGCCAAACACGTGCCTGATAAAATGTGCCTCACCTGAAAAGTTCTGAAGCTCTTTTGTTATCTAATGCTAAGGTGCAACAGCTAGATGTGCCTAGGTGCACTCCCACTGGGTAGTGGAACAGTTTTTTAGCAGTGTTTGCTTGTCTTTTCGGAGGCTTCTAGTTGGAGAAATTAGCTTTCTTTTTTACTCATTACGTGTGCCTCACAAAATAATCTAATAAAATCCCAGATTCAAGGGACAGTCTATGTTTATGTCTAGCATTTAGCTCATTCTAGACATGTATTCTAATCCTTGTTGAAGCTATTTATTTTTGTCACTCTATCTAAGAAAGCTCAAAATTCGATTCTGATGACTCTAATTTTGCGTGATAAAAGTTCTAGGAGAACAATAGCTAACGCTAGCTGTTGAATGGTTTCTTAAATTTACAAAGACATTGAAATATATAGTTTTAGATTTTTTTTTTCTCTTTTGTAGTGCTAATTTAAATTTTGCTCCTCTTTATATGTTTAGATTCAGTCTTTGTTTCTTATTATAAACTTAATTTGTTGACTCAAATGCAATGGTGATAAGCTTTTTGGAGTATCAACTGGCCATAAAATATGATTTGAAGCTGCAGGGCTGTGTTTCTGACATTTGTTTTGCTTTTGTAAACTTCCGTGTACATACAAACTGAAACAAAAAAAATGTATCTCTCTTCTTGCTTATTTGTTATATTTTGGGCCTCAACATATTTTGACAGTGCCCCACATACTTTCTTAAACATTTTCTGTAATGTGTATTAGATGCTTACTTGTTTGTTCTGGATTGATGTTATAGCTCATAAAGAATGAAGATCTTGAAGAGTTGAGGGAGCTGGGCTCTGGTACATTTGGGACTGTATATCATGGCAATTGGAGGGGATCAGATGTTGCTATCAAGAGAATAAAAAAGAGCTGCTTCACGGGACGATCATCTGAGCAAGAAAGATTGGTAATTTGTGTTGCACAAATTAATATTTTTATGCATATAATACATTTTCTTCTTTTGTTCATTAAGCCAGTGTTTGAAAGCCTGTTGATCTTAAAAGGAAGTTTAAAAAACAAAAAAAATATGAACATTTTTACCTTTTATCCTTTTTGTGGGGGGGGGGTCCAAATAGACCTTATACACGGGCGCGCGCGCATACACACGGGGTTGCGAGGGTTTTATATCCGGTCAATAGACTACATCGCTGCTGGCAATGATTTCTTCTCTTTATAAAAACTATTATCATTATCATCACTGTATATCCCAGTTATTGCATGTTTTGCTACTGCCATTGTTTGAAAAGCCTGTTGATCCAAGTTTAACAAACTAAAAATATATATTTTTACCTTTTCTACTGAAGGGGGTCCGAACAGAACCTCTTTTTATAGTTGGGGTTGCCAGGGTTTGATATCTGGTCACTATACCACATGGCTGTTGGCGATGATTTTTTCTCTTTATTATAGCTATTATCATAATCATCATTATCTAACTAGTTATTGTATGTCTGCTACTGCCATTCTCTCTCTGGTATTATTCATACTTAATGCTTTACTAAAGGTCTACATCCTCAGACCATTGAATTTTGGCGGGAAGCTGACATTCTTTCAAAGCTTCACCATCCAAATGTGGTGGCATTTTATGGTGTGGTTCAAGATGGTCCTGGAGGAACAATGGCTACTGTTACAGAGTTCATGGTTGATGGTTCCCTTAGGCATGTTTTACTTCGCAAGGATAGGTGAAATCTTTTTTCACTTTATAGTTTGTTTGTTTTTTTGTTGGGGTGGTAGTGGTGGTGGGGGGGTGTTGATATTTATGAAATTCTCATAACTGCCTGTTGTTACTTCACAAATATCTCCTGCTTACTGTTCTACCTAATCTAAATTTCCAGGTTGCTTGATCGCCGAAAGAAGCTCATAATTGCTATGGATGCAGCATTTGGGATGGAATATTTGCATTCAAAAAATATTGTGCATTTTGATCTGAAATGTGACAATTTGCTTGTTAACTTGAAAGATCCTTCACGACCTATTTGCAAGGTTACCTCGTTGCCCTTCTCAAATTAGTACCATTAAAATATTGTGCTAATTATTATATCTCTAAGAATATTTCTTTCCCAGGTTGGTGACTTTGGACTGTCTAAAATCAAACGTAACACCTTAGTTTCGGGTGGTGTTCGGGGGACCCTACCATGGATGGCTCCAGAGCTCCTAAATGGAGGCAGCAATAAGGTTTCAGAAAAGGTAAGATGCCTTTCATGAAATTAACTTGAACTGGCACAATAAGCCATTTGCTCTTTCTGATTCTTCCCACGGATCTCTGGAAGGTTTTACATGATTATTGTTATCTAAGACTTGGTTCATAATGATAAAACCCAATGTAAAGAAGTCTTCCTTTAACTGATTATTCTTATTAGTCATTTAAGAAACCATTGTAGTGATAAGCATGTATTCTGAATTGGCATTGCTGCCATTCCATCTATAGCAGCTTCTGTGTAATGGGAAATTAAGATAATGATGGTACAAATGGCTTCTACTGCTTAATTGGCTCTACAGTGGATCAGAAAGCAGCAGTTAGTGCTGAATTTTGCAAATAACGGGAGAGCATTTTGTGAAAGATGTACTCTTTTGCAAAATGTTTATCCGCATCTATATATTTGTCAAGATGATTAAAATGAACAGCTTTTGCTTGTGGTATGTCTTAATACAGCATCTGTTCATAGATAAACCATAGGCATCAAACTACTCTAGTTACCATGGCTTTCTAAATGAAATGGAACTCAAAGCTGGATGACATTGGTAATAGTCTAAGAGAATCAATTTTTGAGTCTGAATTTAAAGTGGTAGTTAATAAAACTTTTTTCCCCTTCTGTATATATGCAATTTCAGTACCACACTGTCAACTTCCATTTATTCTTTGATGACCAATAGTCGTCTATATCTAAATAAAGTATGTATGTATGTGTGCACACGTGCATACACTTGTGAGCACTCTTTTATGGGAGCCCTTAAATATTCATTAAAAATAAAAGAGGAGAAAGAGATGGGTCCGTGGGTGGGGGATGTGAAAGAAAACTATATTTCGATGTTGAGATGATTCCTCGGAAACATATTCATTTTCTGTATGCTTCTTGTACCTGTTTTCATGGTGTCACAAGCATGACTGCTTTGATTGTTGAGGAACTGTTTACATTTATTTGTTGATCTGCAGGTTGATGTGTTCTCCTTTGGTATTGTTCTATGGGAGATTCTCACTGGGGAAGAGCCTTATGCCAATATGCACTATGGTGCAATTATAGGTGTGACTCAAGTACTTTTCTTCTTTAAACAACAGCCTGTGTTTTCCATCCATTGGGTTGGAAATTTTGTTCTGGAGCCAATATATAACATGGAAGTAGTTTTGTTACTTTCGACTGATGCACTTACAAGATCCTTTTAGGGTGGTCTGTTTTATTGACCACGAGGCATTGATACCTGTTAAATGACATGGAAGGTATCTGTTCATGCTGATTCCTAACATAGATATGTTCGGTTGCCTATAAGATGGTTATATGCATTTTCCTGCATTTGCATTGATACCATGCTTCGAGTCATTCTCTCTTTATGATCTAAAAGTTATTTCGACATACAGGAGGCATTGTGAGTAACACACTGAGACCGACAATTCCAAGCTTTTGTGATCGTGAATGGAGAAAATTGATGGAACAGTGTTGGTCCCCAAAACCTGCAGCCAGGCCATCGTTCACAGAAATTGCCAGTCGATTGCGTACAATGTCACAACAAAGCAAGGGTAACAAGGCATCAAAATGATAATGATTTCTGAAAAGGGATACAGTCATTTCCACAATAGGTATTCATTCAATTGTGCACACATTTGAGTAGTATATGTAAGTGTACAATTACTTGGGAAAGGAGAATCGGGGTATCCTAATTGTTTTTTTTGGAACGGAAGGCTACTCTTATTAAGGAATAATAATGTTATGGAACAGATATTGTGATTTAATGTACCATTGTACTTGAAAAAAAATACTTTTATCGTCTCTTTTTAAACTTTTCTACAAGTTCATCACAATTTACATTTCCTTTTGGAAATTCAAGCATAATTTCTTTAAATAATTTAATTTTTTAAAGATGCTTCTTAACATTTTAAAGGTTGAAAGTGCATTTAATGATATATAAAGAAAAAGTGTGTTCCGTTGGGGCCCTATAGTCTGATTGTACCTAAGAAAATATCTTATTTTCTAAGTTCAGTTAAATTAATGTCGACGCTGAATCAATAATGGCTACGGCTTTGATCAAGATGATATGGTCCGGTGTTAGTACGAGGACGAAGCATTGTGCAGTTGCCAAGCAGATGCCAGCATCAAAGGCCTGCCTTTCCACCCAAGGAGGAGGCACCCTTTCTCACTGCCCAATGGGTAACCGTCGCAGCTGTAAACTGAAAGCATCATCTTTGCTTGACTCAAACACTTCAATCCCATCACTTGAAATCCAGATCTGCCTAATTGTCTTCGCCATTGATCTGCTCTTTCGTGCCTTCGATCCGGTCTGACCATTCATAAGCTACTATGTCATGGATTTCTTCGGAGAAGTGAAGCCTCTCTATCTTCATCCTTTGAGGACTATGTCTGGGTAGACTAGCTTCTAGTGAATCGAAAATGGCTGAATAGTAATGAAAGGACTCAGAACCTCCCGAAAAAGAATGGTCCATTATGGTTCGCATCTTGTTCCACCACTGTCAACAAAGCCGGGCTTAGTTTCTTGATTGCTTGGAGGATTTCTTTTAGTGATCCTCTACTCTCTTTGACATATTTGTGCAAGTGCATAACGCTGTTGATGTATAATGATTCCCCTTCTCTTAAGTTGAGATTCTCGGGGGTCAAAAGAGATGGTGTAACTGGCTCTGTTATAATATGGAACTCCATTAGTATACCTAGTGAGCAAGCATCCTCGATGACGGACTTCATGCCGGCTTCAAGCTCTACGAGATGTTCATCACTGGTTAATGCTGTGATTCGAAGAGTCGGGGGACCTTCAGGCCTCGATGCTAGTGTTCTTATCAGGGAAGGCCATTGAAGTGTATGTTCCATTCCTAGATCAATGATGTGCAAGGAAACTTTCCCTTGTGCGGCTTGACATATTGCCTCATTCGAAGCCATGAAACCGAATGCAATGTAAGGAGTTGTCTGGTTAAGTAGTTGAAAAGCCTCCGTTTTCTCCTCCCTAGCTATCGATGGCACGTCCACGACACAATTTGTGATCGTGCCATTTCCATTCATGTTTTGAAGAAGTGATAGTTTAGATTTTAATCCGGCAGCAAAGCAATAGGAAACCCTTTGCAGTGAATCACCCAAAGGATTAGCCGAAGCCCAGATTTGAGTGAGCATAGAGGTTGCAAGGTGTAAGTCGCGGCAACCGACCGCCTCGGCGCATGCCAGCAACAAATGCACCAGGTGAAGCCCTTGGTCTACCCCATGGCTCGCCTCCTCTATACTAGGTACAATTCCATGTGCTCCCAAATCTTCACACGAGCCACTCCTCTCCAACTCATCTCCTTCGATCATCGGCGAAGCATCTCCTAAATCAGCATTCACGATCGAAAACGTATCAATTTCGTCCTGAAAACAATGAGAATTTTCCTGCCTCTTGGAATTATGATGATCATCTTTATAATCCCCATCATCATCGACATCGACATTGTTTTCCATGTTGAAGAAACTATCAACGAAGTCTTGGACCTCAGAAGCAGCCAAGTGAGGGGTGCTGGTTTCATCATCTGGACAACATGAGTCAATATCACAATTCATCGTTTCTTCCAACTCAACTTGCTCCAGCTCCACTCTTTCCGTGCAAAACCTTCGAATGGCGAAATCATGGTTGAAGCTTTCATACAACAAACCATTGAAGCGTGCCATTATTTACTCCAAGGTATTAAGGAGGAAACCGAAGTGGGAGGAGAGAATAGTGAGTACAGACCTAAATCAAGCCTAATCTACTTTCACACACACACACACACATATACTAAAGGAGAAAAATGGACCAATTAGTTGAGGGTTGGCAAGTAAACTTTGTCTCTGTGATTGGTAAGAGTACAAGAAATTTCAGGGATAATTTTATTAAAATTTGAAGATGCTTAAAAACAGCAAGTACCGAAATATTAGGGACTAATATTAAGAAATATAAAACTTTAACTAAAAAGTGTGAGATGAGAAAAATCATAGAAAACACTTTTGGGTGCCCTATCGAATAGTAAATGAATTTGTAAGGAAAGTAATGGGAATTTGGTAGGAGGTTGTTGTGATGATACATGCAATTCTACATTAATTGACTACAAACTTGCTTTTGCTATGGACAACATTAAGATATTTTAATATTATTTTTAATAAAAAATAAATTTAATATCATTTTTGTAGGAACAGTTAGTGAGCATATATATAAAAGGTTTACAGCAAATTGCCGGCCTTGAAGACAAGCAAATTGGGACGATTACCTCGACAAAGGTAGGTCCAAAGTCCAAACATTAACCTTCCCTAATTAACTTAATGTTGTTATCTTTGCATACTTTCCCCTTTGGACGGCCACCAAGGAACAAGACATTTAAGGTGGCATTGACAATGGAAATACATAATTTAAAAAAATTAATAAAATCAATGCCTCGTATCTCTTCAATTTTTCATTATATATTTGAGGTAGAATTCGATTATATAATGTTTTTTTTAGTTTTACTTTTTTTTAAGATTATTACGAGAGTGCACGAATCAAACGACTTTAGTTATTAAAGAAATGATTGTTATTTTTAGGAGTATTAGGTTCGAACACATCGCCTACAAGGGTGTTTGAGTTTTCATTATCAAATGATTGAGAATCTTTCAAACAAATATTATCTTGTGATCACTCCCAGGGGCAGATCCATTGAGGGATGAGGGTGGGCTCTTACCCATCCTGAAATTTGAATTTTCTTCGAATAGAATTCAATTATTAATGTATTTCTTCAGTTTTACGCTTTTTTAAGACTATTATACGAAGATGTACTAATCAAGCGACTTTAATAGTTAAAGAAATAATTGTTATCTCTAGAAGTTTTAGGTTCGAACACATCATCTACAAGGATGTTTGAGTGTTCATTGTCAAATGATTAAAACTTTTTCGAACAAATATCTTATGGTCATGGTTTTCAGAATCGGACCGGTCTGCGAACCGGCCGTGCTACCGGTTCACTGATTCAACCGGTCGAACCAATCAGACCGGTCGTAAGAACCGGACGACATCATAATTATTTAAAAAATTAAATAAAAATACCAAAAACATTTAATAAAAAAGTAAAAAAAATTAGGTTGAATGTAACATCCCAAACTACGGGTTAGTGACTTTATTGAAAAGTTTCAGAATTTGTTGATTTAAATAGGAATATTTCAGTTGGATTAAGTGGTGAATATGAAAGAATTAAAAGGATAGTATGGTAATTTAGCTTAAAAGATATGGCCATCTCTCTATTTAGAGAGATACACGTGGAAGAGGAGATAATTCTCCAGAGTTATCTTCTCCTCTTTGTTCTTCATACGTGAGGCTTGAAACATGAGGTGAGTTTTCTGATTTGTTGGTTATTTGTTAAATTAAAGGTTAGGTTTTGATCATTAGAAGATAACTAAGCTTAAGAAAAGCTTAAGTTGTCTTATAATCAAAAGATGAAGAAGTTATAAGAAATTAAAGAAAACGGGTTTTTATAAGAAATTATGGAAAAGAGTTGATAAGTTGAATTTGAAGTTAAATTTGACTTGTCATTATGCTAATTAAGGAATATGAAGTGTTAGAATTGTATTTAGAATATATTGAAATTTGAGTATGATTCTTGATTTACATATGAGGGATAGGATTTTGAGGTTATGGATGGTTTTCATGGATATAAATTGGTTTAAGTAATGGTGGTTAGGTTTAATGACATGGTAGGGGTTTAAAATAGAAGAATTGAATGAAGAATTGATGATTTTCGGGCTTAAAATACAATTTATGGGTAGAGGGGACCGATACCCTATGAATGGGTATCGATTCCCCCCTCTTGAACGAAAAATTCCAGTATGTTCAGGGGGTATCGATTCCCCCCTAAATGAAAAATAGAATTTGGTTCTTTAATTTGGTTTAAGTTGTTAACATCAAGTTTAAGGTTTAGGCTTCTGATAGTTGTTTTGAAATGTTATATTTATGTAGATATTGAGTCTAAACAAGTTCCAGAATAATCAAAAGATTAGGATCGAATCAAAGCAAATAAGGCTAAGGTGAGTGCAATTTTAATTGTACTTATATTATTGAACGAACATTGGCTTGCGATGAGCTAGTGATTGAGTTACTATGGTAAGAAGTGACTCCTAAAATGTTATTTGATTTGTGATTCTTATATGTGCATGAATACATGAAATGGGTATAGGTTATTATATATTTTTATATGATATGCATAGACATAAGAGCATAAAACATAAGATATATGATATGATATACATTACTATATGCATATGTGATATATGCTATGATACATGACCAATGTGAAATGAGATAAACTATGTGATATGATATGAAATACATGGTTACACATACATGTGGTATGTGACAGAAAAAAAAGAACAAGTGATGAGAAATGTATTCATCGTAAATGCCCATAGTATATGATACGAGAGCTATATGTATAGTTGGCATGCCAAGAGTTGAGGGTATTGTAGTCCTTCGAGACGTAGTGGTCCTACGGGACATATATAGCAGTCCTTCGGGACGAATACTGAACAAATATTCGGTGCCCATGAGGGAATTTATACGAGCTGTGGTGACAACATTAGTGCACAACCTCAATGTACTCACATACCTTTGTTCTCAACAACAATATACATGGGCAATTGAAATATAAATTAAAGTGAAAGTGATGCAAAAAGGTAAGTTTCATGTGTGCATGACTTGGTTATATATGTCATATGAAATATATACATGCATATTGAAATATCATGATCAAATGATAAGAATGCATATTCATGAATCTACTGTTACATGTTTATTTATTGCCTCACTAAGTCTATGGCTTAGCGTGTAAGTGATTTACACGTAGGTACCAAGAAACGAGAAGAGCAAGAATAGAAGTAGCAAGGACAATATTATTACTAGAAGATCATATCAGAAGTAATCGACAAAGTAGGTATTTTGTTGTGTATAGAGTGTTGGCATGTAATAAGTCGTTAATTATGAGCACTCTGATCGAGTTTGTATTTTGTGGTATCTTTTATGTAAATTAACGTATTTTGTTTTAAACAAAGTTTTAAATTCCCGGGGTTTTTCTTTAAGAGTCAAAGTTTGAAAAATCAAAGTGACACCTCGGACTCGTATTCGAGTCAGGTACGGGTTGGGGTGTTACATTGAACCGGTTCATAGTTCGGTCCGATTCGAGCGGTTCAAAGCCGTTTCGAACAGTTCCTTGCGGTTCACTAGAATCAGTTCAACCGGGATAAAATGGATCGGACCAAGTAATGGTTCCCGGTTGATCCGATTAAATCAACTGGTCCGATCCGATTTTCAAAACACTGCTTATGGTCACCCATGTTAGTAATGCTCAAAAAGTGTAAGAGCATATATCCTACGTTGAGAGGGAAAAACATTTAGAAAAGTATTTAAAAGATTATCTTTTTCCTCCCTTGTTAAATGTGACGATTCCTTTACGTGTGTTTTGCCATTATCACTGTATTGTGGTAATTATGTACCGTGTTTATATTATTTTTGGGGGAAAAATATAATAATTTGACTTTTTTTTTCATATTTATAGGCAAACTTCTAATCTGAAACGTTTTGATACATATAATATTTATTATTAATTATCTGTTGACCGAATAAATTTTGGGATTAAATTGCTGTGACAACTGTTAATTTTGAAGATTGACTGATGGATTAAAGGTGTTACAGAAAACAAGTAATTTAGGTTTAGAGAAATTTTAAATATAAGTAATTTTACATGAAGATATACCCATCATATGAATGAGATTAAAGCTTTTATTATTCTATTTATTTCCCATGACAATTAAAAAAAGAAAACATATAATTTTATTTGAAACTAGTGGATTTTATACAATTTTCGTGAATCTTATCTCTTGAAGGAAATAGTAAAATATATAAAATTATAAATCCTACTGAGCTTTTAGAAAAATAATAATCTATAATATGAAAAATCCTTATTTGTGCTTCTGAAAATGGATGAGAAATTGCTGGAAATTTATACAAAATCGTCTGGGACGGCTCACCTTTATTTAGACAGCAATTGCAAGAAATATAAACATTATCAAACCCTCCATTCCAACATAATAGCCATCAGACGTTTCCTCTTTCAATTTTTTTATTTCCTCAGATTACCTTTTTCCCTTCTTCAAGTTCTGTTCATATCTCCCAAGCACACATATTTGACCTATGTGCATTAAACATCAAACATCAGCTATTGCAAGCAACCAAGAAGCAAATAAAAACAATAGTTTTCGGAATATACTTGTGAGTATAAATGTACATATATATATATATATAAGGTGAGACATTTAAGATATTGTACTCACTTCAAGATATTCATCTAACCCATACTTTGAACCTTCTCGTCCAAGACCCGACTGTTTTACACCACCAAATGGTGCCACCTGAATTGTAACAAACAAACAATAATTTACATCTACAAGATTGCAACAGTTTCAATTTCTTAATCTGTTTAATAGATGCAAATATGCCCCCCACCTCATTTGAAATGATTCCTTCATTAACACCAACAAGTCCGTATTCGAGGGCTTCTGAGACACGCCATGTTCGTTGAACATTCTTTGTAAATACGTAAGCGGCTAAACCTGATATGTGCAAGAAAGCATGTGTTCTAATAAACTAAACTGTATAATATTTTCAGACAAGACCGTACATGCTAAATTTTGAATGAGTACATTACTGATATCTGATTGATCGAGTTTGCTAGACGGACAGCTGTGATGACTCACTAAAAGAAACATAATGACTTTTAAAAGAAAATGTAGTTTATTCATTAGTATACAACTGTGGCTTGATAAATGAACCTGCTTTAGTGTTGTTTGCCATTTGGATGGCTTCTTCCTCGGTTTTGAAACGCAAAAGAGGTGCCACTGGTCCAAATACTTCCTCGCTGAGGTAATACAAACATAATCACTTCTCAAAAACTATACATACATATACACCGAAACAGCATAGCAGCAAATTTGATGTGGCAAACATATGACAAGAAATTTACTTTAATTTAATGTTTAAAAAACCACATATTAACACTCAATGTACATGATGGGTTATGACATAGTAAATTAGACACTAAACTGACTTTAAACACTTCACCACTTCTGTAATGCAGTAAACTCTAGTACTCCATAAAAATGACAAGAAAAGCATTCATGTCAATGAAAGCCATATTCAAGATCCTAATATACTCCATCAGGACTGATGTACAGAACAAAAAGAAAAAGGAAAAAAAAAACAATTTTACCAAAGTAAAATACTCACAGAACAGAAGATGCTTTTTATCAACCATCAAAGAACATATTTTATATCAGAAATAAAATGATTTTGAGGACGTACCTTGCTAATAGCATATCACTCTTGACATCAGTAACAATTGTGGGCTCATAGAAAGTCATTCCAAGGCTATGTCTTTTACCCCCAAGAATGACTTTCGCCCCCTTCAAAAAAAGAAAAGAAAAGATGAGTGACAAGATAAATTAAGTATTAACAGAAATTATTTTGTAGGCTGTCACAGCCTCACACGCAGAAATAGAACATAGCAACGCTTACCAAAAGAGAGAAGGAATAGTAGGGGAATAACTGAGGAGGCACTAGAGTTCATTCTTATTTAATCAAATATAAAAACTAAATATGCAGCTCGGGTAGTTAGCATTTCCTTGTTAATAAAGACATGCATTTTCCTGTTACAATGAGATGATTTTGATATAATATAGATGAATTGCAATTGCCAATGATACAAAAATCGTATTTCAACCCCTTATATCACGCATCTTATTCAACTTCTGATCAGTAAATTCAGATGGCAACTAGTAGCAGACATGTCCAAAACAGTAAGCAACAAATATATCTGGTTCAATCATATAACACTACCATTAATGGTTAATTAATAGGCATTAGATACATGAGAATGTTTCCCTGAAGTTCGATTACATTCATATTCAAACAACAAAAAGCTTTACCATTAAGCCGATCCAAACTCCACGAATGTATTATTTAACATATTTTTATCACTAATTCTAGAGTTTTCAGAGGCTTGTATGAGTGTCATATTGCTTCCTTTTTAAGAATTGGATTTTGGCTTGGGAGATTAGTCATATGGGTTTTGGGCTAAAAAGCCAAGAGAAGGAAATGAAACTTGAAATGTAGTGATATTTAGAAACCTTTAGAAACCCAAGACCAATTTCAACCAAAAAGTAGGAAACTTTTAGACACTCATTTTCTTTACTTCACTGTTATCATCATTATAGCGAATCCAATGTTCAAGGCACAGTTAGTAGAACAATACAAGACAAATGACATATTCCAAGTTTCTAATATCCGATCTAACGGTTCAACCATTGATTCATTCAAGTCAATGTTGAATTCATAAAAATAATTTAAAATAATAAACAATGATAGAATATAAATATTTTTAGAAGTTGAATAAACTAAAAATTGTTCATTACCAATTCAAAAGTAAGAAAAGAAATCAATTCATTTTACCAAGACTTATTACTTTTTCTTTTTTTAATAATGTACTTTTGCTTGTTAATTTCAATGTTGAAACCAATTTACAAGTAAAAACTTTTTTCCTCTCTCTCTCTCTCCTTTTTTGGAAATGGTGAAAGAACCTAGTATACAAAAATTTAGGCATGGTTTTAAAATCACTTAAAAAACTAAATTTAATTGATAAATAATGAGAGAGAAATAACCAGCAAAGTCATCTTTTTTCATAAACCTAGTAGATTAATAGTGACTTCCTTGGACCAATTGCATAAAAGGTCCTTAAAGAACTACCCATGTCAAGGTCCAGATTGATCGGTTTTGATCACCAGACTGCTCCAATTCTGATAATTATGGTTTAGAGATTCACAAATTATATATCTTTTAAGCATTATGTTCCTCTCTTAATTTTGTTTTTTCTTCTTTGTCTACGCTTCTTTTTAATCATGTACTTTCTTTGGAAATTTTATAATAATTTCAAAAATAATCAAATATACAAATTTATCAACTTATATTTTTAAAAATTAAAACAGCATGTGAAAAGGATAAGTACTAAGACAATAAATTATGAATAAAACTTAAACCTGTCGCAAGCCACAAGCAATCGATTGTTATAGTTTTAATCAGTAACTTTCTAGATATTTTTCATGTATAATCTTAATTCTTAACAGTGAGTTAACATATTAAGCTGCTTAAGTACTTGAGCTAGTAATTAAGAAGAAATCAACTGTAGAGAAAATGAGCAATAAAAACCATAACCAAGTATGAATTAAAAGATAAATTAATAAGTTTAAATAAAATTGATTGCTAAAAACTACAAAATAGTCTTACGATAAGTGTAAAGAAAATGAACATGAAAAGCCATAACCAACTATGAATTAAAAGGGAAACTACAAAAATGCAACTAAATTTATTCTAAAAAAATTATGTCTTTTGTGATTTTAAAGATGTTTAAATTTTAATTTAATTTACCATAAAGAATGCAGCAAAATAAACTAAATAATCAACTCGTGCATCCTCCGGAACCTACCCATGTACCATGTTCCAGCTTTAACTTTTTGTCCAATTAAAGTGTTAAATAAACACATTCGCACTCAATGCAAACATAGAAACACACACAGACACATATAAAACCTAACAATTCCACACAAAAAATGGTAGATTCTCTAAAGAAGCATTTGAGAACTTAGATTTCAAAAGATGGCTTTGAATTTTAAAAATAGTATAAGTTGTTTGATAAACACATAAGTGTAACATTCATGATTATTTCTCAAATTCATGGATTTGTTGGATGCCTAGTGAATTTGGAATTCCTATACATATTTAAGAATTCAAAATTCGTGTTTTATACCTTTCAAATATATAATCATGCTGAATCTCAATTAATTTACACATTATATAAGCATATCTTTCTCACAATTTATACAGAAAATGAAACCCAAATCTTCAAATTCATATTCCCAAGCAAAGGTTAAAATAATTGGCATAGTTTGACAAGAAAGACAAAAACAAACCTTTGATGATGCATCTTGAAGGAATCTCTCAACCTGTGAAAAAAGAAAAATCAGAAGGTAAAAGATAGTAGAGAAATACACTAAAAATAAAAAATAAAAAATAAAATCATGAATATGGTAGTAGATAAAAACTGAAAAATAGAAAGCAAAGCTAACCTTTTGAACTGCAGATTCGTTAATTAGTGGACCCTACATAGGTAAGTATAGTAAATTGAAATTATTATCTTTAAGCTAAATCCACTGATTAGATTAAATTAAAAGAAAGAGCTCCGAGCAATTTAGCCTTGTTATCAACATAACTGCATATCCTTACAAATCTTATTATTTCCAAAGAATACCTAAAGAAAAAGGATCAATACAATTTCACCAACAATCATCCGTATAAACTGAAGACTGAGAAACATAAGCCACATAGGCTCCAACCACACATAAATGTTAAGACCAATTTGGCAACAACAATAAATATATGAACCCCAGATGCATAGCAAAGGCTAACTACCTGGGCCACACCTTCAGTGAAGCCATCTCCAACTTGCAGAGTCTGGACAGATTTTGAGAAAGCCTCTGCAAACTTATCATAAATACCTGAAACAAATGATTCAATAAACCCAAAGAAAAGAATATTACAGCCCACTTAAAAACTGCACTAGGAAATTGGCATACATTTGTACCGATGTTACTCAAACTTAGGTGCGAGTGTTGGACAAAGATATGTGTTCGACACAGATATGTTCTCTTTTTTTTAATAAAGATTTCCATGCGTTTGAAGAAATATGCCCATGCTCATGTCTAGATATGCATTGGATGCAACATCAGATATTGATACTTCAAGATAAATGAAGAATCAGGGAAACATATATCTTTACCACTATGAGCATACGATATAATGCAAATACTAATATGACCATTTATTATCGTAGCATTGACAATAGGCATTCATGCAGTTTAATGACCATCATCCATCTTTAGGAGCTCTAAATAATAAAAAGTGAATCAACTATAATAAATCATAGTTAAAATGGAGATATGACAACAGCAAACATTTTCTACATCCAAATGCACCCGAAGTCTCTCAATTAAGCAAAACATGCTAAAAGAAGAAGTTACTTACAGATTTCAATTGAATACATTTAAATCCGTACCTTCTTGCACAATTACTCTGTTCGCACAAACACAAGTCTGTCCACTGTTACGAAATTTTGCTGCAAGCTGCAAATTGCATACTATGGTAAATGGTGCAACAAAGATAAGAGTGTGTGATTAGGTTAAGAATAAAATGGAAGGTACCATTGGACAGGACAGTAGAATACATAGAGTGTCAGTTGTGGGTAATAAAGGATCATGATCAGGTCAGTATTGGGTTTCAGGTTGCTTTGGGTTTTCTGTTTCAGATTGCTTCTGCTCATGTCATTTCATCTTTTGATCATATAAGGTTTCAGCCCTATGCGCTTGGGCACTTCCAGTTACAAATATTCAATTCAATGACCTTCCAGTCAATCCAACTCGAATAAGGCTAATTTCAAGTGGTTTTTGGGTTCAGGTTTGGTTTTGCCACCTCTACATGGATCAATAAAGCAAATACAGGTTCCGAAACAACCCTGTGGAGAATTAAGAAACTAAAAGTATGATCCTATAACATAGCAAAGTTCCTCTTGTTCAGGCAGGGTAGGGGGGACAATAAAAATTTGTACATTCTATGATGTAAGAATAGGCAAAAAATAGTAAGACAAGATGATGGGTATGGATAGAAAGAAAAGTAAAAAAGGAAACAACAAACAGATAATTATTTTTCTAAGTACAATGAGAAGAACAAATCATACTCTTGAAACTTAATATAAGTGATGGTAAAAAATCATCACTACTATCGCCATCCAGAATGGTAGCTGCAGCCCCACAACCAATTACAAATGGAACTCAGGAATATCTAGGATGATAATGCAATTGATGACAATATATATATCAAAGCTACTCTACAGTGTAAACTTACTGTGCCTTTAACTGCCACATGAAGGTCTGCATCGTCAAATACAATGCAGGGTGCATTACCGCCAAGTTCAAGCGATACCTAGAAGAATTCAGAATATAGACAGTCAACTGCATGGAAATTTTCAAAACCCACTGATTTGGTTTATATATCCATTTCATAGAATAACCATACCCTTTTGACAGTGTCAGCAGCACCGGCCATTAACTTCTTCCCAACTGCTGTCGAGCCAGTGAATGTGATCTTTCTAACCTGGATAAGTAATAAAAAGAAGGAACAAATAACATTCTCTAAATCATATACCCATTTATTTCTAGAGGGAAATCACTCATAATATCGTGTGACCAAACAATTGGGTTTTCATGTTAAGCGTAGAAGACCTGTGGATTTGCAAGTAAAGCATCACCAATTTTAGGAGCATTCCCCATAACCATGTTTAAAACACCCTACAAGATTCAAAGGTAAAAGCCCATAAGAAACAAATGAAGCAACATGAAAAAATAAACAAGAATATGCGCTAGAAAACCAACATTATTCTGGAAATAAAAGCATGATTAACAAGAGTAAAGTATTCGAAGAACAGTTTATGTTGTTCCATCATGTTTCATGAATTTTGACCAGTAATCACAACATATCTGTTCCATACTCATGCAGTCAAATAGTTGGATGTGAATTAAAACAGGCCATGAGTAAGTATTGACTAATCTGCCCCTCTTCCATTGTATTACTATTTAGAGAGGACTCTACTCAGGCCTTGGGACTCGAACAAGACACCTATATGTGCAGGCTACTAGGTTCAGCTCAGGAAAACATAAACACACACACACACTATAATACAGCTCAATCATTGTCAAGCCTATCTTGGTTCAGTCATTAATGAATTGTCACATCTGGCTTCTTGAACAAACATTGATTTACCATTTCTAAAACAAGCTTTCAATTATCATTACATGCTACCACACAACAACATAAACTTGATGAATGATAAAACCTAGTAAAAGTACTAAATGAATCAAGAATTACAGGAGGAATTCCTGCTTGAAGGGAAAGTTCAGCTGCTGCTAAAGCAGTGAGTGGAGTAAGTTCCGAAGGTTTTACAACCACTGTACAGCCACATGCAAGGGCAGGGCCAACCTGATACAGCCATGAGAAGAAATCTTTTAGTTCTTTAGCAGCCTGGGAAAATGATATGACAAAAAATTATACATATAGCACACACTTTTCTAGTGATCATTGCCAAGGGAAAGTTCCAGGGTGTAACTGCACCAACAATGCCAACAGGCTGCCAAAAAGAAATGGTGACATCAATACTACAGGAAAGTAAAAACATAAGAAATCTCAAACTACCTTTCCAGCATTCAGTGTTAAAAATGTATAAAAGCTTTGAATAAGCCTTAATAACCAAAATAACTCGATAATCGATATAACTGGCTTCAAGGGTATCTGCAAAATAAGACAGCTTAATGACAGCAACAGAAAGGGAGACACTAAAAAGCCAGGAAATTTATTTTCATCCGTTATTTCTCCCTCTTGTATAAATAGGGCGAACGCATCATGCCTATGATGAGAAAACTGATTAATGAGATATTCATAATGCCTTCCGCTACAGGATGTGAGCTAGCATTTCCTCCAAGAGCCTATTTCCTACGTGACAATCATGAGGATAAGGTGCCCTTCCCTTGTGCTCTGGGGAGAATCAAGACACCTGCCTATGTTAGGAGGTGTTATTTGGGTTCAGTTGGAAACACGGTAACTAAAAGTATTAACCTATCCTTGTAATTGTCGAGAGATTGAATTACAGGATCTGCAGTATCGGACAACAAATATTTTTGTCATTGACTGGTTTACGGATTTTAAATGCACAAGGCTATTCCCCCAAAAGGATCATAAAAGTCATTCCCATATGACACCAGTAGAAAGAAGTCAATTAGGACTCTCTTTTCTGTCGGTTTTAATTTGAAGTTCTATTAGTAGTTGTTTTCTTTTCTGCTGTTTTTTAAAATACTTTTTATTTTAATTAGAATTCTTTCTTAGAATATAAGTCTTAGGAAACAAGAAACCTAGTAGTCTTAGGATTTTAGTTTATGTAAAAACCCACAACCTATTTAAAGGCTATGTTCTGCCACAGGATAATATAGAAAAATTCTCCTTTTCACCAAAATTCACATCTTTTCACCAAAAATAACATGGTATCATAGCTAGGTTCATAACCCTAATATAACATGGAAAACCTGTTGATTGGAGACCCAGTCTGAGCAAGCAAAGTCAGGGACAACCATGAAAACGTGGCTAATGCTTCCAACACCAGCACCAAATACAATTCATTCACTAAGGAGCAAATCGAAATACTGCAGAAGTTACTTGGGCAGATGTCACCCTCCTCCAAACAGCATACTAACATGCTAGCACATCAAGATATTTTTTTCTTCTGCAAATATTACAGAAACCAACAAGTTAAAGCCTTGAATAGTTGATTCTGGAGCTTTAGATCACATGACTGGAGCTATTAATATTTTTCACATGTTCAGCCCTCATTCAAGCCTTTCTACAGTCTGTATAGCAGAAGGATCACTCTCAAAACTGGAAGGAATCGGAACCATTAAATTGACAAAGGACCTTCTCTCATCTGTTCTTTATGTTCCAAAATTATATTGCAAGTTGATTTCTGTTAGTAAACACACTAGTGATTTGAACTGTGACTAAACTTTAATCAAACCTTTTTGAATTTCAAGCAGCGGATTTGGAGAAGGTGATTGGAAGAGCTGAGATGTGTGGTGGTCTCTACTTGCTCAAAGGGAACTTTCCTTACATGGAAAAATTCACTCAAGTTGTGAGTCTAATTTTAAGTCTTCTTTCAACTCTACTTTTGAATCAAATCAAGTCATGCTATGCCAATTTCGCCTTCATCACCCTAATTTAGCATGCCTTGAAAAGATGTCCCCTTATTCATCAATAAAAATTCTAAGTTCTTCCGTTTTGAAATTTGTCAACTTGCAAATCACACCCAACATGTCTATCCTAGCATCCAATATAAACCTTCACATCCATTCTATATGATCATAGTGACATTTGGGGACCTTCACGTGTGAAAAATTTTAATATAGCTTGTTGGTTCATATCCTTCATTGATGACCGCACTAGAACCACATGGACATTCCTTATTAAAGAAAAATCTAAAACCAGGAAAATATTCAAATCTTTTTATTCCATGGTTCATACCCAATTCAAAAGAAAGATCCAGATTCTCAAAATTGATAGTGATAGTGAATATTTTTCATCAACCTTGGGTTCATATTTCAAAGCAAAAGGGATTACTCATGTGAGTTTTTGTATTAACACACCTCAGTAAAATGGGATAACCAAGAGAAACAAATAGACATCTACAGGAGATAGCTAAATCACTCATGTCACTAATCATGTACTAACATACTTGTGAAGGGAAGTCATCCTTACTGTCACCTATCTCATAAATAGAATGCCTAGTAGTCTTATGGTTCTAGTTTATGTAAAAAACCACAACCTATTTGAAGGCTATGCTCTACCACATAATAATATAACAAAAATTCTCCTTTTCACCAAAATTCACATCTTTTCACCAAAAATAACAACACCTAGTGCTATGCAAACTTTAAGAAGTCAAACTACTAAATAATTATAAAGGAAATTTTGGAAAGATTAAGTAATTTAGCATTCCTCATATCTTTAGTCCATGTTTATCTTCCTTCTTGTTTTCCTTATATGCAGGTTTTTTCCTAGTACAAAAGGGCATCACTTATATTTCCCTTGTACAGATACAACATTCCACAAAGTACAGTAGCACTCTTAAGAGTCATGTCAACAAGTTTTTCCCCTCAAGTTATGGTCAACATATCAAGTTTTTTATTAGAAGACAATATCAAATAATAAATAAGAGGAAGCTCATTAAATTTTTTATGAGTAATCAGAAGTTATATTTTGGAAGAAATAAAGTGCATCTGGCAGCATGGAGGACATAAACAAGACAAATGTAACCTCACCTGCTTTAGAACAAACAGACGACGATCACCTAGAGGAGCTGGAATTATATCTCCATAGATCCGCTTGGCTTCCTCTGCATAGAACTCAATAAAACTGGCCCCATAATTAACCTATATTTTAAGCCGTAGAATCAGAATTGACAAACAATGAATATCTAACGGTCAAAGCCAGTTGCTCAATTTAACAACACTAAATTTGATTACCTCACCCAGGGCTTCTTTTAAAGGTTTTCCTTGCTCTAATGTTATTAGTTGCCCAAGCTCTTCCCTGTGGGTCATTATAAGATTATACCTGTTAAATGCATGTGAAAGAAAAAAAGTTTAGTTGATATCTAAAAACCTGCTATCTATATTTAATTAAGAAGTCCATAAACGAAAAATGACTACTTTAGTCTAACCAAATGACTAAATTCTGGGTATTAGGCTATTAGCCATTCAAATAAGAAAAGCATTTAAGGTTCCAAGCTAGAAAATATCCTGCAAGTCTGGAACATTTTGATCTAAAAGGACATTGTACTAAAAAACTTTGCTAAAAGAACACATCTTTCATGGTTAAGAAACATAGCTATAAAGTTTATCACCTCAAGTTAAATAGCACAAATAAACATAGTTCTTTCAAATGGGTCATCGGTTCAGGTTTTAATACATATATATATCATATAAAGAGATCAGACAAAGATAATACCAATTTCTAAGGTATTTGCTCCTCTCGGCAGCAGTGAGTTTACTCCAAGCTATGAAAAAAAATGAGGATAATCACTTCAACTTGAATTCAACCACGATTAAACTTTGAACTCGGCATGTCAAAGACTAAACAACAACAACCTCAGTCCAGCAGCTACATAATAACATCTATACATAACATAATTTAGGCCCGACTGATAATCTGATACCACGCATTCTACTACTCAAGCCAAAATTTAAAATGCATTAGAACATAAATGCTTCATATAATGCTAATATCAAACATTTCACAAATCAGAAAAGTCAAATAGAAAAGTCAAAGAAGCCAATAATATAATATCATAAGCATGTTATCCAAAAAGCGTGAAATAGGTGTGGGAAGGGAAGAGGGATTAGAAGTGTTTATGAGGGTACAATTAAAAGCTTCAGACGCAGCAGAAATGGCATCATTGGTCTCAAGTGTGCCCATAAACGGAATCTCTGTTATAAGTTCCCCATTGGCAGGATTATTAACCTGACATGAAACACAACACAAAGTGACGTAAGACATGGAAACGCCCAAATAAAAGGAGAATTCTGTGAAATGAAAAAAGAAAAACCTGAAGAGTGTGGTGATCATAAGCCTCAACCCATTTCCCGCCTATAAGACCCAGGGTTCGAAATATGGGGGAATTTTTAAGCGCAGAAGCGACGCTACCCATCTGATGAAAACAAAAAGATCTAATCAACAATAAGAAGAGGATATGGAAATTCGGAGAGCAGAGTGAAGAACACCTGACGAGAGGCATTGGGTCGGTGCATGCGAGGCAAATGTGATGAGAGAATCTTAGAAACCGCCATAATTCGTTGCAATCTCATGCTTTCTAATTGCTTTCGATCTCTGTTTTTTTGTGATCTTTTTGCAGTATTAAAAAGGATCTGTGTAACTGTTTGGCAGTCTCGGAGTGAAAAAGTGATGGATTCCTTCTTTGCTTTCTGTTCTGTTACTACTACGTTGCAACTTTGACTGCCTTTTTTTGGTTTGGGTAAACTACCCCATTTGGTCAACCAACTATTATTTAATTTTTATTTTAGCTACTCAACTATTATTATTTTTAAAACCCATACCTAATGTTATGTTTTGGTTTTATTCTAGTCACTCATCGTTATAAAATTAGCAGTGATGCTGATATGACATTTTTTATTTCCCAATATTGATGTGGCATTACCTTATGGTGATACGTCAGTATCATTAGTAATTTTTCAACAAAGGGTGACCAAAATAGAATCAAAACGCAATATTATGTATGATTTAAGAAAGAGTAATAGTTAAATGACCATAACAAAAACTAAGTAATAAGTGTATAACCATATAAGTAATTTACCCTTTTAGTTTTTATTTGGGAAAACCCGGGAGAACATGCCTTCTTCATAAATTATTTATCAAATGGTGTAATTGTGAAATGTAATTTCTAGATGAAGTCACAATTGACAACTGTGCCTGGAATTAATCAAATATTCTTTTATTAATATTACATAATTACAAGCTAATATAGGTTTTAAATATGATAATGAAAGCTTAAACGATCTTGTTGTCTCTGGTACTCGAGTTTAAGATCTTTAGAGATAACAATTGTTCCTTTAATCATTGAGGTAGTTTGATTCGTGTGAATTAATTAAATATTTAAATGTGACCCTTGTACCTTAAGAATATATTTTAATGCCTTTAATTTTATTTCATAGGTTTGGATTTTTATTTTATTTTATTTTATAAGAAACAATCGTAATATAATAAATTTTGATATTTTATAATTTTTCTCATTATAAAATATTTTAGAGACCTCATTTTAAAATATAACACAGAGCCTTCAATTCTATTGGGACGGGCCTGTTCTTATATTAAAATAATAAAATAATCTTTTAAGAGTTGTCAATATTAATAGAAGAGTTAAGTTAATCAATAACTCGTTAGTATAATAGAAAGAGATATTAGGCCATTAAATAACATCTAATATTCAAATTTGTTATTGTTAATGGAAAAAGTGAATTTAATAGGTCATTCATAATGAATTTCTATAATATTTGAGTTGATCCATTTGAATTACTTTAACAATGAATCAAATATTGATGGTTATACAAAAAAAAATCATATTTTACCACAAATTTGATATTTTTATTATTTCGATTATTGAATTTTTTTCTCATATTAATCTCCAAAATAAAAAAAATCTAATTTGGTCTCCAAAGTTACAAAATTCATAATTCGGTATGGACAAAAGAAATAATTGAGAGACTAGGTTATGAAGAATCCTATTATTGTAAGTCTACTAAGAGCAATAAATATCGGAGGATGAAGGCAAAATGGTGGTGCACAAACTCCAATAGAAATAGATGGCAAAACCACTAATGCAAAATAAAATAAAAGTCTAATGCGACTGCTCCGTTCTCATCAATGAGCATTGCTTATAAGTTATAACGACGACTTCCTTTCATTGTTTGATCGAGAGACTTGAATGGAGTGCAATATTTCTATAATGATTATCGATGGTGGATCCAAAACTTTTCGTATCAATTATGAAATTTGATTTTCTTAATTATTTCTTTATTTTACTGATAATTTATACTTGAAATTATACTTGTGATCACTTCATTCAAATATATATATATATAATGTATTATTAATATATACATGATTACCTTCTAAAATATTTTTAGATCTACCACAAATGATAAAGTATTTTTTATGTAAAAGATGAAAGATATATCTTCGATCTTCACTTCTTTATAAGTATCAAAATAAGTATGGATGAATAAAATTCAACTCGGCTCAAAATAGTTAAAAAATTTTATTTGACTCGTTTGATTCGACTTGTAATTTTATAAACTTAACTCGAAAATATTTCCAGTAAAATTTGAGTTATAAAATATAACTCAAATAACTCGTAATTTTTAATAATTAATGGATGGGTTTTGATTTCGAGTTGAATCCTTCTACTCACAATTTTAAGATTAAAAAACGACGAAAATGAGAATAATTTAGGTTCATACTTATTTTTATTATTTTTTAACTTTAAATTAAACTGTTTTTTAAAGAATTTTGCAATAATTTTCCACCATAATAAAAGTATATATAAATAGGGTAAAGTATAAAAATAGTCCCTCAACTATTAAAAGTTATAAAATAGTCACCCGACTATTGAGTATGTTCCAAACTCGTTCTTTTTCGTTAAAAAATTGACAACAATCTGAATTGTATGTTAACATGTTGATTGATATATGATAGTTTTTGATATTCTGATATCATATTTTATCATATCTCAGTCAGCAGGTTAAAACTAGTTCAAAATGTCGTCAAACTTTTAATAGTAAGAGGACTCAACAAAGCAACACCCTATAGTCAGAGAATCATTTTGTAACTTTTAATAGGTAAGGTACTCAACAAAGTATCACTATATAATTAGAGACTATTTGTGTACTTTACCCATATAAAAATCTGAAAAAGTTAAGTAACATATGAATGCCAGTGGGGCATTTGTTTGCCCGACAAAAGCCGGTCAACGCAGCAACTATGTTTTCTCATTGGAGTATGCAGCTGTTGCTTAGGCAGTCTTTCCCCATCAGCTGATACCACACAATCGCCATGTCTGTCTTCCACCCTCATAGCTGCTCCAATTCTTTCCTTCCAGGTCCTTCCTGTATCAACTTGCATATTTAATGTTTGTGCGTATGCCTGTGTGAATATATATATATATATATATTTAACTCTTATTTTGTTATCTTAATATTCATCTTTACTAATCTGGATTATCTTTGCAGTTTCCATGGACAGTGGAGCAAAGACAATAGCAGACACCAATAGTACTAATGGTTTGGTAATAAAACTCCATCTTCTTATCTATAACTTTTGCCTTTTGACATTGTACAAGAGATTATGATACCCTTTATCTACGGGTGTAAATGATTAGTATAATGTTTGGGAATATGTTTTGTACACGTTCGTTAAAATGGTAAAATTACATCACTAGTTCTTTATCCTTTTAGGCTTCACATTTGAACTCTAACGTTTACCTTGTGTTCAATTTAGTTCTTGCCTTCGTCAATATTTAAAATATAAAAAAAATAATAAAAATGAGTCAATAAACTAGTTTTTTCGTGAACATAAACGAAATGAAGGTATATATATTCGTGTTCGTTTGTTTATTAAATGAAGATAAAAATTGTGTTCATAATTACTTATTTAGCGTAATACACAAACATAAACGACATTATAAGAATAATTCGCGAACAACTTATCAAAAGTTATGTTCATTTACACACCTACCTTAATCATGCAGTGCTTTAGGGATACCAAAGAAAGGATCAAGATGTTTGGTCAGATTGAACTTTTTGGTTTTTTCCTCTACACTGCTTGGGTTGCAATGGTCCCATCTCCCACTTCACCACACAATCCATGTTTCCCTGCATGTTTAAACTGGCTGCGGGATAATCAACTACCTGATGGTTCTTGGGGTCCTTGTCGTCGTCCCGATCCAATGTTAACCAAAGACGAGCTTTCCTCCACACTCGCATGCATCCTCGCACTGAGGCGATGGGGTATCGGTGAAGAAGAGATTGCAAAGGATATGTTTTCATCACCCCATTTCCCCCTCAATGGTGTTTCATGGGCTAACATTACTGTTTTCTTCTGTAGGACTCTGGTTTATCGAGTCACATTTTGGTTCGGTTTCAGATGAAAACCAGCTTACACCTATTGGATTCGGTATCATATTCTCTGGTATGGTTGAATATGCTAAGGAAATGAACTTGAACCTCCCCTTGAGGTCAACGGGTATAGATGCTTTGTTTCATAAAAGAGATTTAGAGCTCAGAAGGTATATTCTTGGTCATTAATGTTAATGTGATATCAACAATTAGGCAAATAACAAGCATGGTATTTGCCAAAACAGAGCGTTGGGCTGATCAGTGTAGTCGACCTTTGACATGGTATCTTGATTTAATTGTCACAGAGAAAACTCTAAGGGAAGGGAAGTCTACTTAGCATATGTTTCGGAAGGAATCGGAAAACGCCAAGACTGGTGTAAACACAAAGTAAACGTATTTGTATATGCCTCTTATTCAATGCAAAGAATGGCTTATATAAGCCTTACAGACTCTCAGAAACAAACTAACTGACACTACACACTAAGTGGCACTAAGATAGGAGTAATAAGCAACTAATAACAGACCCATTCAGCCCCATAATATAGGGGCATTATTGACACGTAAATAACTAACATTCCCTCCCTTAAGCTTTAGCTTATTTCAGTAACTTCAACTACACCAAGTTTGTGTCTGAACTTCTCAAATTGATCGAGCTTCACGGCTTTAGTCATCACGTCAGCCACTTGTTCATTAGTATTGCAGTATTTCAGTTGAACTACTTGATCATTCACCAGATCTCTGAGAAAGTGAAATCTCACTGCGATGTGCTTACTTCTTCCATGGAGAACAAGATTCTTGGATAGTTGAATTGTAGAATTGTTGTCACATAAAATTTCGGTGGCTTCTTTTTCTTCTAACCCAAGATGCTCCAGAATTCTTCTAAGCCAAATGCATTGACATGCACAAGATGCTGCAGCAATATATTCAGCCTCAGTAGTAGATAAACTAACTACAGGCTGCTTTTTCGAAGCCATGATACAGCTGCAGTTCCTATCATAAATACTGATCCGGAGGTGCTTCTTCTATCATCTAAGTCCCCTGCATAGTTGCTATCACTGTAGACTGTGAGACCCATTTTCTTTCCTTTTTGATAGAAAAGACCGTGCTCAATGGTGCCTTTTAAATACCTGAAAATTCGTTTTGTTGCAGCCCAATGTGACTCCTTTGGATTAGCCATGTATCTGCTGATTAGACTTACCCCAAACATCAAGTCTGGCCGTGTGACTGTCAAATACATGAGGCTACCAACAGCTTGTTTAAACTTTGTAGCATCTACTGGAGCTCCTTCATCATCCTTAGACAATGTTGTTCCTGGTACAATGGGATTTCGAACAGAGTTACTCTCTGTCATGTTGAACCGAGCTAGAACCTCACGTGCATACTGTCTTTGACAGATGAAAATTCCTGCCTCATTCTGTATTACTTCTATTCCCAGAAAATGTCTCATTTACCCAGATCGGTCATGTCGAATTCCAGCTGCATTGAGCATTTGAACTCTTCACATATATCTTTGCAATTTCCAGTAAAAATCAGATCATCAACATAGAGACTAACAATCAAATATTATCATGAACCTTTTTCGTGAACATAGAAAAGATCGTTGTCCGATTCACTGTCCACAACCGCAGCTGCTCTTTCTCACCTTCCGAATGCCGTTTGTCTTCGTTATCTCACTGAACTCTTAGAGAAGTTTGGGAATGCAGGTTAGTATGCCAACGTTACTTCACAATTTCTAACATATTTAATAACACTATGGACTTCTAAGTTACTAATGGCCATGTTAATTCCAGTTCCCAGGGTTCATCCTTTTCATATTTACCCCCGGCTATGCATGGTAGAGGCTATTGAAAGTTTGGGAATTGACCAGCATTTCAGGGAAGAAATTGCATGTGTAGTGGATGAAACATATCTAATGTTATTTTACAAGCATATGTAACACATAAAATCTAAGTTGTCCGGACTATATTTTTTTCTTCGACATAAATACTATATTATAATTACTTCAGATTATTTAAAAAAAAAACCTTTCTTTAACTTCATCGATCTCATCTTAAACAGATGCTGGATGCAGGGGGAGGAGGAGATATTCTTGGATCCGGTCAATTGTGCAATGGCTTTCCGAATACTACGTGTAAATGGTTATGAGTTTCCTCAGGTATGTTGATGTTTTTTTTTTGTGTTCGGATAAGAAATGATAAGATCAAGAGATGGATCGAGGAGGGTGATGGTGTAGTCGACTCATAAGTATTTTCTTTATATTTTGCGATAGATGATCTAATTTTACATCCTTGAAATCTTGTAATCTCACACACTCTAAAAACTTCCTAAATTCATATCCTCCGACATAAAATCTTGTATCCATTCCGGGATGGTACCCTTGTTGCTAAATTTTTTTTTTCTGTGATATCTTTTGGTGTAGAATCCCTAACTGGATTTGCTGAAGAACATTTCTTCAATTCGCTGGGAGGATTTTTGAAGGACTTGGATGCTGTCATCGAGCTACATAAGGCTTCACAGATGATCATACATCCAAATGAACAATTCCTAGAGAAACAGATCTCATGGACAAGTCATTTCTTGAAACGGAAATTGTCCAACGGATCTACATATGCATATAAACATAAACAAATCTTTTACACAAGGTATTCTTTTTGTGTGTGAATTGATTTTGAAGGAAATCGTCAACTTCTTTTCTTTTCCGTTTTGATTCACTGTACTTACCGGAGAAGGACCGCCGTCTATGATTTTCAGGTGAATGATGCCCTTGAGTTCCCCATTACGCAAGTTTGGAGCGCTTAGTATATAGAAGAGGCATGGTGAATTATGCTGTAGACGATATACGGATGCTTAAATCTTCATATTGGTACTCCTTCATATTTATTTACTTTAAATAAAGTTTAATTAAAACATAAATATCCAAATTATACCCCTTGTTTATTTTAAGCATCTAAATTTTTTTGTTGGTGTTGAAGTATGTGTTTAATATTTCTTTCGTTACCATTTAAGCTAATTAAAGTTTTACTATATAATTATTTAAGGTCATCTCGTCAACAACAGTTAAAAGAAACCCTAAACACTTGTTTTTTCAATCTTCAAATCTCTAATTTCTAAAATCTTAACCCCTAAAGGTAAGAGATTATACAATAAGCGTGCAGTTGGAGGTTCACATGACTCGGTTTTGATTTGGGTGGTGGTGTAGCCTTACCAATATGTTAATGGACAGGCGATAGTTGGATGAAAAAATTAATTTTGTGCGACAAGGGGAAGATCAACCGGTGAGAGTTTGATGATAGAAGTGACTGATAGTTGTTGATTCAACGATGACGTATGAAATCTAAGAATTTAAGATTAAAGATTAAGGGGATTTATGTATTTTGGATAATTCAAAGAATCTAAGATTTTTAGAAAATTAATGATTTAGTTTTTTAAGAAAAATTGAAAGAAATCCAATAACATGCTAGTGTCAAGCATTATTGATTGAATGATAGATTTTATTATGACCGTTAACGGTCATACACCATAAACGGTAACTTTTAGGCACATACTTAAAAAAATCATATATCTAAAGTAAACAATAAATATAATTTAAACGTTTATTTTTCAATTAAGTCTTGATAATGTATACCTGATTTGCATCTTATTTTATATTCCTTGTACGTTAGTTCTTCGAGTATTGGCAACAAAGATTTCCTAAGTTAGCATTGGAGGAGTTCGGTGCCTCTCAATCTATATATGGCGAAGAACTCAAACAACTCGAGAGGTAAATTTGTTTATCAAGACATAGACCATGATGCAGTCACAACTGACAAGAATTCTGATGGAGCATAAAGATCGTGCTCAAACTTACTATTTCTTTAACTATGGTAGACATCATTGATTAGCGCTTTCAAAATTACTGCAGGGATAAACCGATAGAGTGGGGGTGGGATGGGGGCAGTTGTCCCTCCAATAAGATATTTTAACGTTTTTAAATTTTACAAGTTTATCCCTCTTAAAATTTTTATAAATTAGCCCTCGTATGAAACAGGTGGGTTCGAGAAAAGCGATTGGACAAACTGAAGTTTGCCAAGCAAAAACTGGCTTACTCGAGCCAGATTATCGGACGCTCGTATATCTTGGGCTAAAAATGGCATGCTTACTACCGTGATTGATGACTTTTTCGACGTCAGAGGTTCTGAAGATGAACCGTTAAACCTAATCCAATTGGTTGAAAAGTAGGATCTTTTTTTCCTTTTACTCCTTATCTAATCGCTTTTGGTGTATTAATAGCCGTTTAGTTCTCTTAACGAAGTAATGGCTTATAAGAAAATGAAACACAGGCATGATTTAGACGACACCAACGTCCATTGTTGTTCCGGGGAAGTTGAAATCATATTTTCAGCACTTCACAGTACAATTTCTGAGATCGGGGAGAAATCAATAGCTTGGCAAGGATGTAACGTAAAGACTCATGTCATTGGGATTGTAAGATGCAATCTTTTATTTTACTCTTCATATTAACAATGGATAGTAGGATTCTGCAGAGTATTGCATGTTAAATAAATCTGAAATTTTAGAACATAATCAGTATTGAAGAAAAATCGTATCTGATCGTTGTTTATATGCACTGGAGGAACCGGTTAGTTAGGATTGGTTTGGTCATTTAGGGTCAAATCATTTTGGGTCTATATTGAATTCGATTTAGGTCGTATCAAATTTGATTCAGATTTAGTTGGGTCTATGGTACGTCAGGTTAGATATTAGGTCGGGTCAATGTCAAATCAATCAATTTTCAGATTAGGTCAATATTAAATCATTCAATTTTCGGTTCGGGTAAATATCATATCAATCAATTTTCATGTTAGTCCAACCTTTAGAACTTCGAGTAAATTTAGGTGAAGTTGAGTATGAGTCCAATCAAATATATATATAATTATCGATATATTATTGTAAAAAATCATATATTTTTATATTTTATGTATCTTATGAGGCGAGATAGAATTTGTAACATAAATTTCATATTGATCATGTTAGAAAAGTTTGATTAAAAAATTTAGATTTAGTCATTATATTTTAGTTCATAACAAATCCTGATCAGATAAATCAATTTGGACAATTGAGTTCGGGTCAAATTTATCATATCTAATAAAGACAATGTTTTACGTTGCAGTGGCTGGGTTTGCTTAGGTCTGCGTGGCAGGAAGCTCAGTGTTAAAGCAGAAGGAAGTCCCAACCGTGAATGAATACATGGCAATGGTTACATTTCGTTTGCCTTGGGACCAATTACCGGCTCTCTATTTTGTCGGGCCTAGACTCTCGGAGGATGTCGTTAAAAGCCACGAATATAATCTTCTCTATAAGCATGTAAGCACTTGCGGCCGTCTTGTCAATGATATTCACACCTTTAAGGTACGACTTCTCAAATCAGAAAGAATGAACTGTATATAATCAACATAATCAAATAATTATCATCAACAACAATAATTAATGTCCGATATGGTTGCGCAGAGGGAATCGATGGAGGGAAACTAAACACGGTTTCTTTGCACAAAATTCACGTACCGATTCAGTAACCGAAGATCATGTAGATCAAGAACTGAAGCATTTAATCCATGAAAGGAGGAGAGCTGCACAGATTAGTGTTGCAGCGAAACGGCGTCGTTCCGAGACAATGCAAGGAGTTGTTCTGGAAAATGAGCAAAGTATTACATCTGTTTTACGCGAAAGATGACGTCGCATGAAATGGAGAACGTTGTCGATGCAGTAATACGTGAGCCCGTAATTGTCGATGAACTCTAACTAAGCTGAGTGAGGGAACCTATAGCATCTGTGCTTTATTGTCAATTTTGCATTTGTGCTTGTTGATATGGTTCTAGATATGATTCATTCGCCCAAGGCTTCAAAATCTGTAATGCTATTCACAGAATTTCATTATTTTTTGAGTTTGACTACCACTATATATATGAGTGTATGGCAATTGCCGTGTGTCAACCTCGGAATTTATGCAGAGCACTCACTTAAGAAAAATATGTCACCTTTTGTTACTGGAATCACTTGTTAGTTCAAAATAAAGCGACTCGTAAATACTTGGTATTGATGTTTACGAAATCTCGAATCATCCATCGGTGGAAAACTTGTGCAAAGGTTGCGAAGAATCCACACTAATCTCAGTGCAAAATCCTTTGTTCTTGACAATGACCGGAAATATTTTCTTGTCGAGGAAGGAAAGAGATTTTCTCTATTGGAATTTGATCTTTAACTATGTCCTTCCAAGGTAGTTTATGATAGGAACTTAGTACGATAGAGATAGACAAAATGAAGACGAAAAGTACTGATCTTCTTTTGTGGAACTTATTCTCAAACAAGGTGAAAATGAATGGCAATATGCTGCATGGAGAAATAGCACACACATTATTGTAGGAGCACATGGAAGAGAAAGAGTTCCGGTAAAAGATTCATGTTCCAATTAGGTTCAGCAACAATATTGGTAATAAATCAATGTTCTGCTTCAATGGAGCAACAATCAACAGTTGTTTGCTTTTTAGATATTGACCAATAAAAAAGGGGAAAAAGCGTCACCTGTGCTTGGTCTGATGAAAATTACTGTTTGTAGTTATGTTTGAACATTGTACTGATTTTAACTTATTGTAGTCATGTGAATGCATTGTTTATTCGTTGTCTTCTTTCAATCTCGCGCTCTTTGTAATTGAAAATTAGTGTTGGATTTGCAACCGAGTATATTAATCATTGTAGTCATATGAATACATTAATGACATCTAACCTAATTCTAGCATGTTTAAAATTGATTCGGAGTTACGATGGATTTACGAAGGCTCAAAGGTTATACGAAACTTGGGTGTACGCCAGTTATCATTGAAACAAATAGTTTGGAAGCTATAAGACTATTAGATCAAAAAAATCTCGAATGATCGATGTTGTTCTTTATTACCGTCACATATTAGCATGTTGTTAAATTGTAAATGAGAATCCATCAACTGATCTTAATAGTAAAAGAAAATATTATTCTTCCTAGAAGATTTTTTTAAATTAATATATTTTTAATTTACATATAATGTATGGTTTTTTAAAGTAATATATTTTTATTTGTTACATAAACGTACCTATAATTCATGAGAAAGAAGAAGCAAAATCCAAAGAATTAAAAAGCAAAAAAGAAAAAGAAAGGATTGTATTAATAATAAACAAGTTAAGCCCATTTGGCCAAAACAGACATGGAGGCAGTCCCAAGAAGCAGTGAAACATAGACTCCGAGTTGAAGCCCAGCATTGGATTGCAGCCTTGGGTTCATGAAATCTGCAGCCAGCAGGTCAACCAGAGCCATGTATACCAATATCCCTGCCGATGATGAATTGAATACTCCTTCCACTATTAATGCTGTTTCCCCATTGTCTTTGTAGAAACTTGATATCCCGATCCCTATTGCGATCCCCATTGGGGTTGTAAGGGAGAAAAATGTCCCCATGATTGCCACAGACATGGACTCGAATTGTGCCTTGGCTCCCATTTCCACCACCAACCAAATAAAGTTTATCAGATAATGTGTATCGAAATTTGAGTATAACTACATTCTCAACATGCTTAGTATTATAAAGTATGTTAAAATTCACTCCTAATATTGAATAAAATAATCACTTTGATTTTTTATAGAATATTTTACCTCAACATTTTATTTTGGAACAAATATCCCTAATCGGAGGAAACCCGTTAATTGATTAACAGTCAATATCTGTCACTGACGTGACAAGTCTTATGTGTTTATAGTGATGACGTGAGCTTATGTACACGTGACACAAACCATGTCATTACTTTAAATATGTGACATCACTTACGTACATTTGTCATGTTATCACTTTGGACACATAAGACTTGTTACAGTCAGTGACAAACATTGATCGTTAGTTAATTAATGATTTTCATTCAACTAAAGGTTATTTGTCCTAAAATGAAACGTCGACAATAAAATAATTCTAAAAAAGTGATCTTAAGCTCAAAGGCCGCTTAACGAGGCACTAATACCACTTAGACTCATGACTCTTCGTTACAGTAGAGTGAACCATTTAAAAACATGAGGCATTTTCAACTGTCTTTAACGGCATATATAAGATAAAATCTCGAAACGACCGAACAATACATCCTAAAAATACAATACCAAATGTGTTGATCCAAATTCCCTCCCCTCTGCTTAGTACAAGTGTAGGAATTAAGAATTGAATACCTGAGATATGCAACCACCAAGTCCCATTCCTTCAAAGAACTGATGGAAAGACAAGGCTGCAACCAGTGGCCTTATTGTGTCTGGACTTTGAGAAGCTCCCAAAGATATCCCAATAACCACCGAATGAACCACAATTCCCACCTCCAATACCTGAAAATCATTGTATATATAACCATATATTCAATTATAAGGGAACATATATGTATATATACATAAAAGTTTACTTGGGATATGATACGTTGACGGATAAGCTGAGAGAAAAGCAACTCCTGATCAGATGGGGAATCTGCAGCGCCATGAGCATGACCATGAGTGGCATGTGTATGAACATGCACATGACCTGCATGTTCTTCATCACTTGCATCAACTTGCTTATTATTACTTAAATGTTGTCTCTTATAATACCCCGTTGCGAATGCATCTATCATAACGTCCCTATAGCCGACATCATCATGATGAAACCCGAGAAAGGGAATTTCCCCAAGGACTACTTTAATGCACGGTGAAGTCAGGCTTTCGAATGCATCGGGTAGGATGTGAACGAACCCGGTCGCGAGGATCACGCCGGCCGCAAACGCCTTGATCATGAAGAACAGGTCGTTTTCGGGGCTTAACGCGGGGATTCGTGACCCCAACAACGGGAGGCTGACTCCGATAGCACCGGCAACGAGAATGGAAGCAATGGCACCGAGTTTATACTGGAGCGCTGCGGCTTTGTCTTGTCCGACATCGTCGTCGTCACAAGTACAGTCACAAGAGACTGTTGCAGGGTAAGGAGGGCAGCAGAGAGAAAATCTGCAGGACTTTCAATGAACAAAGTTGAAAATGAGCCATTGAAGGATGGTGTAGGCAGGGGCCTTATATGACAGAAAGGGGGAGATCATAGAGAAAGGAAAGATGATTTTATATGGAAAGTTGAGGATTTGTAAGCACACAACTTGCATTGATGGCTATTACAAGAGAATATAAAGCTGCAAGGGAAACCACTCAATATTTATATATAATGGTAGCGTTAGCATGATGGCCTAGATTCCGATGCCTTTGAGGAAAACTATTATAACTGTTTATTGAATTTATATTTACATTTGATTCAAAAATTAATGAAATTAACCGTAACCATTTAATTTAGTAAGAATGCATTAGCTCTCTCAAATAAAGTTAGATATTTGAATCCTGACATTTAATTATTTATTTCAAAAAATTAATGAAATTTTGAGTGAATTAAATATATTTAGTTATTTGTTTTAAAAAATATAAATTAGAAAAACATTTTTGAATTTGACGAAAATATTTTTGTTATTTATTACATTATTAAATTAACATCAAATATTAATATTTTAATTTTGTTAACTATTATATAATAATAATATTAGTTAAATATATTGAGATTTAAATATTGCAATACTAAGTGATTTTAATTGTTTAGAGATTTGTTGTTATTTTAAGGACTCAGATTCGAGTAGCGCGTATGTAGAGATAATTATAAAGAGATGACAAAGAGAAGATGATGAAAAAGTAGAAGTAAGAAATAAGAAGAGCTGGAGGGATCAACAATTTATTCTTAGATTGATTCCATTTGACAACCGATTCCTCTTAGGATTATTTTATTTTGTTAAGTGATTTTGTTTTATTCATAGAAATTCGTTCGAACGAAACAATTTTCGAAAAAGAAACAAACAACATCATAAAATTATTACAACACGATGTCCTGATCATCTCAGGGTATATCTTCCATTTTTGTGTTTTTTATACGTATAGTTACAATAAGTCTAGGGTTTGTAAAGGTGGACACAACGAAGGAGAAGCCGATGGAATCGAGTAGTACGAAAGATGGTGACATAATGTTATCATCCCAACGACTTTTAATTAAACCAAACGACCAAAGCGAACGACACACAACCTTAGAATGTCGACATTTTTCACTTAAATCTTTTATTATTGTTTTCGCGTCTTTACGTACTTTCTTTCATTTCTTTAATTAACAGTTCAAATGCATGCAATTACATGCCTTCTTTCTTTTCAATTGTCTTTTGTTCTAAAAGTTACAAAATAAAATCTAAGTAGCATGTATGTATCATTAAGAACGGACGGCCGTAGGGCCAGTCCTAGGCAAGGGCAAAAGAGGCGTCTGTCCAGCCCACAAATTAAAAAAATATCAATATAATATTTTCTTTTATTTTATAAAAAAAACTGTAATAAGATATCTTTTTAAAAATTATAAAATAAAATAATAGGACCATAAATTTATTAGATCTCGATTGTAATTATTGATTTTTTATATAATGTTAATAAATAGTTACACTCCAAAAAAATTCTAATTAAATTTTATATTACATATTTTAAATTTTTTGAATTAGGGACTCGGTTTTTAATTTCGCCCCAAGCCAAAAGATAGTCAGGAATGACCTTGGACGGCGCATGATTTTATATTAAGGGACAAAAATAAGTTATCAATAAAAAATTCAAATAAAATATCTAAATTATATGACACCTATTAGCTCCTTCGACCCATCCATGCTACTTCCATATGGACATATCTTTACTTACGTGACAGGTCATCTCATAATTTTCTCGTGCATACGTAACTCAATTTAAAATGAAAAAATAAAATTAAAAGTGAAAATTGTACAAATTTTATTTAAAAAACAAACGCATGCAATACATTTAAGCACTGGTGAATCCACTAAGGGTTTAGGTTGGGCACATATCTATCTTGAAATTTGAATTTTTTAAAATAATTACTTTTTTATCGATTGTGTCCACCTATACAAAAAAAATTATATGGTTAATATATGTGTGTCCACCTTTAAAAATATTTTTGGCATTGTATTAATACTTAAAATATTAATTTTTTTAGGTTTTATATGAAATTGATTAGAAGGGTTGGAAATATTCCAAGGATTATGGAACAAACATCAAACTCTTGTGGACTATACTGATTGGGTAGTTTATGAGTTAGTATCAAAAAGAAAGGTTCTACATTTTGACGACTACCTACTAACAAACAAATTTGTTGTTATAAAATGTAAATTTTATATGGTTTTTTTATAAGCAGTGGTGTTTTGTATTGATAATTACACAAATAATCTGTTTGAATCTTGGCAAGTCTTGAACACGTGATATGAGATTACAACATATCATAATAATAATAATAATTATATTATTTAGAAATTAATAAAAATAAAATAGTTGGATCTTGAGCATACTTATCGTTGGTGCACAATCTGATTGGATTGAAGAAACTCAAAACCCTGCGACTAAGCAAAGGATACCAATAAATTGCCCAAAGCTCCGCTTGAAAAGCATCAGAAAACCCAATTCTTTTAGAGAAACCAAGAATCTAGTTGCCTTCATTGTCATGGATAGGGGTGAGCATTCGATCGAGTCGAGTTGAGTAAAAAATTTCGAGTTATTCGAGTTACGAGTCGTATCGTATTTTATAACTTGAATTTAACTTAATTTTTTTCAAATCGAGTCAAGTTTAAAAAATTCGAGTAGAGTTATTCGAGTTTCTATACAAATTTTATTATAATTATTTATATTATTATGTAAGTATTTATTCCATTTTTTCTATTTTCTCTAACCATTATATATATATATATATATATATATATATATTCTTTTTACATTATGATGTCATTTAATATATCAAATACAATATAAAATTATAAAATATTTTACAATATATTTTAAAGAAGATATTTGAGGGTAAAGTATTATGAAAGTATAAAGAGTCAAGAATTAATAAGAAGAAAATTTGCAAACAATTGCAGTTAAAAAAATCAATTGAGTAAAACGCAAAGTTAATGACTAAATAAAAAGAAAGTATATTTTTAGTAAAAGAAATAGGAATTGAAGTTACATAAATTCTATAATGTTATAGGAGCATGTGGTTCAATTTGGTAAAAAACTTAAAATGAAGGATAAATTAAAGAAATAAGGAAATCATGAAAAATTGAGGACTAAATTAAAAAATTAAAAAACTATTATCGAAAGATAAATGAAAGCTAAGACTTATAAGGAAACTTATAATTACAGGAGAATAGAACCCTTTTATTAACACAATACAATTATAATGTTACACAGTTACCTCACTATTTTCTTTGTCTAGCTCTAAACTCATTTTTTTTTCTAACTCACACCTTTTGCACTCTTTTCTATTCTTTTTATAATGGTAAATCTCACCATATTTATAGATTTTAGTGGTCATTGGATTGTGGACACTTTATAAATATCTAATTATTCTATATATAATTTTAGACATAATATTAAATTATAAATATCTAAATTATTTTATGAATATTCTAAACATCTACAATTTTTACATTATTCTAGAATATATATCTCAAAGGATACTATATATTTCTCTCTAAGTTGAATATTTCTATCAATGTGTAACTCGAATTATTTTTACACTCAATGTAACCTTCAAATTTAGGGGAAAAATCCAATTTGTCCCTTTATCAATGACAGTCCCAACCGAAGCATAGGATATGGTGACTAGTTATTGACTTGCGAGGGAAGATATTTTCGTGGTCCCAATAAGGATGTGACCATAATGAAGGAGTATGGTGGTGAAGGGTGGGTGATCGTAGAAGATGTATTCGAACATTTTTTAATTCGATCAAGCTAACCCTTAAAAGTACTTATTTGAACCAGTACGAGAGCATATGCTTCTCTTCGAATAGGAAGCAGAACTCCTTTCCCTCGCACACCTCCTCCATGTGCTTCTAGGGTTTTTTTTTCTTGGAAATCAAAGGCTGGCGACGACGAGATATGGTTTGAATTTGTGTGTTTTCTGATTGTAATTGACTTTTTCAAGTTTATGAAATTACAACTCGAAGTCAATTCGAGTCGAGTTTTTTCGAGTCAAGTCCAAAAAAATGATTTTCAAATCAAGTCGAGTTTTACTCACCCAAATGCACCAGTTCATTGTTTGCAATACTATCACTCAGTAAAAAAATAGTTTTTCAAGCCCATGTTATCTGGAAAGTTGTATGTATTGATCTTCATTGCAACTTAAACAATATACAACTTTAAATATAGTATAATTGTACATGAAAACTAAAACTTTAATTAGTAATGGATGCTTTGATTAATAAAAATTATTAGACAGAGCTGGTGACGATTTGGGCTAGTATATAACCTTGTTGATATACCTGGTGATGAAAATTTAGTTATTATAGGGATCTTTTGTTATTAAGTTTAGTTTTACCATATGGATAAATAATAGGTATTAATAACTTGAAATATAGGATAAGATGTGGTGTACGATAAAGTAGAGCTGAACAAAAATAGACTCGAATTACTTTGAGATGTAATTTTATAATTCGATTTGAAATAATTTAAATTCAAATCGAGTTGTAAAATACAACTCGAAACTTTTAGTAATTATTAGATTGATTTTTAAGTTTGTATTGAGTCTCTCGACTCTCTATGCTATATGTACATCACATATGAAAAATATGAAGAAATATATATGTATTGTATATACTTATAAAAAACCATTTAAACGAAATGGAACAATATTATAAATTATAAATATTACAATTAATTTTAAACAGAAACTCAAAAATTTGATCGAAAAAAAATCAGGTCAACATCAAGTTATAAAATATTAGTTCGAAGGGAAAACAAACTTTCTTTTAACTCTTGGGAAAGTTACATAAATGTTGCAAATGGAGATTTAACAATATTTTATTGTTTTCCATGATAAATTATAGTAAAAAAAACTTCATAGATCCCATTATTTTAAACTTGACAAATTAATCTTTATTATAAATATTTTTAATACTTCGTTCTAAAAAACAAGATAGGGATGAGCCTACAAAGACATAAAAGGTGCTTTCTTTATTAAGGATAAAGGCCTGAATTTGATTTTTTTTTTAAGTCTTCAATTTTTTTCTTTGGATTAGTCTTTAAATTTGGATTTAATAATTTTGATAATATTATTGTATAAACATTTTCAAATAAATATTATTATATTTATATAAAGTGCATCATGTTAACGATTTCCCCCCTTAAACTGCAAACATAAAGACTTTTGTATACTTGAGGTCTTTCAATTGTTCATAAGACAGACGCAAGCATTCTCATTTCTCAAAACCCAATATGAAGTACCCATAAATCCTTGCAGAGGATGTTAGATGGACGGTAACTCCCGATCCTCTTCTTGTCCGTTCCCTAATGTACAGAATGACATGGTCCCATGCATCAGTAAACTACCTCATATCTATGCCGATGCCGTTCATCAACAAGGTTGCTCACCATACCTAAACAGAACAACTATTAAAGGGAAAGGAATAATCATAGAATATATGAACCCCTAAAGGAATTCACAATTGTGTCGCATCTTATACAAACATGTAAGGTTAGAGAGCCGTGTTCTCACACTTGGCAGATGCGCAGTCAGGAACCTTCACATAAGTCCTCCTTGTTTCCCAGACGCATGGTACCTCCCATATGAGTTTTTGAACCCTATGACATAAACCAAAACATATCTCTTGACAAAATGGGACTAGACAAGGCAATTTTCATTTGGCTAAAATAATAAATAAAACCCTTGAAGTTTACCACTTTAAATAGATAAGCCCTTAACTTTTGTTACACTCAAATAAGTCCTTAACTTTTAATTTGTATTCAAATAAGCTCTACATAATTTGTACCCAAATAAATCCCTAAAATTTATATACCTCTGGCATAAATATGATACAAGGATTTGGTGTTTTCGGATCAAATTCTTCACTGTTCGCATTATGCAACCTAGAACAGAACGTGCATATTCTATGATTGCTATCTGCATTCCAAGGCAGATGCCAGAAAAGGAACATTGCTTTCAACGGGCATACTTTGCAGCAAGAATCTTCCCTTGCACTCCCTGTCACCAAAACCTCAGGAACTAATACCATCAGTGCCCTGTAATTAGAGACCTTTTAGAGGATCTTCTCAAGGAAATATAGATGAATGACAGAATGAAGAATCTGAACCCAAAAAGAAATAAATCATGGAGGAAAATACCTTCAAATGGTTCCATGCTGCTTTAAAAGTCTCAGGTTCCTGTAAGGGAGTAAATTGCAGACATTGTAATTACACACGTACTGCATGCAGTAAAGTGGAGGAATAATATCTTCTTTAGTGGCAAACAATTACATGTCCCAATCAAAATCAGTGCTGCAAAAGTTAACAGTAAGCTCACCTCTTCAGCAGTAATATCTTCGAGATGACTTGCTTCAACCCACTCTACAACACTTCTTTCGATGGTAGACAGATGCGTGCAAAAGAGCCTATAACAATAATAAACCAAGTTATCAGAATCATTTGTATCACATGCCTATTACTTTAGAGTTTCTTTGGCCCAAATGGAGATTCTGTAGGGAAGTATTGTGAGAGTATAGTCGTAATAAAAGCCAATTACAAAGAAGGTAAACTAGAACTTGGAAAACTTAATGCAGAAATGTTGTAGGATATAGAAAATAACAGGTTCCCACAAAAGTTTCAAACTTTTAAAAGCCAAACACCTTGCTTCTACTTTTGCAGTAGAAAAGCTCTTCCAGAAATAGAGCCAAACAACCACTTGTATCTCATAGAAGGAATAATATAACAGAAGAACATATTTAGGGGGATGAAGGCTGGGATTATCTAGTGCACAAGTACCTAATGCAAACACAGCATTAACTTATTGAAATGACTTAGTGAATGGGGTAGATAATAATGACGAAATAATAACAGAAATAGTTTTTCATAAACAAAGGTTTCACCTTTAAAACAGAGAGGTAAGAATCTTTAAGGCCAACATATTTTCCAACCATGGCAATTTTAACCTGCAATGTAAATGACAGCAAATAACATTATAATATCACCATGTGCATATAAATGCAACTAACTCATATTTAATGATGCTTGAGACCCACAGGAACGTGAAGCATGTCATAAACTTTGGTCCTGGTGGTCCACTCTGTTAAGTCAGGTTCCCTTGAAGTGCTGCAATTCATACAAATGCAGATATAAATGCCTAGAAAACTACAGCCCAATGCTGCAGCATAAAAAAATACTCCCATCACAACCAAGATATATATATAAAGCAGAAAGAAGAGAGAACGGAATGGAGGCAAACCCTAGAAGGTTCAGTCCTTTCAAGATTGCTTCATGTGCCTTTTGATCCTACTCATTATCAGGAGAAAAAATGAATAATAAATAAAAAAGATATTCTGCAGTCTAGTTTTGTCTGATAAGTAAAACAATGATAAACTTAAAATAAAATAATAAATAAATAAAACAACTACTTACTCTAAGTAGTATAGGAATGTGCCAGATATTCGGAACATCATATAGAGTGACAATATTTTCTGCCTGGAAATAAGTCATTTTGCTCAATAACAGTAATTACTGATTATAAAAATTGCCAAAGACAGATAGCATTTATATTGCATTACCGGCACATGGCAAAACTGAGAGAGTTTTTCCTTAACATTGTCATCAAGTGCCTATGCAAAAATAAAAAAGTGAGTGAAAGTTAATAAGTAATGCAAAACCAACACCAGCACATACAGTTGAAAAACAGAAACGACACTTAAACCTTTGTACTACGGCAGGCAAGAATATTTGGTGTCAAGCCAAGTCCTCTAAGTCCCCGAACACTATGCTGGGTAGGCTTTGTTTTCTGTTATTTTCAACTTGTGAGTTGTGAGAGTGATATTTAGAAATTGACAGTCAGCAGGCTTATAAGCTCATTTCATGCATCAAATTTCTCCAGCTTTCAAAACATGATCTACGATCTTCTATATACAAGCTAAATAAAATTATGCATAAATAGATAGTCTTTAGAGTTCAGACATACCTGCTCACCAACAACATTGAGAACAGGCACAAGGCTGACATGAACCAACAAGAAATTGCCAGGACCTAAAACAAGAAACATGAAGTGAAATTATGATCAGACCAGCAGCACATCTAAGAGAAAATTCACATTAACAAATCAGATAAGGAAGGACATAAATAAGTTTCTTACCCACACCATATGAGAACTGACCAAGGGCCTCAATAAATGGCATAGATTCAATGTCCCCTGGATCAAGAAAAGTTGTGAGACAAAAAACAAGAAATGCATCAACAGAAATCGCTGAAGTGAACATACCTATAGTTCCCCCCAATTCAATGACACAAACATCAGCATGACCTTCCTTTCCATCGACAGGTATCATCGCAGCTCGTTCTATCCACTCTTGGATGGCATCTGTAATGTGAGGAACAACCTAGAACAAACAAGAGATTTAAAATTAGGAAATCATGGGTAGCCGTAGCAATGCATGGCATATTTTGTTGAGAAAACAGTGGAAAGCTTAAAATATACCTGGACAGTCTTGCCAAGATATTCTCCTTTCCTCTCTTTCTCAAGAACAGACTGGAAAAACAGAAGGGACAAAGGTAGTGAATAAAGGGTGTTCGAACTGAATGGGAAGAAATGATGGAATGGAAAGATGAATGGAATACAAAACGACCTGATAAATCTTTCCCGTTGTTATATTATCACGCGTTAATGTGATGTCTAGAAAGCGTTCATAGTTTCCAAGGTCAAGGTCCACCTTCAATCAAATGCACAACAACAACATCATCATCATCAAAGTTCGATCAAAAATGGGTGTACAAAGAAAAAGAAAAGAGGAGAACCTCGCCACCATCATCAAGGACAAAAACTTCACCATGCTCAAAAGGAGACATTGTACCGGCATCGGTGTTGAGATAAGGATCTAAACATGATGATATTATAACAAGGATTGCGTGAAAAAATTGGGTTAAAATAGAAACCATTGGAATTTACATAAGACGAAGAAAAATACCAATCTTAATGGAAGTAACACGAAGGCCACATGATTTAAGGAGAAGACCAATGCTACTGGCAGTTACCCCTTTCCCCAGACCACTCACCACACCTCCTGTAACCAGCACGTACTTCATTTTCTTCTCCCTTTTCTCTTTCTCTCTTAAGCAGCAGATAAAAACAAAACAAATGAAATGAAAAGAGGAAGATCGAAAGGATGATACACATACAAAAACCAGCTAGCCAACCAGCCGGGAACTTTTTCCTTGTTCTGAGAAAACCCTTTAAAGCATTTGGCAAAAAAGATAAAGAAACAACCCTCTCCTCTCCACTCGTCTGCTGGTTGACAATGGCCAACGGTCTTCACAAATTAAAGTAAAAAAAAAAAAGCGCGAGTTTTACAGAATCAAAACCGCAACGATAATGTGAAACGCGGGAATGTATGGAATTGAAACTGAAAACCCAAAATCGGAGGGATAAATGATAATGAAAGTAAATGATAACACCCTTCGTTGCTCCCTCCTTCTCTTTGCACTTTTCAAGTTGAAGGCGGCGGGTGAATGAAAATGAGATAAATAAAACAATACCCAAAACCCACACCTGCCTTACCCTTTTCTAATTTTTACTTATACACGAAAACTATAAATAAATAGATATAAAAATACGCCTTTCGTAATAAGTTTATTTTATTTAATTAATAAATTAATTATTTTATTAGTTTAAAAATCGATTTCTAGTTCAATTCTTTTATTAAATTTAAATAAATTAAATTTGTATATATTTTTATAAATAAATTTATAGTGAAATATAGTTATTCTGTTTAAATATTATATAAAATATGATCAAATTAAAATGTAATTATATAATTTTTTTAATATATATATACACACTAACTTTTGAAGGTTCTTTTCCCTGAAGTTAGATTTTAGTCTTCCATTTAAAATAAAAAATAGATGTTAATGTTTACCTAAATTTTTAATTTTTAATTACAACTTCACTGAATTATTATTCTAATTTTTTTTATCTTATATTATATTTCGAAGTAGTTACGTCACATTCTTTCACATCTACTTTAATGAATTTAAAAAGGTTGTTTTAACCCTTGATTTTTTGGGGAAATTACAAAAATTTAAAAAAACTAAATTAAACAAATTATTTATCTACTTTTTATTTTCATTTTTTATAAAATATATCATAAAGTATAAATTAAAAAGTAAAAAGTAAACAAATTAAAATACTATGTTATATATATATATATATACACAAAACAAATTAATCATATTATATAATTAAATTAACAAAACTAATATGTTTATATATATATATATATATATATATATATATCACTACATATTTCATACACTTTATATATATGTATGTATATTAAGTATGATTTCATTATCATACAATCATGTTATCAATACATATACAAAATATTTTTATTGTATTTTTAAAGACTTAATAATTTTTGTATCTTAATATTTGCAGTAAGATCTATTCGTATATATCTTTTACTCAAATTTTTTTAGATGGATTTTCATCTTTTACTTTACGATCTTTATTGGCTAGTTTATTGTGTAAATAATTATAAAAGAATATTTTAATTATATTTTAAATTTTTATTCTAACTATAAATTTTAAGGAGTATTTACGAGCCATTGTTGTTAAATGTGTTGTAATATCAATTGTGAGAGGCGAATGTGAAAGGATGATAAAAGAAGCTCAAGGCTAAGCATAAAGCTAGGAATCTTTTAAAATAATTCTGGAATTTGTGAATCAAAGATACCAAGTTAAGAATGAAGGAAATGAGACTCGTTCACACCTCAAAAAACCTAATATTCGTCCCAGACATTTTCGACGAAACTCAAAATATACATAATAAATATAGAGAATTATTAAATTTTAAATCATAGAGAATTATTAAATTTATGAAATATTTTTATTATTTATTTCGAAAACACCTTAAATGCAACTAAAGAGAATAAATATAAAATTGAATGCATGTATGATACATTGCTTGATTTTGAATAATCGATAAAAATTAATTGTATATTATTATATTGTTAGATTGAGAATGAAGAACACTAAAAATTAAAGAATATTAATAAATTGAAGAGTAAGATTTGAAAAAGAAAAGAAAAGAAAAATGATTAAATTTAATTCAAAATTGAATGAATAAATAAGAGAAATTGAAAAGAAGGTAAAAAAACTAAACATTTTATTAATTTATAAAAAGTAGGGCCCCTATTTATAAATATAAAAAATTGGTTAAATTTAATTTCCATTTCCATTTCCAGTAAAAACTTTCGACGTGTTTTTTGTAAGCAGGACCAATCATGTTCAATATTCTGGCTGTATAATAAATAGCATAAAAGACTCAAAAGGGCTACAAATAAACTAACTATTAATAGAAATAAGCAAAGGTCTTATAAATATATATATATAGAGAGAGAGAGAGAGAGAGAAATAAGCAAAAGGTGAACAAAGGAATAATTCAAATAATTGAGAATGAAAAGGATGTGTTAGTACCCTTTTAGTCTACCAATGTTTTACACGGGAAATCTAATAAAACAAAGTATTAATGACTTCAGCTTCTGTTACTATGTTTTTCCTATTTCCATGTTTGCTAGTTAGAAGGATATGCCTCCAGTTTCTCATTCCATGAGCATTAGGAGGACATGCCTCTACTTTGTCATGCCTTCAGGTAATTTGAATTCAATAAAAGTTATGCAGTACTTCAACTCAAAAAGATTGCAGGTTTTTTCATAAAGAACCAACACCATAGGCCTGCAAAAGAAAATCTCTTACCAAACTCCTAATCTTCCCCGCACCAATTCTGATTCTGTCTTGCATCGTGCCATAACTAGATCTATTACAAGGGACTGTATCAATGTGATCCTAAAGTTTACTTCCACAAATTGAAATTTAAATGCTTATAACAAAGTGATGTGTTCTTAAAAGATCATCATACCTCCTTCTGTTGCACATCATTTTTCAGACGATCATAGTCTTCCACATCAATGTTTCTACATCTCTCAAGTAACTTCACAAAAGGAGTAAACGTTAAAACGGTGCAAGAAAGAGAAAAATAGCACTCTACATTTTAACCCATGTTCTTACCTCGGAGACCCTATTTTCTAAGACCTCTCTCTCTCTGTCTGATGCTTTTCAATTTCCCTTTTAGAAGCTTCGAGCTCAAATTGCCTCTCCATCAGCTGACTCTCTAGGGCTTCAGATTCAATCCTACTTTTATGAGACACCTCACGTAATTTCTATAAGCAAAAAAGGTAAACTTGTAAATTGAAAAATATAATAAATAAATAAATATAAAAAACACTGCTTATTCCTGAAAGAAGCTAAATTGATTTTTCCCCAAAATGATCCTAGGCCTACTAGAGTGCAAGTTTCCTCCAAAGACATACCTGTCATTCCTCAAAATTGTACTTGTTGTCCTCTCTAAGCTGCATGTTACTTTCACGGAGCAAATTCATTTCCCTAATCTGCATATATTACATGATTTAACTATCGGGACTTCCGTAAAAAATATTACATAAGGGCATACTAGAAGAAATAGGATAAAATAACAAAGGCTAGGTCTCTGAAAGGGTACTGAAATTGACATGATATCAACAAATATTGGACTAAAAGAATCTATATAAAGGGGGAAAAAGCGTGGGGGGAAAGCTGAGTGCCCCTAACAACACTATTTTGCAAGGAGACTAACCTGGTGTTGTAAGGAGACTAACAGTGCTCTTGAATTGACACGCTCAGCATTAGGTGTGACTTTGACATTTTCTTCTGCCTTAAGAGCATTCTCAAGATACAAAATAAATGCCAGGAAATTTGTGCCATTTAAACAATCCCATGAAGAAACAGAACTGATGTTCCATAATGAAGCCAACACTTAATGATATACAAAGCCAGCTTCCTCGCCCATGTAGGGCGTTGGAAAAAAAATTTCTTTTATATAGGTTCTATCCAAATTATTTTTTGAACGGGGTATTTATTATAGTGATTTCATTGGTCGTCAAGTGCTCTATAGGTTGTCAAGTGTTTCATAGATCGTCAAGTGTTCCTTGAAACAAAGTCTCTTATATCGCAACAACTCTTCTCTTTTCTTTCACTGTTGCAGCTCCATAAGTTGCCATATACTCCATAGATTGCCATATATTTTTGGAGACCTATGATGGTCACTGTAATAATCACCTTATTTAAATAAATAATTGTTCGACTGTATTATGTGAATATTTTTTTTTCTATTGTATTATTCAAATACTTTTGCCATACAAAGCCTTTGCACCTCTTTTTGAGCAAACAATAAATTTCAACTAAACACATCGACATTGTAGTTGTGATCAAAGGCAATTAAAGTCGAGTTTTCAAGTACTAAAAACTAAAACAAATTCATTAAGTCATTGAGTGGGGGCAAATAACTTTAAAAAATTGGAAAATAACCTGAATTTTTTTTTATTTTACTGAGGACAAAAACATAATAGGTAGATAGAAAACTAGAATTGACTACAAAATAATATGTGCTTCAGAACATCACGTATGCAACGCAGTTGATATTATGGAGAGGAATTACTAACTTGTGATTGCAACCGTAACTTCTCCCGCTTCAACAAAGATATATCTGTCTCTGCCTATTAAAAATCACAGAACATTAAAAAATAAAGGCAGAAAGAGAAAGACAAAAACACATATAGTGTTAAAAAAAAGAGAACTTACTGTCTCTTTTGTCAGCCGGAGGTAATTAATTACATTCTGCAAACCAGAATCACCATGTGAATCTTGAATAGAACCACGATCTCTCTCAGCCAACTGAATATGCATAGCTTCAATCTGACCATGCAATATCTTGTTCTGAAGAATACAAGATAAAGTCTCATATCAACAGTCATATAAAAACTGCATTTTTCTAACCTTTTGCATTATAATATATATATATATATATATATATATTCTAGCTGGGGGATGATCAAGAAAATATATCCTCAAGTACATTATTTCACTCTGAACAAAATAGTAGTACAAGGAAGACATGCTTCAACCTTTTTGGAGAATTCTGAAATAGAACACTCTCTCTTATATTTTTTTCGTCAACATGATGTGTATAAAAGTATAAGGGTCCTATAATATTTAAAGTACTATCCTATATTAACTATGTAAAATCCTACAATAAATACAATTTAGTTTGCAAATCTGTAACAGAGGAAAATAACTGTTTCATGAGTAGAATTGAATTTACTGCACCGGTGAGAATGAATGAAGAGAAAGGACTAAGAAGCAAGAACAAAAATAAATAAACAAGCAGCTGTCAGACCCATGATTACCTGTTCATTAAGTTCATCATATTTCCTCTCAGCTTCTTTCCTGGATTCCTCAAATATTGATTTCTCCATCTCCCGCTTAGCCTTAAGTTCAGCCTGGAAAGAACATATTCAGGTAATCAAGTCATATCAATGCATTTAACAACAAACAACTTTCAACCAAAAAGCAGAAAACTATAAATCATAAAGCCATTAGATGAAGCTTAAAATCAGCTATGGCAGTGAACTGTACGATGGAACATGATAATGTCTACTGAAGGGAAGTAATTTCAAATCCCCCAACTTAAAGGCTTTTATTAAAGAGAAAATCGCCTCAGTGACCAAAAAAAGTTATAATATACGATTTTAACCAACTTTTTTTGGATTTGCCAAAATGACCAACAAAATCGCAACGCGAAATAAAAATCGCAACGCGATCCCCAGAATCGCAAATCAGTTTCCAAAATCGCAACGCGATTCTTGAAAATCGCAATGCGATAGTACAAATTCGCATTGCGATTTTCCAAAATCGCAACGCGAATATGAAAATCGCAACGCGAACACATAAATCGCAACGCGTATCCGTAAATCGCAACGTGTATCCGTATATCGCAACGCGTATCCGTAAATCGCAATGCGTATCCGTATATCGCAACGCGTATCCATAAATCGCAACGATAATCCGTAAATCGCAACGAGAATCTGTAAATCGCAACGATAATCCGTAAATCGCAACGAGAATCTGTAAATCGCAACGATAATCCGTAAATCGCAACGAGAATCTGTAAATCACAACACTGAAATTTTGGGTATATAACACTGAAATCATAAACTAAATCCCTAAATCGCAACTCATTCCATCTCCATCTATCACTCTCTCCGGCGACATCCGTTCCTATATCCAACGACATCCTTCCCAATCCGGCAACAGGTTTTAGTTTCGCAGCTCGTCTGTTTAGTAAATTAATTTACAACCATGAAATCATCTAATGTTGATCATGTTTGGATAGATTTGTGTTTTGGAGGGTCATGGGATAATGTTCATGGTGTTTTACAATATATGCCTTTACCCATGAATCTTCAACTAAAATTGTCTTTACAAAAGTTAACTTATGAAACTCTAATGCTACGTGTTTCAAATAATTGAATTTAGAGCCCCTAAGTGGATTTAGGCTATCTTATCAGAGAAATGGAAAAGTTTATTTGTTAACCGACAATGAAGATGTTGAACGATTCATTGCTTACATTAGTGTTTCACAAGATGATGTTACATTGTATGTTGTTGAACCTAGAAGTAGTATTGTTGGGTCAGTAGCGGGTAGTAATCAACTAAGTTTTTCTCAAAACCCACAACCTTTCTCTAATCCAAATCCCAATCAACTTTCAGCACCAAATTCCGGTTTTCGTATTGACCAGTTAGACGATGATGAGCCAACAGAAAAATTGTGAGTACTAGTCAGTATTCGAAATTTGGTCTTGGTCAATATCCGGACTTTGATATTGGTCAATACACGGATTTTGATGATGTTTCAGAAGAAGAAACAGACCCTGCGTGTAATGATTTTGATATTGGTCAATACCCGAATTTTGATGATGAAACAGCCGTTGCCGAAGAATGTATTGTTGATGATAATGAGGAGAAGTTACGACTGTGAATGAACATGTTGAACATCCATTCTGTAATTCATATAATCCTGAAGAAGAAAAAGAAGAAGAAAAAATCCCCGAAGAAAAGAAAATGCCACGGGCGTATAACTGGAATATGCCAGAATTACTTCAGATACCGGAAGAAGAGTTGGTAAAGAAAGCAGTTGATTGTTACACAAAAGTTATTCGTATCAAGAAAGATGATTGTTTTGATACAAAGGAAGACTTGAAGATAGCTTTGTATACGAAATGTGTGGAAGATGGCTATCAACTAAAAGTTAACAAATCAAGCAAAGATCGTTTCGAAACAATGTGTATGATTGACAAAAACTGTATGTGGCGAATGATTGCAAAGAGAATAAAAGATTGCGAAATGTTTCAAGTTAGGACTTTTTATTGATAAACATACATGTTCAAGAACCCAAGTTTTTCCTCACCATAGACAGGCAAACAAAAAGGTGTTGGGTGGTTTTCTGGCTGAGTTAATGTTTTTGAATGGCAGGGTATATCGGGACATGAAATTATGACTGACATGAATGCTCGGTTCAAGATTAGTATATCATATTCTCAAGCTTGGAGAGCCAAATGTTATGCCTTGGAATTGTTGAGGGGGTCGCCAGAAGCATCGTTTGCCCAACTGCCGGCTTATTGTCACAATTTAAAGCTGAAAAATCCTGGGTCGGTAACTCATATCAAAACAGATAGAGATGGACGCTTTGAGTTGCTGTTATCGCCATTGGTGCTACGGTTAGTAAATCAATATAATTTTGTTGACTCATTTTTGTTAGTTACATGCATTTCACATTTAAATGATTATATTTCTTGTGTATATTATTTTGTAGATTCGTTCGTTTATTACTTGCATGCGCCAGTTATTATAGTTGACGGAGCACATTTGAAAGGTCGATACCTTGGAGTAAACTTATTAGCAGTAGCCATGGATGCTAACAATGGGATATTGCCAATAGCTTACGGGGTTGGCAAATCTGAAACCTCTGATTCATGGACATGGTTTATGGGGCATCTTAGGGATTGCATAGGTCCTATTAGCAATCTGACAATCATATCTGATAGGGCAAACTCAATTGACAACGCTGTTAGAAGGTGTTTCCCAGATGCTTTTCATGGACTTTGTGGTGTTCATTTGTATAGAAATCTAAAATCAAGGTCTGCTGGTATAAAAAAGCACAAATGGATATACTGGAAGGCTGTAAAAGCTTATCGGGAAGTGGATTTCAATAAGCATATAAATTGTTTAAGACGTGTTTTGCCTCAGTGTGCTCAAACACTAGAAGATGTCGGGTTTGAAAGATGGTCAAGAGTACATCAACTTGGAGCAAGATATGGTTTCATGACGTCTAATAGTGCAGAATCAATCAACGCTCTAAGTCGTCATTCCCGGAAATTACCCATTACTATGTTAATGGAGTTTTTTCGAGCCTCTATTCAACAGTGGTACTACAAGAAAAGAAACCATGCAGGTATTATTTCTTTGAATTCGTAACTTATCATATTTATATATTTTACTAAGTATTGTTTATTTAAATTTACAGGAACATTGGAACATCGTGTTACACCATGGACTGAAAAAAGATAACGAAACGTGTTGTGAAGTCAACGTCATGGAGAGTTGAACCATGTTCAAACACTTTGTTTCAAGTACTGGATAATAACTTAAATGGGCTAGTCGATCTAAATGCAAAGACGTGTAGTTGTATGAAATGGCAAACATCTGGTTATCCGTGTGGCCATGTTATAAAGTTGCTCTTCATTTAAACCAAGATGATTCAAGCGCATACGCTATGGATTGCTACACTACAGAAGTTTATCGACAGACTTATGCCGAGATTGTCTACCCTATTCCACATCCTTCTGAGTGGGACATACCAGATGACTTACAAACAGTTTTGCCACCAGCCATGGACAGAAGGCTACCTGGCCGACCAAAAAGTCACGATCGTATACCGTCTAAGGGTGAAGAGAAGAAGAGATCGACATGTAGTCGGTGCAAGGAAAGTGGTCATACAAGGTTAACATGTGGATCACCAGTGCCATCAAATCATCTTTTCCTCTACCAAAATATGGATCCTCATCAAAATCACAATTGGCTTCACCTTTTGGGACTGTTAACTTAGGTGATTTTTAAATGCAACGTTGTATTATGTGGATTTTATGTGTGAACTTTTAACATTTTCAGTTGAATTAATGACTCAGGCCAACCATTTTGACTTAACCAACTCTTGTTATTCAGTTGTTATCACTATTAGGCATGCATTTGACTATCGCAACACGGAAATTACAATCGCAATGAGAGAATCGCAATGCGAAATGAAAATCCCAACATGAAAATCGCAATGCGGAAATGAAAATCGCAATGCGAAATGAAAATCGCAATGCGAAATGAAAATCGCAACGAGAGAATCGCAATGCGAAATGAAAATCGCAATGCAAAATGAAAATCGCAACGAGAGAATCGCAATGCGAAATTAAAATCGCATTGCGATTCTCCCGTTGCGATTTTCATTTCCGCATTGCGATTTTCATTTCGCATTGCGATTCTCTCGTTGCGATTTTCATTTCGCATTGCGATTTTCATTTCGCATTGCGATAGTCAATTTTGCCTTCAACATAATGCAGATTGAAATCAACAAAATCAACCATTACATTTCAATCAATTAAACAAGCACAAATAAGAATTATATTCGCATCAATTACACAAATCAACTTTTACAAATCATCTTTTACAAATCAATTAAACAATCAAAAAATAAGCAATAATTCTTATTTCCGATCATCTACTATTGAATCAACTTTTACAAATCAATTAAACAATCAAAAATCAATCAATTAAACTATTGAATCAACTTTTGCAGCCATACATCATTTTCACGCAGTTCACTTCTGAGATTAACCTGCAGAAACCAAACATTTGCTCAAACAACACTTTCTACACATCTAAAACCTACAAACAGCAAATTATTGAATTCTAGGTACTTAACCAAACATTTTCAAACCAAAGTATATAAACTTACCAATTGTTTATGGACATTTTTATAACGCGGATGCAGGTAGGCAGCGTCTCGTATATATCGATTTAGCCATATAATGCCGAAACCACAAGCCTACTGCAGCTCTATCTCTATCGGTGGGAGGTAGATACTTGATGCTTCCCGTCGTCAAACGCTCCAACGCCAAGCATACGAGAGGACCACAATCTCCTCTGGCTCCGCTCGTTTGTTGTGGCGCGGTCTCGTCTCTAATAACTGTAATATTGAGCTTCTTTGGCTTCTTGTTTCCAGAACGAGTCCAATAATTGATCGCATCCAAGAATTTAGCCAAATGAGAGCTCCATCCCTTAATAACATCTCTTAAATCAGCCAATGATATGTAATTTATCATGCTGTCATACACTATTGTCTTAAGGGATGGGAGCTGAAGCTCGACGAGAATCCAATGTTTACGTTCCAAAACAGGGATAAACACCTGCAATCATAAGTAATAATTCATTCATTTGCGCACTTATTTCATAAAACCTTTAAACTCAATCTAAAATAAATACTAACCTTATCGACCTCCCACCATGCAGGATAAAGTTTAGCTTGTCCATTGCCCAAATCAAATGATTCATCTCGTGCATTCTTCAAGTGAACGGCGTGAAAAGACGTCGGCATAATTGTATATCGTATATTTTTATTTTTCTTAAGTTTTCTTATTATTAGAAGACGTGTCACCCACGCATCGATATGCTGTTTTACAAAAAAAGACATATATTAGTGACTTACATAAATTTAAAAAAAAATTAATCAAATTGAAATATAAGAAAATATAAGACTTACCCCCCATCGAAATAGCCATTGTCTTCGACCCCTAATAATACGCCCCACCAACACCGATCAAGCAACAAATAGATATCATCGGTGAGCTTGCATATGTCAGTGAAACACCCCTGGCTCTGCTCATGTAGATAAAAATCAACAGCGGTCTTAGCCCAAAGGGTGTTATCCAGAATTGTGTCCGGTAGTTGATCCCTCTCCTCTTCAGATACCGGTATGGTACTGGCCGGTAACTCATACGAGAGCCAACTTGAATCCATCATGTCCGGCACCTCAGAGGGTTTCTCAAGAAGCCTACATATGACGCCATGTGAATCGGGCTCTTGAATGGTGGGAGGGACCTCTTCAATGATGACAGTGGCCTCTTGAACGGTGGGAGGGGACTCTCGAGGAATGATAGGGGGGGCCTCTTCAACGATAGGAGTGGACTCTTGAGGGATGACAGGCGAGTCGGGCTTCTTCTTGCGGTGTGTAACACCCCCAACCCGTATCCGACCCGGATACGAGTCCGAAGTGTCACATTGACTTTTCAAACCTTGACTCTTAAGAAAAATCCCGGGAAATTTAAAACTTTATTTAAAACAAAATACAGACTTTATCAGAGTGCTCGTACTTAATGACTTATTACATGCCAACACTTTATACATAACCAAAAACATACTTTATCAAATATTTCTGATCTGATCTTTTGGTAAGGAAAACTGACCTGTCTTGCTCCGCATCACTCCTTACTCTTCTCGAAACCTACGTGTGAAACAATCACACGCTAAGTCGAAGACTTAGTGAGGCATAACCACTTATAATGCACTTTAAAACATATATTGATACATGCATGTTCTGTTCTATCATGTTATAGCAATTCCAGGCATTTTTCATATCGTATAGAATCATATCAGATTAATCGTAGTAAATTCATACATACACATAATTCATCATTCACATGTTATCATATAATCACATACTTTTTCAATCAAACACTATACACACAACATCATATAATTTCTATAGCATTTATCATACCACTAACTTATATTTGTTCATATCTCTGGATTAGCCCATGTATATATGTGAGAACTATCGATATGTGAGTCTATAGAGGTTGTGCACTATGCTGTCACCACAGCTCGTATAAATGCACCGAAGTGCCCCGTAGAATTGCACCGAAGTGCCCGTAGAATTGCACCGTAGTGCCCGTAGAATGATGTCCATAAGGACCACGTAGAATTCCTTAAGAATCATATACATATACTATGGATCAAGTATGTGTCTTTCAAGACTTCACACAGGTTCCAAAGGATATACATATGTCCTAAAGAACCGAATAAACCCTCGACTCTTGGCATGCCAACTATACCCCTAGCTCTCATGACACATAACATGGGCGTTATCATTTATTTCATTTCAAATATTCACATAAACTTGTAATTCACTTTCACTTATCACGTATCACATAGCTTCTTTTCATATGATCACATAGTCCCGTAGTTCACTTGCACGTAGATCATTTCCATATAATTCACATGTCACATATGTCATGTTTTCATATAATTTTTATCATTTCTCACCCAATCACCTTTATTCATATAAACATACTTATCATATCTTGTTCACATAAGATCATATACTTCATATAATATATCGAAACACCTAGAATACTTTCACGTAGCTTATAGTCATAAGTTTTATCTCATAACCTATACTTGTTTTCACATATATATATATTTCATAGCATTTCTTATACCATCACATAATTCCTTTAACATACATAACATATCATGTAACATTATAATAGCAATACTTATAAGTCATATTGCTTATATCTTAATCTTATGCCTTCTCTTAAACATATATATATATATATTCACATGTTCAGGTAATTCACCATTTCATCACATAATTGTGTATTCATATAACTCATTTCATTTCATTTCATATCTATCTATATATATCTATATCCTCAAGATTATCCTAATATAAATCATATAGCACTCTTATATTTCGTATTCATCTAGGGCAGACTTATAAACATATCTCACTTCTATTATTTCTATATATATAATATAATCTGTTACTTAATTCAATTTCATATCACTCTTATAATCTTCTCATATAACTTCACAAATTTCTATCATTCAACCCATGTTATAGTTTTATTTAAACCTATGAATCTTTCCCATCTAGCTTATCTTATACGTTCATCTTATCATTTATGTTCAAATCCCCTAGTTAGTGTACTATTTTCACTTCATCCTATAGATCAATATTATCCAGCTTATTTCACTTATCATATAATAATATAATTATATTTTACTATGATCACATAGTTTATATCTCATACTTTGCTTTCTCATGTTCACCTATATCATGTCATATGGCTCATATCTTTCTCATGCAGTCACATAGTTCAGTTTCACATATGTATATATATATATACATTATATAGCACATACTTCTCATAACATTACATTCAAAAGCATGTCAACACATATATTCATGCATACATACAATTCATGTCATTCATATACGTATAATCATATATTCATGCATTCTAACATAGGAAATAGACTTGTCGCAAGTCTTGTTTCCATTTAGCACCATAAACTAACTAATATGCACTCACCTGGCCTCACTAGCCAATTCCAATCTCTTATCTTTCCCTTGATCGATCTTACTTGCCAAACGTTCCGGAATTGCTTTATGCGTAGAATCTACATAATTGTACATTTCGAGACCATCATTAGGTACCTACACCTTGTAATTGGATACTAGCAACTTAAACTAACTTATTAAACCCATATTCCCAATTTTCCTTTAGGGGGAATCGGTTCCCCCCTATGGGGGTATCGGTTCCCCCATGACATACTGGAAATTCTTGTTCGTTTGAAGGGGTATCGGTTCCCCTTGAATGGGTACCGATTCCCCTTGCCCAGAAATCATATTTTGAGCTCGAAAATCCTTCATTTTCAGCTCAACACATCATACTTCATTCCCTTTAATATTCCTAACTTTCATACACATACTTAAACTCATTTCTACTCCATAATCACTTCTTTAAACTCAAAATTCTATCTTCCATATAAGATTCAAAAATCATACCAAATTTTCAATGTGTTCTAATTCTCATTCTATCACTTCATATCTCTTAATTTAATCCTTGACAAGTCAAATTCAACTTCACAATCTATTAACTCCTTCCATATCAAAAATTCACTTAAAAACTCATTTTTCTTAATTTCTCATAACTTGTTAATCTTTGAGGTTTAAGCCCCCTAAAGCTTTCCTTAATCTTTCTTAATATCCCAAGAATCAAAACAAGCTTTAAAACGAAAGAATTAACCAACTAAAGACTCACTTACCTTATACCAAGCTTCACGGTGGAGAGGAGGAAGAAGAAGACTGAAGAATGCTCTGGACTCTTCTTCATACGTGCTTATTACCCTTAAAAAAATTATAAAAAATCTTTCTGGTCAAATGACCATAATACCCTTAATTTCCTTTAATAATTACCAAATACCCTTCAATATATATTCAAATAATCATTGAATTCTTTCATTCTTCTACTTTAGTCACCAAATTCTGAAACTTTACAATTTGGTCACTAACCCGGTATTGCGGATGTTACAAATCTCCCCTCCTTTAAAAAAAATTCGTCCTCGAATTTTTCACTAAATAACTTAGTAAGAACATATCTTCTAATGTTCTTATGTTACTTCTTTTACTTAATCCTTCTTTCTCTTAGTTCTTCAACTACCTTTTCCTTTATACATCCTTATCATGTTACTTATCATATAACCAATAGCATCAGTTCTTATCACTCAAATCCTTAATCAATCAAATTCTTTATCAATCTTTAATTACCTTATAACCATACCAAACTTGTATTTCGTCATCATTTGACCAAAACTCAACTTTAAATCTTCTTCAATGTGATTAAACATATACTTTAAGGAGTCAACAATATTTTCACATCACCTTGCACTGGTCTTATTTCCATATCAAAAATTGTCCTCTGTACTTCCATATTTATCGTATATGATCCTTTAAATCAATCCCTTTCATTTCTTTACTCCTTATTCCTTATACATAAATCATATATTTCCTTTCATATTCACATACTCTTGTCTTATCACTTATACTCATCTTTATGTACCAATCTTCATTGCATCCTCATTACTTTAATAACCCTTTTCTTATACATAACTTCATTCTTTATCATTCTTATACTTGTATTTTTCTTCCTGAAGATTCCATGCAAACACTTATCTCAGTTTCTACATCATAGCTATCTGCTCAGAATATACAACCATATTCAAATTCACATCATAATCAATTAACTCAACTTTATCTTTTCCTTCAATCCTATTATTCTATCCCTTTTACTCTGACAGCTAGTCAATAATATATGTTCAATCTAGGGTACAAACCCTAATCAACCAAACACATACATCCTGTCAAATCGAAATTATCTTAAAAATTCACTTACTCAACTTATCAATTTCACCTCTATTCTCATACATCCTGAAATTTCTTTTGCTCAAACTCAACATTCTGACTTCCTGTGTCTTATAATTTGATCATCGATATACACATTCTCAAACTCTTCTTATCAATCCTCAGCTTTACTTAAATATACAAATTCTTACTTCCTTTTCTTTACTATACCTCATTATTATGATCCCAATATGCAACTGTATCCAGATCCATTGCAGATCTGGTTATCATATCCAGACATATCTTATAATCTTATAATTCCAGTACATTTCCATCGCATATTCTTGTTAGCTAACGCTAACTTTTCCGTCTTAACTGCAAATCCTTATCATATAAATGCTCTGGCTTATACACAATGTTATTCCTTCATTTCGAACTCATAAGCTCTGACATATACATCTTATACGCTTGTCACTGATGCACTTATCCTTGAGTTCTTCTATACGTAATCATCACGTCATTAGATCTTTTTAACATTCTTATGGTGACACCCGTTCACCATATTCTATCTTATTCACATAATAGCAAAACTACTCTACATCATTTTTCCGATTCTAACCGATGAAAATTTTCTATCATCATTCAGATATGATTTCAGCTTTCTGAAATCAACTTTTGATCTTACTAGGCATTTCCTGAGGTGTCTGCTCTTCATCCTGCCTGGCCAGGGCAAGTGAATAGCTATCACCATCAGGAATATCACCTTTCACTTACTTCGAAATTATCACGATCGGATTTCTACTGTATTAAACTATTCTATTTTATTAGCAAGACAATATTCCTTACACTATCAGATCAGAAATTTTTCAATCTATGTTGGCATGTACACCTTTTATGACCTTTTGGACTTCGGTTTATGCCGAGAATCGGCTAAACCATAGCTCTGATACCATTAAATGTAACACCCCCAACCCGTATCCGACCCGGATACGAGTCCGAAGTGTCACATTGACTTTTCAAACCTTGACTCTTAAGAAAAATCCCGGGAAATTTAAAACTTTATTTAAAACAAAATACAGACTTTATCAGAGTGCTCGTACTTAATGACTTATTACATGCCAACACTTTATACATAACCAAAAACATACTTTATCAAATATTTCTGATCTGATCTTTTGGTAAGGAAAACTGACCTGTCTTGCTCCGCATCACTCCTTACTCTTCTCGAAACCTACGTGTGAAACAATCACACGCTAAGTCGAAGACTTAGTGAGGCATAACCACTTATAATGCACTTTAAAACATATATTGATACATGCATGTTCTGTTCTATCATGTTATAGCAATTCCAGGCATTTTCATATCGTATAGAATCATATCAGATTAATCGTAGTAAATTCATACATACACATAATTCATCATTCACATGTTATCATATAATCACATACTTTTTCAATCAAACACTATACACAACATCATATAATTTCTATAGCATTTATCATACCACTAACTTATATTTGTTCATATCTCTGGATTAGCCCATGTATATATGTGAGAACTATCGATATGTGAGTCTATAGAGGTTGTGCACTATGCTGTCACCACAGCTCGTATAAATGCACCGAAGTGCCCCGTAGAATTGCACCGAAGTGCCCGTAGAATTGCACCGTAGTGCCCGTAGAATGATGTCCATAAGGACCACGTAGAATTCCTTAAGAATCATATACATATACTATGGATCAAGTATGTGTCTTTCAAGACTTCACACAGGTTCCAAAGGATATACATATGTCCTAAAGAACCGAATAAACCCTCGACTCTTGGCATGCCAACTATACCCCTAGCTCTCATGACACATAACATGGGCGTTATCATTTATTTCATTTCAAATATTCACATAAACTTGTAATTCACTTTCACTTATCACGTATCACATAGCTTCTTTTCATATGATCACATAGTCCCGTAGTTCACTTGCACGTAGATCATTTCCATATAATTCACATGTCACATATGTCATGTTTTCATATAATTTTTATCATTTCTCACCCAATCACCTTTATTCATATAAACATACTTATCATATCTTGTTCACATAAGATCATATACTTCATATAATATATCGAAACACCTAGAATACTTTCACGTAGCTTATAGTCATAAGTTTTATCTCATAACCTATACTTGTTTTCACATATATATATTTCATAGCATTTCTTATACCATCACATAATTCCTTTAACATACATAACATATCATGTAACATTATAATAGCAATACTTATAAGTCATATTGCTTATATCTTAATCTTATGCCTTCTCTTAAACATATATATATATATATATATATATATATATATATATATATATATATATATATATATATCACATGTTCAGGTAATTCACCATTTCATCACATAATTGTGTATTCATATAACTCATTTCATTTCATTTCATATCTATCTATATATCTATATCCTCAAGATTATCCTAATATAAATCATATAGCACTCTTATATTTCGTATTCATCTAGGGCAGACTTATAAACATATCTCACTTCTATTATTTCTATATATATAATCTAATCTGTTACTTAATTCAATTTCATATCACTCTTATAATCTTCTCATATAACTTCACAAATTTCTATCATTCAACCCATGTTATAGTTTTATTTAAACCTATGAATCTTTCCCATCTAGCTTATCTTATACGTTCATCTTATCATTTATGTTCAAATCCCCTAGTTAGTGTACTATTTTCACTTCATCCTATAGATCAATATTATCCAACTTATTTCACTTATCATATAATAATATATTATATTTTACTATGATCACATAGTTTATATCTCATACTTTGCTTTCTCATGTTCACCTATATCATGTCATATGGCTCATATCTTTCTCATGCAGTCACATAGTTCAGTTTCACATATGTATATATATACATTATATAGCACATACTTCTCATAACATTACATTCAAAAGCATGTCAACACATATTCATGCATACATACAATTCATGTCATTCATATACGTATAATCATATATTCATGCATTCTAACATAGGAAATAGACTTGTCGCAAGTCTTGTTTCCATTTAGCACCATAAACTAACTAATATGCACTCACCTGGCCTCACTAGCCAATTTCAATCTCTTATCTTTCCCTTGATCGATCTTACTTGCCAAACGTTCCGGAATTGCTTTATGCGTAGAATCTACATAATTGTACATTTCGAGACCATCATTAGGTACCTACACCTTGTAATTGGATACTAGCAACTTAAACTAACTTATTAAACCCATATTCCCAATTTTCCTTTAGGGGGAATCGGTTCCCCCCTATGGGGGTATCGGTTCCCCCATGACATACTGGAAATTCTTGTTCGTTTGAAGGGGTATCGGTTCCCCTTGAATGGGTACCGATTCCCCTTGCCCAGAAATCATATTTTGAGCTCGAAAATCCTTCATTTTCAGCTCAACACATCATACTTCATTCCCTTTAATATTCCTAACTTTCATACACATACTTAAACTCATTTCTACTTCATAATCACTTCTTTAAACTCAAAATTCTATCTTCCATATAAGATTCAAAAATCATACCAAATTTTCAATGTGTTCTAATTCTCATTCTATCACTTCATATCTCTTAATTTAATCCTTGACAAGTCAAATTCAACTTCACAATCTATTAACTCCTTCCATATCAAAAATTCACTTAAAAACTCATTTTTCTTAATTTCTCATAACTTGTTAATCTTTGAGGTTTAAGCCCCCTAAAGCTTTCCTTAATCTTTCTTAATATCCCAAGAATCAAAACAAGCTTTAAAACGAAAGAATTAACCAACTAAAGACTCACTTACCTTATACCAAGCTTCACGGTGGAGAGGAGGAAGAAGAAGACTGAAGAATGCTCTGGACTCTTCTTCATACGTGCTTATTACCCTTAAAAAAATTATAAAAAATCTTTCTGGTCAAATGACCATAATACCCTTAATTTCCTTTAATAATTACCAAATACCCTTCAATATATATTCAAATAATCATTGAATTCTTTCATTCTTCTACTTTAGTCACCAAATTCTGAAACTTTACAATTTGGTCACTAACCCGGTATTGCGGATGTTACACGGTGTCTTCGCACTATTGGGGTGTACGGAGACTTAATAGCACGTGCACGCTGTCTGATGCGTGAACTCCGTCGTGCAAGCATAACCCGACGTAAAGCATCCACTCTATCGGGCCGCTAAATAATTAAATACAAAAATCAGTAAATAAACAGACATGATATTTAAACAGTGAAAACAAAGACAAATATGTTTCAAACTTGCATTGTATTCACCCAAGTCATTATTCTATCATAGTTCACAAAATGCATCAGATAACAAAGAAAAATATGTTTCAAACTAATACCCTGAAGTTAGTATTTGTCTTTGTTTTGTCTATTGGTTGAAGTAATGCAATCCATTCAAGTTTCAATTTGCAGAAGAAGAAATAGTTTACTTTCGCAACACGAAACTTAAAATCGCAACGCGAAACCAAAATCGCAACGCGAAATGAAAATCGCAACGACAGAATCGCAATGCGAAATGAAAATCGCAACGAAAGAATCGCAATGCGAAATGAAAATCGCAATGCGATTTTGGTTTCGCGTTGCGATCTTGTCGTTGCGATTTTGGTTTCGCGTTGCGATTCTGTCGTTGCGATTTTCATTTCGCGTTGCGATTTTGGTTTCGCGTTGCGATTTAAGTTTCGTGTTGCGAAAGTAAACTATTTCTTCTTCTGCAAATTGAAACTTGAATGGATTGCATTACTTCAACCAAAAGACAAAACAAAGACAAATACTATTTCACAGTGTTAAAGAATACACAGTTTAGCAGAATTGGCAGCAACCGAACAAATTTACTTTCAACCAAAAGACAAACAAAGACAAATACTATTTCACAGTGTTAAAGAATACACAGTTTAGCAGAATTGGCAGCAACCGAACAAATTTACTTTCAACCAAAAGACAAAACAAAGACAAATACTATTTCACAGTGTTAAAGAATACACAGTTTAGCAGAATTGGCAACAACCGAACAAATTACTTTCAACCAAAAGACAAAACAAAGACAAATACTATTTCACAGTGTTAAAGAATACACAGTTTAGCAGAATTGGCAGCAACCGAACAAATTTACTTTCAACCAAAAGACAAAACAAAGACAAATACTATTTCACAGTGTTAAAGAATACACAGTTTAGCAGAATTGGCAGCAACCGAACAAATTTACTTTCAACCAAAAGACAAAACAAAGACAAATACTATTTCACAGTGTTAAAGAATACACAGTTTAGCAGAATTGGCAGCAACCGAATAAATTTACTAAGCAATCTAAGTGAAATGGCTAATCTAAGTGAAATTACGAGTAAATTTATCATTAAGTTAAATATGGAAAATCTTAAACTTACCTCGTTGCGTAGAGTATGAACCTCATTCTGCAACGATACTATCATCTCACGTAGAGCGGCAACCTCACCACGTAAAGTTGACACCTCCACACGCCATGCACCATCGTTATCGCGTAGAGTATCGATCTCCTCACGCAAGGCATTGACCTCATCACGTAACTCCCTTGACTCATCCCGTTGAGGTGGAGGTGGAGAACAGGGAGATAGGAGTCGTGGCATCTTTGCCGGTCGCCTATCATGAGGTGATGGTGGAGAAGAGGCTCGATGATGTGACGGGATAGGTGATGGCTCTCGTTCTAGAGGTGTATAGTCGGGTCGATCGGGTGATGGCTCTAGGTGAGGTGATGGCTCTCGAATTGGAGGAAGTGGATGCTGCTCATCATCCGTGCCATCAAAAAAACTCTGACTAGCTTGCCACCAATCAGTGGCAAGCTCTTCCTCCGTGGGTGTCAGTTTTTGTAATGGAATGTTGGCCTCCTAAAATATAAAAACTCAAACAAAGTTAAACGTCTACTATTAATAACTTGTTTATATATATGAAAGTATTTGTGTTAACTTACATTATTTATTGTCGCATATGGTATTAAGTCTTCCCAATCCAACAGAGTTTTCCTCTTCCAGGAAATAGCCCTGGGAATATCATTGACGTTTTTATTGCATATGTACGCATGCTGGGGAAAGCCTCGAATATCCAAATCTACAAACAATATAATAACAAAATTAGTAATTGTTAAATAATTAATTATAATTTAGAAACATTACATAGAAATTCTTACCTTAAAGGCCCAAACAAAGCCTGACAAAGTGTATTTGGACCCATCGCCCCGCAAACTTTTGCGGTCATCAAAGGCAGACGACAACTTAGTCCAGGTAGCTTTCCATATATACGAACCCCACGGAAACAGATTCCATGCATTCAGGTCCTCTACCATATTATTAGCTCCCGATGAATAGGTTGTCTGGCCTCTCTGCCTAAAAAGCCGGCATACACAAGTAGTAGAAGGCATACTCGGACAACATCGACGTCATCCATCCGAGTGAAACCAGCTTCTTATTAAACAATTTCTTCAGGTCGTCGACATGTAGGTTCGGCTTCTCCATTGACTCATCCGGAAAAACCCGGGATAACCATGATAGGCGGGCGATATGACGAGTGTACCGGCCTACATCATCGTGTCCGAATCGTAGACCAGTGATTAAGCAGAACTCCTTCCGCCCAAAACAAGTATACGCTGGTGGAAAATGAAACCATATCTCTTCCTCACCACGTTGTATACTGTCGGGTAGATTGATGTCATGGTCTGAAGCCACAAATGGGTCAAATTAGCATCTCCACCCGGATGCTGTACTCTCAGCCATGGCCCGAAGCAGGTTTCCTCAAACAATTGTCTTTGAGCAGGTGAAAGCTTCGAAGCAATTGTAGTGGCCAGGCTGACTTTATTTCTCAAGGTCAATTGAGCCGAAAAAAATTTCTACAAAAACAATAAACATACCAAGTTAGATATACCAAAAACTACACTGTGAAGATATACCAAAACAATAAACATAAAAAGTAGTAGTTTATTCTTGAAACTAAAATTTGCAACACTGTTTTGTCTTTTGGTTGAAATGAAAATCGCAACGAGAGAATCGCAACGCGAAATGAAAATCGCAACTAGAGAATCGCAACGCGAAATGAAAATCGCAACGAGAGAATCGCAACGCGAAATGAAAATCGCAATGCGATTTTGGTTTCGCGTTGCGATTCTCTAGTTGCGATTTCATTTCGCGTTGCGATTCTCTCGTTGCGATTTTCATTTCTCTCGTTGCGACAGTCATTCTCTCGTTGCGATTTTCATTTATCTCGTTGCGACTCTTCTGCAAATTGAAACTTGAATGGATTACATTACTTCAACCAAAAGACAGAACAAAGACAAAGACAAATACTAACTTGAAAATCGCAACGAGAGAATAACAACGCGAAATGAAAATCGCAACGACAGAATCGTAACGCGAAATGAAATCTAAGTGAAATGGTTAATCTATTATTGAAATGACCAGTAAACTTATCATCAGTTTCAATATGAAAAACCTACAATAATGCAAACATTTTAAAATAAAAATAATTAAAAAAACTAACCCTCGGAGGTGATTTCCATTTCTGAATATTGTGAGGGATTTCTGACCGTGAATGGTTGTGAGGGATTTCGCCGGAGATGGGGACGGAAATCTTCGGAGATGGGGACGGATTTCTTCGCCGTAGAGAGTGAGAGATGGAGATGGGACTGAGTTGTGATTTTAGGTTTTAGGTTATGAGTTGCGATTACGGGATTTTGTCTTAATATTGGTTTTTGTAATTTGAAAATAAAATACGCGTAGCGATTATAATGGCGCTTTAAATATCGCGTTGCGATTTACGGATACGCGTTGCGATTTTATGTATTATCGTTGCGATTTACGGATACGCGTTGCGATATACGGATACACGTTGCGATTTACGGATACGCGTTGCGATTTATGTGTTCGCGTTGCGATTTTCATATTCGCGTTGCGATTTTGGAAAATCGCAATGCGAATTTGTACTATCGCATTGCGATTTTCAAGAATCGCGTTGCGATTTTGGAAACTGATTTGCGATTCTGGGGATCGCGTTGCGATTTTTATTTCGCGTTGCGATTTTGTTGGTCATTTTGGAAAATCCAAAAAAAGTTGGTTAAAATCGTATATTATAACTTTTTTTTGGTCACTGAGGCGATTTTCTCTTTATTAAATCATAAAAAATTGTAATACGTGTTTACAGGTATTTATATGCAGCATTTTTATTGCTATGCAAAAAGCTTACATGTCGTGCTTGGATTCATAATATAAGTTCTAAGTTGTCAACCAGAATAACACACAAAGAATTATTAAATTTAAATCCTGGGTTCTTTGATCAATAAGAAAGCATAATTTTACGGTATGCAATTAAAATGCTCAAATCATTGTTGCTTTCTAACTATTTACTTAGGTTTCATAAAAATATCAAAAAGTAAAAATGAAGAGAGCTGACTTTAATAATTAATATGAAATTTGAAACTTTACACAATTATTTTAATAAAAAAATAATTTGTTGGATGTCACCTAATGTTAAACATTTTGATTGGTTTGTTTGTGACATGATAATGAATAGTTCAAGTTTGCATCCTAAGGAACCCTGTAATTGGGTTTCATTAGCCACATTGTGATACAAGCTCAAGATAAAATCTTTCTTTTTTTAAATAAGAAGTGAAGACCTCACTAAAAAAAACCCCTTCATAATTACAATAACACCATAAGGTGTTCTAGAAATCATCGGAATGAAGAAAAGAGTGCCTCAAATTTTATTAATAAAAGAGTAATACAATGCCTGTGATTACAACCAGAATTTTCCCCCATACAATAGATACAACCAAAAGATAAGAAAAAAGAAAACCCAAACCAAACTTTCTATCTTAGCCAATTCCAGATTTTGCTAAAACGTCTGCTTCTAAGTTTGTTGGCCTAGCTATCCAACGGATAATGCCCTCCAAATTCCTAATCTTATCCGTAATTTCTTCAGAAATTGAGACATACAAACTTGGGCATTTATCCAAATTCTTAATCCACTCCATAGACATCTTACTATCACTCTCAACAATCAATCGTTCCTTAGAGCACCATTTAGAAGTAGCGAAGAAACATAAACCATTTAATGGCCTTTAATTCCATCAAAGAAGGAGGACCTGGACCAGAAGCTTCTTGAAATGATCCTAGCATTGTGTCAGACTCATCTCTTAAAACTCCACCTAAACCACTAGCCTTCCAATCACTTTTGACAGCAACATCCACGTTCAACTTTAGAAATCCCACAGGGGGAGGGGACCAAGCAACAATCAATCGTTCCTTAGAGCACCATTTAGAAGTATCGAAGAAACATAAACCATGTTTAATGGCCTTTAATTCCAAAAAAGAAGGAGGACCTGGACCAGAAGCTTCTTGAAATGATCCTAGCACTGTGTCAGACTCATCTCTTAAAACTCAACCTAAACCACTAGCCTTCCAATCACTTTTGACAGCAACATCCACGTTCAACTTTAGAAATCCCACAGGGGGAGGGGACCAAGAAATCTGATTAGCTAACCGACTTTTTGTAACAGAACAAATATCTCCAAAAGATGGGTCACCAATGAGGGAATCCATCGGAATGGCAATGTTGGTGAATTTAGGTAAGAACCAAGATGTTAAGCTGAACTTTGCTGCGAAGAACAATTGAATCGGATCGAACACTCCCTTCTCGAAAACAATGGCATTCCTGTATTTCCATATCGTCCATAACACTACACCAAGAATAAAAGTCCAAATAGATGAAGTAGGCACCAATTCCTCCCAAGCATAAAGAAAACAATATGCATTCTCATGTAAGACAACATATATCTTCCACAATTTCAGAAACCTATTCCACAATCCCCACGTAGCAGTGCAAGAGAAGAATAAATGTAAGGAGGACTCCAGTTTCAGCTTGCATAAAGGACACAAAGGATTCAATATTCCCGGTACACCTCTCTTTAATAATTCAATATTTACTGCTAGTTTTTTATGAACAACTTGTCACATGAAAGTTTCCACCCTTAGCAGCACCAAACCCTTCCAAAGGTAACCTTTCCAAAAATTATATGGATCCGAATCGATGGAGCAATTTTTCATACAAGAGCTAACTGAGTAAATGTCATCCCCATTCCCTTGCCAAATTAGACCATCTCTTGAATTTTTCAAGAGGCTTATATTATTAATTGTTGCCAACAACTCAGCCCCTTTATCAAACTCCCAATCAATCAAATTCCTTTTCATCTGTACAAGCCAGTCAATTGACAACACCGCCTTCTCCTAATTTAGAAATATCAGAATTTAAAATGATGTAAATTTAAAAATAACCTGCCTGTTTTCTACCTCTACACGTGGCCACAATAATTGTGGTAATTGATAATCAATTTGGTTTAAAGTGTTAGGAAAAAGCTTGGATAAGGTCTGAATTGACACGCATTTCACAAATACATATATTCCTCTGAAAACTTGTTGGGTTTAATCCGTGGGATTCCTCAAAAGGTCCCGGGGAGACGCAGATTCCCTTGCTCTACAACTTCAGCTCCAGCTAAAATGAAAATACCCACAATCATTACTCTTTTTCTTCCATGCTAACCTTCCTTGTCCGCCACTCAACCTCTATTCCCTGCCTAGGGTTCACACACACCCCCATAATTACCTTGTATCCCTCATCGGCTTTAATCTGTCTCCGTTCAATAAAAAATTACACTTTATATTTATATATATGTTGTAATGCGAGATTCAATCTTTGGAGACACATTTAAAGGTGATGAACCAAACCTTATGAAATGTGGGATTCAAAGATTACAATTCATAATTTTGTTTCATGTAATGCAATCTGAATGAAAACACATATGGACACATACTATTTATGTATGATAAAACTTGAATAGAAGATATTGAAGTTGTCAAAATGGTTAGCTATATCACCGATTATCATATTATTTATAATGTCAAAAAAATACTTTTAATATTTGAATAAATAGTCATTTTGACATTTTCTTTAGACCTTTGATCTCCCAACATTTAGTTTGAGACAAAAAGCTCCTTATGTTTGACTAAAAAGATTTAGTTCATTTTTTTAGTATTTGAGTCTAACGTTTTATTTTAGGTTAAAAGATTCATATTTAAGATAAGGGTCAAATTGACAATTTAATCAAATGTTATGGATATTTTTTGTAATTATGCTATATTGTTATTAGATTACTATACACTAAATATAAGAGAAAGGAAGCTTCCCAAGGCTAACTAAACCCAGCCAGCCAACCAGAACCAACAAGAACAGAGCACAAGAGACCAGCACCACCCAACAAATCTCCTCCCTTGCCTACTATTCTAGGTTGTATCAACAATAACCAATTAAGGATTTGCATTAATTATCAATAATGACGTATTAAACCAATGCCAAGTGGCTAAGAACGAAAAAGGGTGTGAAGGTCTTCCCTCGTGGTGCAGTTACCAAAAAGTAATGCCCTTCACAAGAGGTTGTATGGCAGACCCCAACCAGCCACGTTCCCTTCCCTTTTATATAACCCCACAATTCCCCCTTCTCTGATCACTCCCTTCTTCCCCTTCATTTTCTCTTTTCCATCACTCTTTCTCTCCCTTCATTACTCCTCCTTGTTGCATTGCACCCCTACAATAACATTAACTCCCTTTTTCCATCATTCAGAACAGAACAAAAAGAAGAAGAAAAATGTGTACCTCTAAGGCTAAGGTGACCTCAGGTGGTACTACTGCTGCTGTTGTTGAGATGATAACTCCACCTTCTGTGGCCAGGATCAATGGCCGTCCGGTTCTTCAGCCTACTTGTAACCGTGTTCCGAGCGACCGTCGTAATTCATTGAAGAAAATTCCACCTATTTCTCCTCCTCAACCACCTCAACCATTAACATCAACGACATCAACCACTAGTGCTGCCAATGGTAGCAGGGCTAAGGCCTCATCGACGCCGCCTTTATCCCCGAGCTCGAAGTTCCCCGCCCCGCGAGGGAGTGATCCGAATGCATTGAACACGAGTTCAGAAAAGTTTGTCATTCCCAGAAGCAGTAACAAAACCTTGGAGAGGAAGAAATCGAAAAGTTTCAAAGAGGGTATGGGGAATGGATTATCTTCTTGTGTCGATCCCTCGTCGTTGAGCTCCTCGGTCGAGGCACCGGGAAGCATAGCTGCAGTCAGGAGGGAACAGGTGGCTCTTCAACAAGCACAAAGAAAGATGAGAATTGCACACTATGGAAGATCAAAATCAGCCAAATTCGAATCTCAGGTCGTTCCTCTCGATAATCCCAGGTCTGCCGAGGAAAAGAAGAGGTGCGGTTTCATCACCCCAACTCAGGTACTTGTTCTTGTAATTTTCATTTGCGAAATCCATTAATTTCATAGAAATTTAAACGACTTTGAATCTAAAATCATATGCAATTCATGCTTAGATCCTATCTATGTCGCTTATCACGACGAAGAATGGGGAGTTCCAACACATGATGACAACTTGCTCTTCGAGTTGTTGGTTCTTAGTGGTGCTCAAGTAGGCTCGGATTGGACTTCGATCTTGAAGCAACGTCAAGATTTCAGGTCATTAATCTCACTATTCGCTCATCATCACAAAGTACCATTCTTTTCATCCCCTTCGTTATCGTCGTGATCATAGTTTTAAGGCTAATTTATGTTCTTTTAAACGTTCAACAGGGACGCATTTTCAGGGTTTGATGCAGAAACCGTAGCTGTCTTCACTGAAAAGCAAATGACCACGATCAGCACCCGATATGGCATTGATATAAGCAGAGTTCGAGGTGTTGTGGACAACTCCAAACGTATTCTCGAGGTAAATTAATTTTGGCAGTTGAAAAATACACTATTCGCAAGCATTTATATATCATCACTTATATAGATTTATATTTAAACACAGCTAGTTTAATTATCATGTCTTTTCCTCCTGCTTTCTAAAATGTTGTTGAGTTAGCTGGTTCTCAAGTCATCTTGAAGCTTGAAACTCGATCATGTGCAAATAGTAACCATGGCCCCATCATTGCATTGATCATCTATCTGTACAACGACTCACATGCTTCTGTGTTTATGTCATACGAATGCCAGGTCAAGAGGGAGGTTGGGTCATTCGATAAATACATATGGGGATTCGTGAATCACAAACCGTTGTCGACTCAATACAAATTTGATCACAAGATCCCGGTCAAGACATCAAAGTCGGAGAGCATAAGCAAGGACATGGTGAGAAGAGGATTTAGGTACGTCGGACCGACGGTCGTCCACTCCTTCATGCAAGCTGCCGGTTTAACCAATGACCACCTCATTACATGCCACAGGCACCTCCCTTGAACCTTGTTAACCATCCAGACGCCACCGGTCGACGACATATAAATAACCATGACTAGACATTTAGATAATACATATCCAAGCTACAATAATGCATTTCATAGGGGACAACATCAAACTAGTAGCCCCAGATGCATACACATAACTAAAAAAGTACCTAAAATCCAATCTCTAACTAATTAAACCCCCTTTTTCCTCTTCTTTTGTGTGATCATCATAATAATTATAACCAGAAAAAAGGTTTCTATGACTTGTGACTCAAGAAATGCTGCGAGGGTTTTGGGTTTGTTTAGCCATAAATGAAAAGCAAAAAAGAGAAAATGATTAGAGATAAGATAGATTGTGGGGGCAGAGAGCACATGCAAATGCATGTGCAAGCTTCAAGTTCAAAGCTTCAATGCAAATGCAAATGGGGGCAAGAGCATGTGTGGGATGTCAGTTGCTTTTGTGAATACATGTGCTTTCTATACAGAACAGCCTGTGGTGGACCACAATGCATTTTCCCTTTTTCATTTATGGGTTTGAGTTGTAATTAAGTTTTTGTTTTTGGTGTGTTTTTGCCTAATTTTGTGGTGTGGAATATGGCTTTGGGGGAATATTAATACCTCGAAAGGGTGTTGGTGTGGATTTTCCCCATTTTTTGGGGTGATGTTTGTTTGATACAATTTCCATGTATTCGCTTAGTAAATACACTATGAAAAAATGTTTTAAGTTTGAAAATGACTTGAGTTCCACATATGAACATATTCTATTATGTCAAGGAGAACCAACTTATAAAATTTTAGAAATAAAAAATATATTATCAATTGAAAATATAAAAAATATATATTAATTTTAATTTTTCAAAAAAAAAATACTACACCACCTGATTCCTTTTCGGTCCATCCCTGGTTCCACATGCCATGTGCTTGTTGTCCTTTTTCCAGCCTCATTCTTTCACTCAACTATATGCAGTGGGATGGCAATAATAACTATCTACATTAGTTTTCAAGTCAATGATTAGTCCATGTCATATTAGTTCACCAGCACACACTCTTTGGTTTTTTTAATCAAGTATAATAAGTAGAGTGATAAGGAAATTCAATAGGTTTTGGTTTAAACTTTATTGATAATAAAGGATAATATTGGAGAGAGTTATTATTTCTTAGTATTTTTCATGTTCTTTTATCGTTTGTGGTTGAGATTCGTTATTATCTTCTAATTATTTTCAAAATTTATTTAATTAAAATATATCACATCATAAAAATAACATGGAGATAGTATAAATATACGAACATGTCAAAACATATACAATGAATTATTAAAAAGAAAACTTTTTTTTATCAAATTATCTTATTTAGTTTTCATTTTTGTTAAATAAAACATATATGCTTCAAATAAGATAATTTATTTCCTTCTTTTTTTTACAAGAATTTATTTCCTTTTTAAATGTATAGGTTTCATCTTTAAAAAAATTAAGATAATTTATCAAAACCTATACAAACATATCAAACTTTCTTTCTCTATCGTTTATCTTAAATAAACGTGTGTTTGGATTGAAATTCCTAACCTTCTAAGGATATTGTTCTTATCAACCTAAACATTAGAAAAGAGAACTAAATAATCGTTATTGTATAATCGGACACTCTTGAACAACAAAAAAGATCTTTCTAATTTCTTTTTAAAATAATAATAATTGTATTTGAGTTGTTTGTATATAAAGGAGGAGAGCCTTCTCACAGGCTAAAGACTCTTAAAATCGAGCTAGAGAATGAGATGTAATCTAATCTATAATGATACTTAAATAATCTTAATAAGTTGAGAAGTATCTTCTATCCAAGTAAGCTTGATCCCAACTAAGTCTTCGAGTTGATTTCAAACTCTCATGGATCAACATTGATTATCTCAAGATATTCTGGAATATTTTTGAACTAGAATTTTCGTTTTGATGTTAGGCTGGCCGGGATAGACACCTGTTTTGAGCTCTTTTGATCTTCTTTGAGCTCCATCTAAACTATATTACATCGAAGCTTTCTTCTAGAATGAGTTTTTAATTGTTAGGAAAATAAACCGAGTACAAGTAATTTCCCTATAACCAGATTAGTGAGAATGCGAAATAAAAGCGGAAAAATAATACCCGAAAATTGATAACGGAGTTCAGCCAATTGTGCTTACGTCTCCGGGCTGCTGCAGATCTTTTACTAAGAGAGAAATTTACAGGTGTTTACAAAACTCACTACTCACAAGAAAGCTCTCTAGTATAGGAAGAAAGAAATGTTTTGGGATGATTTTGAAGCTAAATGGGTAAGGGTATTTATAGTAGAAACTTAGGGACTAATCTTTGAAAACCCTAAAGTGCAATGACTAAAGTGAATTTACCCATTCCTATTTTCAACAAACATCTACCAAATTTTACCAAACTTTGAAAAACATTTTTCAAAGAAACATTACCAAACTTTGAAAAAAACATTTTCCAAAGTTGGTTGCCAAACTTTGAAACTTTTAACAATCTCCCACTTGAAGACTGATTTTAATATGTCTTCACACCTCGATCAATGCAGCAGCATGTCTGGTCTATTTATTCTAGCATGCCAACTGAAGTTGAACACAACTTCAGTTTGTCCGTAGTCACCGTCTTTGTCAACATGTCTGCCGGATTTTGAGCTCCACTAATCTTTTCAAGTTTCAAATCCCATCTTCCAGAAGAGACCGGATAAAATGATATCTCAATTGTATGGCTTTGTCCTGGAATGAAAAGACGGATTCTTTGCTAGATGGATAGCACTTTGACTGTCGCAATACAAGATATTGTTTTCTTGTTTCTTGCCTAACTCTTCCAAGAAACTTTGGAGCCAAACCATCTCCTTGCTGGCTTCCGTAACAGCGACATATTCTGCTTCAGTTGTGGAGAGAGCAACTATCTTCTGTAGTTGAGAAACCCAACTCACTGCAGTTCCTCCTAGAGTATAGACATACCCTGTAGTGCTCCTTCTGATGTCGACATTTCCGGCTAAGTCAGCATCTACATAGCCTGTCAGTATCATATCTCCACCTTTGAAACAAAGTGCTTTGTTTGTGGTACCACGAAGATATCTGAGGATCCATTTGACTGCTTCCCAGTGTACCTTGCCCGGATTATTCATGTACCTGCTAACAGCTCCCACTGCATGAGCAATATCTGGTCTGGTACAAACCATGGCATACATCAGACTTCCAATTGCTGAGGCATACGGCACCTTCACCATGTGTGCACGTTCTTCCTCCGTCTTTGGTGATTGGTCTTTGGAGAGTCTGAAATGAACACCTAAAGGTGTACTTACTGGTTTAGCATCTTGCATGTTGAACCTGGAGAGTACTTTGTTGATGTACTCAGCCTGTGATAACATCAAAGTCCCCGACTTTGTGTCTCTCTTGATCCTCATCCAAGAATCTGCTTTGCAGCGCCCAGATCCTTCATAGCAAACTGCTTCGACAATTTTTGCTTCAAGTGTATAATCTCTTGCATGTCTGAGCCTGCAACGAGCATGTCATCAACGTACAATAATAAAATAATGAAGCTGTTGTCGAACCTCTTGATGTAGCAACAATGATCTGCTTGGCATCTGATAAAACCACTGCTACTCATGAAGCTATCGAACTTCTTGTACCACTGTCTAGGAGCTTGTTTTAAACCATACAAGCTCTTCTTCAACCTGCATACCAGGTTTTCTTGTCTGCCTCTATGAAGCCTTCTGGCTGCCTCATATAGATTTCTTCCTCCAAACCATGAAGGAAAGCTGTCTTTACATCTAACTGCTCAAGATGTAAATTCTCTGCAGCTACAATTTTCAACACCAGTCTGATTGTAGACAATTTTACGACTGGAGAGAAAATTTCATTGTAGTCAATACCTTCTTTTTGCTGAAAGCCTTTGACAACCAATCTTGCTTTGTAGCGTTTGCTCCCATCGTGCTCTTCTTTGATCCTGTAAATCCACTTGTTGTGGAGCGCTTTCTTGCCTGGTGGTAATTCAGCTAATTCCCATGTCTGATTTGACATAAGCGAGTCCATCTCATCTTTCATGGAAGACTCCCACTTGACTGAATCCTCCACTTGCATTGCTTCATCATAGCACTCTGGTTCACCATTGTCAGTCAAACAAGTAGTGTAAAGAAGGAGAATACCGTTGGATTGGTTTAGGAATTCTGGAGGAGCGTCTCAGTTCTGGTGTGCCTGGTTCTTCTTGAACTGCTTCAGGATTGATCTGAACATCATTTCCAGAAATCTCCTCGAACTCAGCAAATTCCTTTGTTTCAGCTTCGGTATTACTTGATTCTGCGGTTGATCTATCTTTGTACATCACATTTCATTGAAAATGACGTCTCTGCTTCTGATGATCTTCCGATTTTCATAGTCCCAAAACCGGTAACCGAACTCATCACCGCCATAACCAACAAAGGCACATTTGTTGGACTTAGCATCAAGCTTACTTCTTTCAGCAGAGTCTATGTGTACATAAGAAATACAACCAAACACTCTTAAGTGTGAAAGGTTTATTTCTTTCTTGCTCCAAACTTCCTCTGGTATTCTGCCATCCAAAGGAACTGAGGGCCCACGGTTGATCAAGTAAGCTGCAGTGTTGATTGCTTCAGCCCATAGAAATTTGGGCAAGCCGGCATGTATCCTCATACTTCTGGCACGTTCATTCAGAGTTCTGTTCATGCGCTCTGCTACACCATTATGTTGCGGTGTCTTGGGAACTGTTGTCTCCATCTTGATCCCATTGTTTGCACATAAATCTCTGAATCTACTATCTCTGTACTCTCCTCCATTGTCAGACCTCAACCGCTTGACTTTCAAACCAGTCTCATTTTCCACCATGGCCTTCCATTTTCTGAAGGTATCAAAGACTTCTGATTTCTTCTTCAGAAATAAACCCACACCTTCCTTTTGAATCATCGATGAAGGTGACATAATATAGTGAGCCTGCAAGAGATGGAACTGGGGATGGTCCCCATACATCAGTATGAATCAATTCTAACCTTTCTGTCTTGGGTGTCTTGCCAATCTTTGCAAAACTGACTTTCTTTGTTTGCCAAAGATGCAATCCTCGCATAGTCCGACATCTACATTCTTTAGATCCGGCAGCTTCCCTTTTGACAAAAGTGTCTTCATCCCTTTCTCGCTCATATGGCCGAGCCTTTGGTGCCATAGGTTTGATTTTCCATCAGCATCTGCTACTGCAATGATATTCTCTAAATTGGAGGTTACATAGAGAGTACCAGTCTTCTTACCACGAGCAATGACGAGTGCTCCTTTGGTAATCTTCCATTCACAGCCTGAAAAGGTTGTGCTATATCCTTCTCCATCAAGCTGTCCAACAGAAATCAGATTTCTTTTGAGGCCAGGAATTGTCTCACTCCTGTCAGCTTCCAGGTGGTCTGGTTTGGCAACTTTAGTCGGATGTCTCCTTTTCCGACGATCTTTAAGGTTTCATCATCAGCAAGATGAACCTTCCCAAAATCACCACTGACATAGTTCTCCATGATTTCTTGGCATGGGGTGGAGTGGAAAGATGCCCCTGAATCCAAGATCCATGATTCAATCGGACTGTTGACGCTTAGAATCATGGCATCACCTGTCTCCTCTGTCACGTTGGCAGATTCCTGTGCACCGGTATCTTTCTTCAGTGCTCGGCAATCTCTTTTAAAGTGACCTTCTTGCCACAATTATAACAGGTAAAATCTTTCTTTCCCGTTCTAGATTTTTCCCGTCTGGATTTTGATCTGCCACGATTTGAATATCTTTCTGAAGTTCTTCCTCTAGACTCCGTGTGCAAGGCTGAGGAGGTTGATGCTTCACCCGATTCTCTCCGTCGAATTTCTTCATCAGTACCAGATCCCGAACATCGTCAAATTTTAATTTGCTGTTTCCCGACGAACTGCTGACTGCTGTAACAGTAGCATTCCAACTGTCTGGTAGAGATGATAAGAGAATTAAGCTCGAACTTCATCATCGAACTCAATTTCCACTGAACTCAACTGGGTTGTGATTGTGTTGAGTTCATTAGGTGTTGTGCCACCGATGCCCCTTCCGTCATCCGCAAATTGAATAATCGCCTCATCAATGAACTTTGTTTGAGGCCGATGGCTTCTCGTACATACTGGAGAGAGCCGCCATAAGACCCGCCGTGGTCTTTCCTTGCTATGTTAAAAGCAACATTGCGGGATAACGTCAGTCGGATAACTCCGAGGGCTTGTCTGTCGAGAAGAGCCCAATCTTCATCCTTCATGCCCTCTGGTTGCTTTCCTGAGAGAGGTTGATATAGATTTTTCTGGTACAAAAAATCTTCAATCTGCATCTTCCAAAAGCCAAAGTCCGCACCATCGAACTTTTCAATTTTCACCTTCCCTTCGTCTGCAGCCATCGCTCCACTCGAATCTGGCTTCGTTTGGATCGTTTCTGACAATTCTTGCGAATCACTGTGTATTAGAACACCACCGTCGACAAACTCGTATCGCCGACCGAATTTCACTATTCACGAAATTCACTATTCACGTGAATAGTAATGAATAGTAACCTCGCAGAAAATTTGACAAAATTCACAACCAAAAGCTCTGATACCAGTTGTTAGGAAAATAAACCGAGTACAAGTAATTTCCCTATAACCAGATTAGTGAGAATGCGAAATAAAAGCGGAAAAATAATACCCGAAAATTGATAACGGAGTTCAGCCAATTGTGCTTACGTCTCCGGGCTGCTGCAGATCTTTTACTAAGAGAGAAAATTTACAGGTGTTTACAAAACACTCACTACTCACAAGAAAGCTCTCTAGTATAGGAAGAAAGAAATGTTTTGGGATGATTTTGAAGCTAAATGGGTAAGGGTATTTATAGTAGAAACTTAGGGACTAATCTTTGAAAATACCCTAAAGTGCAATGACTAAAGTGAATTTACCCATTCCTATTTTCAACAAACATCTACCAAAATTTTACCAAACTTTGAAAAACATTTTTCAAAGAAACATTTACCAAACTTTGAAAAAAACATTTTCCAAAGTTGGTTGCCAAACTTTGAAACTTTTAACATTAATGAATCTTCATCTTCTTAAGTATGCAAGTAAGAAAAATATAAAACCATTAATCTTTAATTAAAAATGACATTATGGGCTTATTCAGGTTGTTATAATGATCGAAAAGAAAAATAAACAACGCCAAAATTTATGTAGAAAATTCAAATGGGGGAAAACTACTAGTAGAGGATAAGAATATTTTACTATTTCGAAAAAGTACAAGATCTGTTACATATTTTTAGGGATGGGCATGGGACCCGACCCCGATCGGATCGTTTTTTTAATTCGGGTCGGGTCGGTTTTTTAAAGGTGATGTTCGGGTCGATCGGATTCGGGTTTAGGGTGAAAAATACAAGGCCCAGACCCGACCCAAAAAAATAATTTTACTTTATATATCTATGAATAATTACAATAATATCCCTCTATATATTATTATTTTTAATTAAATCACTGTTTTTATTGAATAAAATAATATTTTTTATTATTTTGGGTTGGGTTGCGTCGGTACGGATTTTATCTTAAAAAGTCGAGTCGGGTGAAGGGTATATATTTTTCTGGTCGGGTGAAGGATGTTAAATTTTTGAGTCGGGTCAGGTTGGCCGAAACCCTACCCAAACCCGACCCATGCCCATCCCTACATATTTTACATCAAAAAAAATTCTAATATCTACTTTTTATTATAGAGATCAAACGGATTATACTGCTTCACTCGTCCTCACACTTTTATCACTATTTTGATTGTAACTTCATGCGTTGGTCTAAGAAGAACTTGAGTCATAACTCTAAGATATGTCGTGAGTATTTTGATCCTAATTTTTTCATCTTTTTGGTTTAAAATCATTGTTGCATAGATATACAGAATTCGTCAAGGCCTTTTAATGAGTTTTTGATTTTAAAAAATTCATGATCGATCATTGAAGAATTGCATTTGAAAATTTTCACACTAATATTTTTCATCGTGAAAAATAAAATTATTACAAGAGAAAATGGAAATAAGAATGTTTCATAATGAAAATAAAATAAAAATAAAATGTTTTCTAAAAATGTTAAAATGCTTGAATCCTATCCAAATAAATGTCACAAGTTTTCAGATGTTCCAGTCTAAACAAACCATTTCATCGACATGTCAAATGGTTAATTTACCTCTCTTAAGCTCGTATTCAATGAGATACCTAAGACTAAGTCAGTTCCGAGGCTGCTGAGTATCAAGTAGCTTGTCCAACAATGGCCATCCACTAGTGCACCTTGTCTGATCTGGCTGCATCGGTCCATGGCCGCCTCTGGTCGATGTTAGCCTCGACGAGTTTCGAAAACATCCGATATCCATGGAGTTCGAAGAGAGAGGTGACATGAAGGAAGACGCAACAGCTGCTAAGTGTGGGGTGAATAATTGAGGGAGGTTGATGGTGGAACTGCCATCAAAGGAATAATCATATGATGCTTGCAAATGATTATGCCTTACCTCCAATTGAGCAGAAGAAGCAACGTTGTTGATTTCAGTGGAGTCGTCTTCTTCACCGAAACCTGCTTCGAAATGAACTGATCTGCTATGATTCTTCTTCTTGAAAACCCTGCACAGAACCCATCCGTCTTCCTGATAGTGAACACCAACGAGAAGGGTGTGTTGATCATTAGCTTTTATTTTCTTTCCTTCATTACGAAAATAAATAAATAAATATTAGGATAAACTACACCTTTAGTACTGCAACTATTACTTTTGTTTTGTTTTAGTCATTCAACTATTTTTTTTTTCAAAATCATGCTTAACGTAACATTTTAGTTTCATTTTGATCACTCATCTATAAAAAAATAATAGAACTGTTGACATGACATTTTTTTCAATGATGATGTGACATTATTTTATGGTAACATGTCAATATCATCGTTAATTTTTTAAAGGTGAGTGACTACAATGAAACTAAAACTAAACATTATGTATGATTTTTGAAAGAAAAATGTTGAGTGTCCAAAACAAAACAAAAATGATAAATTAGATACTAAACGTGTAGTTTATAGGGATGTTCATTTTTCGGTTTTAGATGTATAGTTTAGTACCCAATTATCACTTTTGTTTCGTTTTAGTCATCTAACTTTTTTTTGTCAAAATCATAGCACAAAAGTGATAATTGAGTATTAAATGTGTAGTTTAAAGGGGTGTTCATTGTTCGGTTTTAAACGCGTAGTTTAGTACCGAATTATCACTTTTATTTCGTTTAGGTCATCCAACTATTTTTTTCAAAATCATAGCACAAAAGTGATAATTTAGGTATTAAAAGTGTAGTTTATAGGGGTATACATTGTTCAGTTTTAAACGTGTAGTTTAGTACCCAATTATCACTTTTGTTTCATTTTGGTCATCCAACTATTTTTTTTGTCAAAATCATAGCACAAAAGCGATAATTGGGTACTAAATGTGTAGTTTAAAGGGGTATTCATTGTTCAGTTTTAAACGTGTAGTTTAGTATCGAATTATCACTTTTATTTTGTTTTTGGTCATCTAAATATTTTGTCAAAATCATAGCATAAAAGTGATAATTTAGGTACTAAACATGTAGTTTATAAGGATATACATTGTTCGGTTTTAAACGTGTAGTTTAGTACCCAATTATCATTTTTGTTTCGGTTTGGACACCCACCTATTTTTTCAAATCATAGCAGAAAAGTAATAATTGAGTAGCTTAAGGGGGTGTTCATTGTTCCGTTTTAAACATGTAGTTTAGTATCGAATTATCACTTTTATTTCGACTGAACATTCAATTTTTTTTAAATCATACCTATTTTTTTTGGTCGATACTTAAAAACTTTTAAAATGAAATAGATGTATATATATTACCTGTACTTTATCAGAACCATCGTCGTCCAATCGATATTCATGCACGATCCAATCTGTTTTGTGGCCATGAGGAGCACGTCCCATGTAGAAAACTAGGGTTTTCCTCATCCCAATTCTCCTGGAGTTTTCAAGGCAGACAGCCTTGTCTCTCCCCGTAGCCTTCCAAAAACCAGCGGCAGTTGCCCGATTCGTTCGAGTTCCAGTTGGGTATTTCTTGTCCTTGTGGCTGAAGCAATACCAGTCGTTTTGAGGACCGGAGCCGATCTTACATTTGTCTGCATGTACAAGCAACCTATGTTGCACTGATACGGATACGGGGACGGGATACGGCAATTTTTAAAATTACAGGGTACTGGGACGGCAAGGGTATGGTATATAAAATAATTTTAAAATTATAAATATATATAAAAAATCATAAATAAACTCAAATATCAAGACTCAAACAACAATATTAAGTTTAGATATCATGCATCAATTGAATGTAATTGAAAACAAAACATGCGAATATAAAAGGCGAAAAGAGATGTTCATAATAAAACAACAACATTCACATGAACCAAATCCTTGGACGAATATAAAACAACTAATAAAAAATAAAACATCTTAGCATATCTATACTGCAGCCCCTTAACTAAGGCTCTCCCCTTAATTCCCGAATTCATATTAAAAAAGCCAACATCATAAAGAAAAGATCCAAAATTCAATCAGCTTATATGAAAGTCGCTTAAGATAGGTTTCAGAGAGAGATCTCACTCTTCTGTTTAGCACATAACATTAGTTTAGCACAGATGCAAAATTCCTCTCTGAACAACTATGGGAAATTAAGGTGCAAATATTTGTACTGACCCTCAACTAGAGTTGAACTACAGCTTGGCGAAACATTTTAGCATGACACGTGTTAAAAGTTGAACGTAATTGTTCTAAAGCAAACAACAAAAGACCAAAACGTTCAAATATCATTTATTTGCTATCAAATGCAAGGGAACAAACAAAGAGTAATAATCATTTGCTACTTTCCACTTGAAGTATGATACAAAAGAAAGTTAGTTGCTACTCGCCAATAGAAACTCTATATCAATAATCATTTGCTTGCAAACAAAGGCGGGATTACAAAAACAAAAATAAAAAAGGAAGTGTGCGTTGCTACTCAAAACTCCATATCAGTAGTTGCTGGCTAGCAAAGACAAGGGAACAAAGAAGAAGCATAAATCCACAATGAAAGCCAGTTACTACTCAAAATTTCATATCAATAGTGAATTTATAATTTAAAAAAACAGTTCATACTTTCACCAAAAGCCATATAAGAATCTTTCTTCAGCTTCTCCCACCTAATTAAATCCCTATTGAAAAAAATCCTGCTTTCACTACTCAAAACTCCATGTTCTTTTCTTATCATTTTTTTCGGGTGGACTTTCAGAAACAATATCATCCAAGAATGGGCAATCCAATTGTTCCCAAAATGGAAGCAACTAAAACAACACCTAGAACAGTTTAATTAAATCCCTAGACGCCGATTACCTTCATGGGCATCTGTAAAATGTATTTCAACAGCTTCGTAACCTAAATCAATATACAATATAACCTATCAGAAGAGAAACTCTTCACAGTTTCACAATTCTGTTTATGAGAATGAGAAATAAGACCATGTCAAAAAGACAGAATGTCGAAAGAAATGAAAATCCTTCTGTGTCCATTCGCACTATCACGACCATATAAAGAAAAAAGAATAGAGAGAGAGCAAAAAATGTCCATAAACAAATTACCATATTGGTACGAAATAATTTATAAAATCTTGAAATACTTACAGCAAAAGAGCAGCAGAGAAATCTGGCTTGTTCAAGTTTATCCCAGCAGTGTGCTTGGTAAAAGAAGCAGAAGCTGTATCAAATCCAACTTCACCACCCAAATAAAGCTCGTTGCTGCCGATTGTTGCCGACTAGGTTATGCTGTTGTGAGTTTTTTTTAAAAGTAAAATGACGAAAAGCACCTGGGGACGCATGTGAAAGTCACATGCCGTCCCCGAAACGTCCCCAGGTTCCGGTGAAACGTCTCCGACGTCGTTCAGTCGTACCCTGTCACCGTGGCACGTCCCCGGTACGTACCCCAGCCGTCCCTGTGTCGTCCCCATGCCAGGGACGTATCGGGTACTTGAAACGGCACCTCTATGGCGTCCCCGTGCTTCCTTGCAAGCAACAACACATGAAACAAGTAATTAATCACAATACATATTTTACATACAAAAAGGAGTAGTTCACCGGAGAAATAAAGTGAATGGACCTTGAAGGTCCCAAGGCTCGAGTTTGTTGAGATCCACCTCCCGCATAACATCAAGGTCGATAGCTTCACATGACACCTTCTTCCTCAGGTAATAGTACAGTAGCTCCTCTTCTGTTGGGTGGAACCGGAAACCCGGCGGAAATAAAACCTGCCCATTTTCGCCTGCCATCGTTTTACCCCCCCCCGGAAAGAATTATATATATAATTAATAAGCAGGATATTTACGAAAGCTAAATTATTTATTTTAGAGACAGGATCAGAGAGAGACATACAGACAGACAGACTAGAGATGCACTATAAATTTGTGATTCTCTTTGGGTATTATTCTTAGTCGGTTGAACGGGAGATCTTGTAGGGTGCGTTTGGTTCACGAAACTTAAGATTATAAGTGAAAATGTATGATTAATATGGAATATGATTATTGAGAATGTTGTATTTTGTGTTTGGTTGGTTTAACAGGAATATAAAATTACCGTGTTTGGTTAAAAGAATAAAATATTATTGGAATGTGTATTTGACCAAATTGTCCTTATTATGTATTTGTTTTTTAACAAGTTGAAAAATATTTATATGTTTTCTTTAAAAAAAATAAATTCATAAAATTTATATATATATTTATAAAATTAAAAATATAAAAATGTTTAATGAAAGGCTAAAATTTTATTTTAACCCTGAATTTTATATAAAATTTTAATTATAGATTTTTTTTGTAAATCTAAAATAGTTTAAGGATAAATTTGTAATTTGACCTTCATAGAATTTTTATTATTCAATGACAGAAGAAGGATATTTTTGAAAAAAATAAAAATTTAAGGGCATTTTAGTCCAAAACGCCGGTAATCCAACAATACCTAAGAAAATGGAGGTAATGACATTCCCGATAATATACTCAAAAAAATCTATTATTGGTAATAAAACATTACCGAGAATGAGATTCCCGGCCAACCAAACATGAGAATGTGGATTCTATTCCCATGAGAATCTCACATTCCTTGATCCAAACACCCCCTTAATTTCTCCTCTTTTGAATGAGGAAAATCTTCAAAGCTGTCATTGTAAATAATTCTTCGAACATTTAGTTGGAATTTCACATTATATAAACATACATTTAGATATTAAGTGTTGAGTTGAGTCGATTTATAATCAACTCGACTCAATATAAAAGATATATATCTTTTATTAGAATATATGAAAAGTATAAACTTTTCATTTGATAAATCTACAAAGCATATCCCTCTATCCCAATTTGATTAAATTCGAGTTTTTAAGGAAAAAAATTTTATTTGATTTTATCCGAATAAAAAATTATTTTTATTATGTAAAATATGAACTTAATTAAAAAAAACTATAAGGAGAGTATTATAACAATATCCTTAAATTTATTTTAAAAAATAAATTATTATCCCATGTCATGTCAAATATGAAGTTTTTCAATCTAAATCTTAAATAAACTAGCTCGATGTGATCTGACTTCACATTTTATAAAATTTGACCCGAATTAATTTGAACTCAATCTTTTTTATAAAATATATCCTATCAGGTCGAGTCAAAATCTGTTAATTTCAGATTAAATTATCATCTCTAATCACTTTATAATAGATTTTTATAAAATCTAATTTGAATTAATTGATCGATCAATCAATATCATATGGAATAAAAAATATTTAAACTCGACAACATCAAATTCAATAAAGTGATTAACTAACAGTGTTGATATAACACAGAGCCCAACACCATACACACAAAGGGATTCTCACGCAATCTCATTAGGTCTATTATTTGCTATAATTATTAATAAAATGCTAAAACTAGTGTGCCTGCGTTACCTTAACGAATACTACACTACACGATAATGGTGGAAAACACCATACTAATCTACACTTGAAGCAGCTGCCTATTAATAATCATGTTCATATTAATGACCCTGTTACTTCCATTTTCAATACGCGTAATACTGAAAATATATTTTTAAAATTTGAGTAATAATTGTTTTGACCTATATCTTTTTAAACTATTTTAATTTAGAACATTTTATTTTTAAGGTAAAAAAATCCCTAACATCCGATTAAAAAGTCATTTTATCTTTTATTTTTTTATCATATTGATCTTCAACTATTCATTGTAGGATAAAAAGACTCGTATTTTAGAACATTGATAGTTTGTTAACAATAATTTTCATCGGCGTAGTGATTTTTTTATCTTAAAATGAAACATCAAAAACTAAAATTGTAACACCCATCTCCCGTATATATTACCGTACACGATATACAGATGTCACATCACTTTTAAATTCATTTCATTCTAAAATACCAAAATGCCCTTTTAATATTACCATTCTTACTAATTTGTCTTACTTAATCGTTTCTTATACTTTACCACTTATTCAATTTAGTCTTCCAAATTTTAATTCCTTTCAAATTAATCACTGACCTACTATTTGGGGTATTACAAAAATATTTTAAAATCATAATAAGAGTTAAAATAGTTATTTAATCAAAGATATATTTGTAGTATTATCACTTTTCAACATAAAAAGGGAATCTCCAATTCTTTTTTCATTAGAAGAGAGAATAACATCTTGAATGAGCCTTCACCGTTGAAAATTGTCATTGAAAAGCTTGAGTCCCGATGTGTCAATGAGAAACTGTCGGAGTGGCAACGACGACAGCACGAAACGGGCCGCACTGGAAGGTTTTGAGTTTTGCTCAGACGAAATGAAAATGAAATGAAAAAAAGAAAAAGAGAGGAAAGTTAAGGTTTCAAATTATGTAATTTTGAATGTATTATTATTTTTAATTAATGATACCAATGTTTTAGTTACATTCTAAGTCTTGTCAACAAATACACAAGACGATTAAAACTCCTCAAGCAAAATCACCCCAGATTTGTTTCATTATAACCTTAAGAGAGTGATTTTGTTGTTTTTTCCTCCCGTTCCAGGACTTCGTTCTGACTAATCCGGATCAATTCGCGTCGGACACATGACTGTGATGGGTGAGTCACTCAGCGTGAATTTTCTGCATACATAAAGTCTCACACTTAAGACATGCTTAAGCGATATCAAACTAAGTGATTTTGATATTTTAATCGTTAATCTCCAATTGGTTTGGCTTTAGTTTAAAAGCATATTACTTTTTATAATATTTTCATCTTTATCTCAAGGTATGTGCATACAAAGATGGGAAGGCTATTATTGACAATTTGACACTGCTGCTGGAATGCTTGGAAGATATGATCCAATCTGATATATATATATATATACAAACAGTATAGCTGCATGAATGTTACACTGGTTAATAGAGTATGGTTAAAGTTTAGGCATAATTACAAAAAAAAAACTTAATGTTTAATTAAATAATCATTTTGATTTTTATTATTTTATTTTTTAAGTATTTTGATGTTAATGTTTTATTTTAGGTGTAAAGACCTATTTGTTGATCGAAATTGTTAGTCAATTAACGGTTCAAAATAATGACCTTTTGCTCTAAAATGAAACATTGGGCCCAAATGCTCCAAATAAAGAATAAACATTAAATTGATTATTTAGTAAAACGTTAAGAGCATTTTTACCTTAAAATAAAACATTGGAGAAAAATACTTTAAAAAATATAGAGATCAAAATAACTATTTAGACAAATATTAGGGATATTTCTTGTCATTATGCTTAAAATTTAATGGCAAAAATGTCTTTGACCAGTATATTTTAAAAGGCTTATATCATATATAATCAGTTACTTTTTTTATTCTAAATACTTAAAGTAATTTTTGATGAAAATTAAAATATATAGAATTATCATTTTAGTCAAAATATATACTTAAAGATTTTTTTATTAAAATATACTCTTAAATTACAATATCTTTTTAATTTAATAACCTCAAGTTTTCTTTAATTAGTATCACATGTAATTTTTTAATTAATTTATGATAATTATAATATAGAATTTGTTCTAAAAATTCTCAGTTATTTGATAATAAAAGGTCAAGCACCCTTGCATTCTCTGGTGCTCAAATCTAAAACCTATAGGAATAACAACCATCCTTTAACACTAATATAGCTTGGTTCGTGCAATTTTTTTAGAATTTAGAAAAAAAAAATATTTTACACATTTGTTTTGATAAAAAAAATACTTTAAATATTTATTTTGACCAAAACGGTAACTTTATATATTTTATTTTGATAAAAAGACATTTTAGATACTTAGATAAAAATGATAATATATTTTTATGTATTTATTTATGATACGAGCCACTTTAAAATGATTTATAAAAGTTTTTTTTTTGAAATCATAATTTTAAAATAAATTATAATTTATTTTCTGTTTTAAATTTTTAATTAAATAACTTTGATGGTAAATGAATTGTTATTATATATCAAACAACTTGATAACGTCCAACTCAAATGATCATTAACTTTTTAACGGAAAAGGAAGAGTTTGGAATATGTTGAATAGTCGGATAGTCATTTTATAATTTTTAATAGTCGAATGACTCAACAAAACAATTACCTATAATTGATGGATCATTTTCTAAATTTTAATAGTTTGGAGAACTAATAAAATAATATTCTATAGTCAGGGACTATTTATGTAATTCATTCTAAAATTTAATATATATTTCGTAATTTTTAAAATTTTAATATTAAAAATATAATAATAATTTGGATAAAGTATAGTAATGGTCACTGAACATTTCTGAAACTTGCATTTAGGTCCCCCAACATTTAAAACTTGCAATACAGTCCCCCAACATTTATTCCGTTTGCAATATGGTCCCCCAACTTAAACCAGAGTTAGAAAATTAGGATAAATTATATAAACGGTCATTGAACTTTTCAGTCACTTGAATTTCGGTCCCCCAACTTTTAAAACTTGCAAAACAGTCATCAATTTCATTCTAAACCCCAATTTCCAAAGTAATTCAATTTTATTCTAAACCCTAAATTCTAAAATACTTCAATTAAATTCTAAAATACTTCAATTTAAGGTAATATAGGCTTGAAGAAAGAGTTCAAGGCACAGACACAACGAATAAAAATATATTTATATAAATGTATATTTATATTTAGATGTATAAATAAAAAATATATTCATATATTAATGTATGAATCATTTATATTTTTTGAATATTTTATTTTTAATAAGAAATTAAAATTATTAATTATATTAGAAATACTCAACTTAAGATTATATATAATCATGAATTATAAATATGAAAAATATAATTATTAAATTTAGTTTAAAAATATATAAATCTTAAATTTATTCTTTTAAAATATTGTATCAACTAATATTTAAAAAATATAAAATCTATCAAACAATTTATCAAATATATATTTTCCCATCATTTATTGCTTTCAAATTTTTGCCGAAGTTCAAATCTCATTATTTCCATTTTACATTATATTCTTTTTTTCTGGCATTGGTCATACTATTAGTATATGTATTATTGTATATCTCTTAACACAAACGATGGTGTTAGCTTAGTGGCTCCACCCTATATCTTTCATTTGCGTGACTCAGGTTTGAGTTTGCCCAAGACCCAAATTTTACTTCTTTGTAACTTAATTTTCTTCTAATTAGGAGGTGACATGTGTCACCAATAACACATATCATGATCATGTGTTAACACATGTCAGATCCTGATTAAATGATTAATTTATTAAATTTTATTTAATTTAGGACCAAATTGATAGCATATATAAATAATTAGGTGGTAACACGTGTCACCAATGACACGTGTCATGATCATGTGCTAACACATGTCAGATCCTAATTAAATGATTAATTTATTAAATTTTATTTAATTTATGACCAAATTGATTATATAAATAATAAAGACTGAATGTATAATAATGTCAATTCCTTTTAATTGCCACATCATCATTTTTATCAATTGGTAACGACTAGTGGCTTAGTTGAAACAGTTAAATAATTATGTGGTATGATTGATAAATTTAAAAGATCGATGACAAAAGTAAAAAGGGCTAGATAGTTAAGTTGTCAACCGAGTAGTTTACACTTTTATTTATACGTCAAAATAACATTTTATAAATTTAAAATTCGAATTATTTTCAACCTCTTTTATATCCTAACTACTTTTTTTAATTAAAAAATTTCTTCAACAGATAAGAATTATACTATTATATTTATATAAAAAATACGTATCACATGAAATAAGATGAAATTAAATAATAATAACTTTGACATAATTGAATTTAATTTAAGTATTTTGGAATTTAGGGTTTAGAATAAAATTGAATTACTTTGGAAATTGGGGTTTAGAATGAAATTGATGATTGTTTTGCAAGTTTTAAAAGTTGGGGGACTTAAATTCAAGTGACTGAAAAGTTCAATGACCATTTATATAATTTATCCTAATTTTCTAACTGTGGTTTAAGTTGGGGGACCATATTGCAAACGGAATAAATATTGGGGGACTGTATTGCAAGTTTTAAATGTTGGGGGACCTAAATGCAAGCTTCTAAAATGTTCAGTGACCATTACTATACTTTACCCTAATAATTTTTTAACTTTACACTTATTTTAAACAAAATTACTCGTAAAAAATACCTACATATGGGGTCGGGTTGGACGTGAAACCCTTAAAATCTGAATGAATGGATTGTGATTCTGAAAGTTTGTCAATATATCAGTGTGATTAATTACCTTTCCCTTCTCCTGAGTCCAACTCTTCTCATCTTTCTGTACTCTTCTTTCTCGGGTAATTTTCTCTTCCTCGTCTTCAGTTAACCAGTGATTTTCTATTTTACTTTTTTTTTTTAATGTTTTAGTTTTTGTTTTAGCTTTGTTTCATGCCTAGCTTTCTGGATGATATGGTAAATCGAAATAATACCGGGAGAGGCAGAGCCCGCCTTAGGCCGCCGCGCACTGGAAGACCTTCTGCTGGAAGAATGCCTCTCTCCACTCGTCGAGGCCCCCTCGGTCTTAATTCCCGCCCATCCCAGCATTCCATTACTAAGGCAAGTTCAAACCTATGCTTATTAGACATTATTTGCGATCACATTATATTAGGGTTTCTTAACTGGGGACCTCATTGATATTTTCCAAAGTTTTTCGTGCTGGGATTGCTGTCAATCCTAACATTTTTTGTACCTCGCTGCTTCGTTAGCTTTTTAAGATGGAATTCTGATAAGTTGAAGGCTTTTTAGGGTTTCGGGTATCTCCCATCTTGTTAACCATATATTATGCGTGTATTTTACTTAGTGTTTGGTGCCAGTCTGCTTAGATGGTATTTAGGATGGAGTTGTGGATACTCTTGCTATTCTTGGAATTTTCTTTCTGTGAAAGATTTCAATTTCTTTCACTCGCCCATAGTCATAGTGTAGCAGTGATTGAAATGTGGTGGTTCTAATCCTCAACCTCTACCACTACTCGGTAGCTGAACCTACTAATATATTATATAGTTAGATTGCTTTAGTATTTTAGTGAACTGGATTCTACTGCTACTTTTGTTTTATGGTCCCGTGGGAATATAGCTGATCATTATTAAATATTGATAACAGTGATCTTGCTTTCAAGTAATAAGCTGACACGTTATGTTTGATTTCATTAGCCTTCTCACAAAACAAGGAGCTTGCCCTGGCAACATGAATTGTTTGAAGACAGCCTTAGAGCTGCAGGGATTTCTGGAGTGGAAGTTGGCACCAAGTTATATGTTTCCAATTTGGATCCTGGGGTCACAAATGAAGATATCAAGGTAAAGTGGTACCTTTATGACAACTTTAAGTGTATGGTTCTTTTTATTAGTATTTTTTGAGAAACACCCTGAAACTTAATCCACATGACAGGAACTTTTCTCTGAGATTGGAGAGCTGAAAAGATACTCGGTACATTATGATAAAAACGGTCGTTCAAGTGTAAGTTTCATCTCTTATGCCAATTGCCTCTGGTATTCTATTAAAGTGATGGATGTCATGCCATTGAATCTGACCCAACCGGTTTTGGCATGTTGACGTTTTGGAAGGACATAACAGTAATATTTAAAAATCACAGGGATGGTTCTACTGTTTGAATTGTGCACTTTAATGAATAAAGAATTGGCTTAACTCTTAAGTTAATGCTTGTAGCAACTACTTGTTGTGAAAACTTCAGCAATTCTATTGCATGAATTGTGCATATTAATTGGTAAATAATTGTGTTATTTTGTATCAAATGAAGAGCTTTTAGCAATTGCCTTTTGCAAACATGCTAACTCTTGGATTTTTTTTAAATTATTTCATAATGCTTTAGATTTTCAGGCCGTTTTTCTTTTTTACTTTTAACTATTAATTCTTGGATTTTTAGTTTTAAATTCTTGTTATGCCTCTTCTGATTAGTATTTGGTTTAAGGTGAACCCATATCCTTCCTTTTTTTGCTCCTTGTGCATGTTTGGATGTGTAAAGATGTGCTTAAAGCTTGGGAGTTGAGGGTGATTTCTTTCCTTGTTTAATGATGAAACATGCTTTCTGACTAGCCCTTTGCCTTTGTATTCTAATTTTCATTCTCCTTGATATTTTTCCCATTCATATGTACCAAATATTTTACATGGTTTTCTTATTTCGGTGTCAAATGTTTGTTACTTGGATGGTGTTTGATTTATGTTTTCAGGGTTCTGCTGAAGTTGTCTATCTTAGGAGGAGTGATGCATTTGCTGCTCTTAAGCGGTACAACAATGTATTGTTGGATGGAAAACCCATGATAATTGAAATTGTTGGTGCCAATGCAGAAGTCCCTGTTTCAGCTCGTGTTAATGTAACTGGAATAAAGGGAAGGAAGAAGAGGACCGTTGTTATGACGTATGTGATTCTATGTTCTTTCTGTCTTATTTGACTGTTATGACTGATGTGATTTAATATTCTTCTTTATTTCTTTCTATGTTTTAGTTTACCAATAAGTTTTCCAGTTCCTGTTTTGAATTCATTTCCTGGAATGCATATTCATGTCTTATCAAATTTTAGTTACTCTTTTTAAGCCCTGGTCATTGTTGAAATAAGCCTGAACCCTCATCTAGAATATATGTTTTTAAGCATCCATTCAGTTTTAGTTGTCTAAGCTTTATTACATGGATTCATCATTTAAGGTGGCATACTAGTATCAATTCAATATGAGAGGCTGCAGATATGGAATATGCATTTAATACCGTATTTGGCGTACAGTTTTGGATTATTGACACAAGGCAATTCAAATACCAAATGAAGAAAGTATATGCAATGGACTTCGGTAGCTGCTTGTTGGATGTGAAAATATTAGACCTGAAAAACTCCTAAAAAACACCTGGCCACCTGAAAACAGTCAGATTATGCTTAAGAGGAATGATTGTAGGACTATGGAAAGAGAGCTAGGAAAGGGAAATGATAAATCAAAATGTATATGTTGTTTATAGAGCTTGGTCTGCGAACATATTTCTATTTGCAAGTTTTGAAGTTGCTGATAGTTAGCTTCCTTTTTTCTCCCGACACTCTGTCTATTCCTTGATGACTGATTAATTTACTTTCTTTGTACTTTTTTTACCATTTTACAAGAACTTCACTAATAAGTAATTATGCAGGCCTGGAGCAGGTCAATCGAGAAGCTCTACTGGAATTAATCGTGGTCCTAATCCTATGTAAGTTACAGTTAATTCTGACACCTGTATAATATAGATTTCCATTTCTTAATATACATATGTATATTATAATTGGCATTAAGTTATTCTAAAATATGATAAATAAGTTGCTAATTCTTCTTTCTTGTAAGATGTTTGCATAAGCTTGAATGTGAAACTTTTCATGTGAGTGTTACTTGGCTTTATTAGAAGTGGGAATAAAAAGGAGGGGAAGGAAAGCATCAGTTCTTTCCTGCCATTTTCAATTCTACCGAACACATTGTCAGATAACTTAGCTTGTGAGTTGAGCAATTTTTTAAGTTACTGGGACTTGCTCTTGTAGATGACTCCCCCAATAATCTAGGGCTTAATCTAAATGATTCACCCACCTTCCTTGGGAGGCAAATTTTCTTATGGTTGGGGGTTAGATTCTTGGCATTTGCAAATTCTCCCTCTGCAGTTCCTTGGGGGCCTTGGCCTAAATACTGTCCTTAGCCCTTCCTGTATTTTGCCTTGAGCCTGTTGTTTCGAGTTTAAAAGCTAAAACAAAATCTTAGAGCAATTACATCTTACAGTCTTTAAATTTTTCAATAGGTGTGCCAATATTGTCGTAGTTTTTGAGTTGGTTTACCATAACCATATATACCTCCCGCAAGGGAGACTGCAGTGGTGAATATTATAGATGGAACAATTACATGTGCTTTTTATTTTGGCTTATTGTGCGTTCTTTACAGATTAGGGGTGGTGGATGAGTATGAACTGATTGAAAGCCTTTTAAACTTCATCTTCCACCAGATTTCTTTACATTGATAAGTGGTTGGATTTTGGTATCTGCTGTTAATTTACTAGTTGCTGGATCTTGTTGCAGCCGTCGTGGGGGTATGGCTATGAGGAATGTCCGTGGTGGAGGTGGTCGTGGTAGAGGCCGTGGTCGTGGCCATGGAAAAAGGAATCCTGCAGAGAAGTCGGCAGATGATCTTGACAAGGAGCTTGAGAATTATCATGCTGAAGCCACGAATGTTTCCTGAAGTTTCAGACCATATGGATTATTCGCAGTATTTTTGGTTAGCTATCTTCTCAAAAAATGGTGGTTTTAGTGCTGCGCTGTACTTTTGTATGTTGGATGGTTTACTTTTGGTTTAATTATTAGTTATTTTCAAGTGTTTTGTTTTATTTAGGTAGATTTCAAGCTTAGTTGTAACTTAAAATGGGATTAAGAACTTGGCTTAATGTGGTTTGCAAGAACTTTTACTCTATGCCTGTGCTGCTGAGCTAATATATCACTGCCCATTGAGCTGCATTTTGAAAGTCGATATTTATGGAACGAAACCCCTCAAAATTAAAGCGTATAAATACGACATATGGAACATTTTTTTTTTTTGGTTAAGTGAAAGGAGAGGGGCTGTTTAGGACTAAATTAATGATATAATATTAGTAAATCATAAGTTCGATTGATCGAAAGATAAATCTTCGAACATGAAAAATCTGAAAAGGCATTATGTCGTGAATAGATAAATATTTATTAAGGGCTAAGAAAATTGTAAACATGTATTGTTTTTGTAATCATTCTAGATTATTTAAAATAATGTTAATATTTATAAATTAAATTTTAAAAGAAATTATTTAGAATTCATTGAATGATTTGGTGATAAAGGGGAATATTATTTTTCATAAAAGATTTAGATTTGAACAATTACGTCTGTAGAGTATGTGTACATTATCAATAAGTGAAACAATATTTTATAACTATAAATTCATTCCCGACCAGATAATACTAAAAAATTTATTAATAATTAGAGCGCCTCAATAACTTATTTTCTCAAGGTATGTTATTTCCGCCTACTTAGACTTTGCATGTCACCAACATCCAGTGGTAGATTTAGATTTCATATCAAATAAGTTCAAGTATATTTATTTATTTTTCTCATCCAAATTCTCAACTTTTTACAAAAAAAAAATTATAAACTCAAGTGGGATCAACCAACTCCAATAAATTACACGTAAATCTACCTGATCAGTACCTCCCTCCCAAATGATCTACAGCAACTCTAATTCAATTGCAAGGTATACAAGAAACATTGGTACTACGGTACTTCAAGCTTTTAAATCTTTAGCAAATAGAAAGAAAAAAGAAAAGGACATTGAAAACAATCAAGGGAAAGAAAGGATTTTTTTTGGTTATAAAAGTTGAGTGATAAAGTGGACAATTGTTGAAAATGGGTAAATATAGATTAAATATGTAGAATATTAAAATGTTGAGAGATAATTTAAGAATAAAAATAAAAAATATATAAAATTAAGAGTTAAATTTATTATTAAGTCAAATTTGTTAACTATCATATCATTTTTTTAATAACATGAGATGATTACAAGTTAATAATTTAAAAATTCTCTTAGCTTATTATTAATAACGCACATATACTTTACGGACACAACTGTTTGAACTTATATATTTTCAGAAAAATAGTATTTCCTTTTACCTTTGAGATCACTCAATAGGTTCACTATCATGCCATCTTCATTACTTCTTTAACAAAAAGGATCAACTTGTAATTTTCTATCAATTCGGGTGACTATTTTGTAGCTTTTTATAATTGAAGCATGTAACTAAAAAATAGTTATAGTTGGGAGATCATCTGATTATTTTATCCACAATTTCATACTAATAAAAGGAAAAAAAAAATAAAGGTGAGCAAGTAGCTGGGCAGGCCAGGCCTAGAGCAGTGTTGAGGAGTAAAGGAGTGTTTGTCTTCCCTCACCTTCATCCTCCAATCTTTTCCAAATGTTGTGAAACAAATAAAGAATCAAAAAGAAATGTAAATGACTGATGGAATTTTCTGGGTCATCAGCCTCCACTTAATTTAACTTTCTCCTGATTATTCTATATGTTCTCTTCTTATAGTACTACTGCTACTCGTATATAAACAAAAAGAAAGAGAAAAATCTTAATTCAGAGCTAAAGAGAACAAAAAGAAAGAAATTCCACCCACAATGGGTTCCGAGCAGAACAGATTCCCCCAGCAAGAGCGGGTACATTCTATTTTTTCCCGTACCTTGTTTAGATCTGTTCATTTTGCCTCCAATTTTGTCTCAGATCTGATTTCATTTCTGCTGCTACTTGTTACTCTATTGTGCTCAGATTTGCTTGCTAGTTGTAATATGGTGTTCTTTTTTTTTCTTTAAAAATAGTGAAAATCAATTGGAAGGAGGAGGAGAAAAAATTATCTGAGCTGGGCCCATTTGATTGAGACCTATGTACACTCTTGATAAAATGCTGGATTCCTTGGTGTGGTTGATTTTCTTCTTTGTGCTTTGTTTTCGTTGAATTGTCTTTAGTTATCGGAGTTTTAATTGTTTCGTTTTTCTTTGATCGTACATACATGTACTTGGTTTCTTTCGCTCTTTGTTCATCTACAGATCCAGCTACTTCACTACTTCCAAAGTTCAAATTCTGTTTACCGAATAATTTTTGTCGACGATAGTGAACTTTTTAAGATACATAGATCCCTTCTCTCGAGTCTTGAACGTGATTTACCTAAAATCTCGTCGTTTGACAGCATCATCTTCAACTCTGATTGTAAATCTAACTTTAACGAAAGCTCAAACTTGCAAATACGGCATTGCGAATTTAATTAACCATGCCTTTGGCACTTAGGCTTTAAGGATGCCTTCTTCTCTTTTTCTTTTACTTTTACTTAAAGTTCTTGTTCTTCTTCAGGGACCGTGGGTTTTCTGTTCTGGGTTATTAGGTTGAAACACCTGGGTTTGTATTATCATTTATCACTAGGTTTTACCAGCATAGAATAAGTTACATGACACACGATTCAGCATCTTTGTAACGATTTGCTCCCTCCCGTTTGTTTTTTTGTTTGTATATGCGAAATCTGGGTATTTGTTATATGCATCGTCTTTTAATGTTGCAGTAGATGTAGAGATATTTCTAGTGCTTGTTTATCTGTTTCTGAATTTTGTATGATTTTTTTAGAAGTTATGGGGATTGCTGGTTTTTACTTGTTTAATTTCAATTTTCCTTTCTAGTATCTGACGTAATATGTTGATGTTTAATCTTGTTGTTAGCAGAAGAGATGGGGAGGATGTTGGGGGGCATTTTCCTGTTTCGGTACACCAAAAGGTGGAAAACGTATTGTACCTGCATCTCGTATGCCTGAGGGCAATGCATCAGCCGCCCAACCAAACGGTTCTCAGGCTGTTGCTGGGTTGACCAATCAAGCTACTTCATTAGCTCCATCGCTTCTAGCACCGCCTTCTTCCCCAGCTTCATTTTCCAATTCTGCCATCCCTTCAACTGCTCAATCACCTAGTTGCTTCTTGTCATTATCAGCTAAATCACCTGGAAGGCCGCCATCCACAATATTTGCCACTGGACCATATGCCCATGAGACACAACTAGTTTCTCCTCCTGTTTTCTCAACCTTCACAACCGAGCCTTCCACTGCTCCTCTCACTCCTCCTCCCGAGTTGGCCCACCTGACTACCCCCTCTTCACCTGATGTCCCTTTTGCCCGGTTCTTGACCTCTTCTGCAGATCTTGAAAGTGCCAATAAGAATAATTATATTGCTGCAAATGATTTTCAATCTACATATTCACTTTACCCAGGCAGTCCTGCTAGTAGTCTCAGATTACCAATCTCTAGGACTTCAGCCGACTGTTTGTCATCCTCCTTTCCTGAACGGGAGTTTCCTCCACATTGGGATCCTTCAATTTCTCCCCAGAACGGCAAACATTCCAGGAGTGGTTCTGGCAGGCTATTTGAGCATGATGTAACTGGTTCCTCTATAGGGTCTCAAGATACTAATTTCTTTTGTCCTGATACATTTGCACGATTCTATCTGGATCAGAATCCACTTCCTCACCCTGTTGGGAGATTAAGTGTTTCAAAGGATTCGGATGTTTACCCTACCAATAGCAGTGGGCATCAAAGTAAACAGAGTAGAAGTCCTAAGCAAGATGTAGAAGAACTTGAAGCTTATAGGGCTTCCTTTGGATTCAGTGCTGATGAAATAATCACTACTACTCAATATGTGGAGATTACTGATGTTACAGACGATTCGTTTACAATGACACCTTTCCCTATAGATAAACCTGCTGAGAGTACGGAACTTGCACCGGTTGCCAAAGGACCAAAGGCAGAGAGGTTACAGGAAAACTCTTTGGGTGATATGAAACGAAAATCAAAACCTGATGTTGTCAATTGGGCTGGACACCATGATGTGCAAGTGTCATGTAATGGATATGAAGGTAAAATGTTCTCTAGTTGATCTGAAGTTCATTTATTACTCTGGCATTTGGTTGGTTGTCGAGAAATCTTGCGACTACAGTTTTACTGAAACCTTGGCATCTTCATATTTAACCTTCTAAGAATTTTGGATATCATCTGGACTGCTTCAGCACTGTAATGGGATTCTCATGCATCCTAGTTATTGTGCCCTGTTACATGAAAATCAATAATGTTCTCTCCTAATATGGTGTAGATCAAAAATCAAGGGGGCAGGTGGCTGATGTCTCTGGATCAATTACACCTATCAACCATCCCTTGACCGATGAAGAGGATGTACTGTTGAAGAAGAGTTCGTCAAGGAGCAGGAAATATCAAATGGGCTTGTCATGCTCTGATGCGGAGATTGACTATAGGAGAGGAAGAAGCTTAAGAGAACGTAGATTTTGAATTCCATGACTAAGAACCAACTAGAGAAACAAGTAAGTTAATCCAGCTGCTCCCAGATGTAGTAAAACTGCAGTGTTCTTTAGTTATAACTCGTGTTAATGGTTCTCTCTTTCTTTTGTTGTCCATCTCTGGGTCAGATATGTGACTTGATGTCTCTGATTATGAGTGTATTCTGTTACATTGACCCTAGCTTCCTACTTCACTGTGATTTACATGTTATGTGATGCATGTAATTATTTCTATATTATACTTTTGTAAAATGCAATTTACAGCTCAGTTTACATGTTCAATGGTGCATGTATTTTGTGTAATGGATCACATCTGTATATTAATGCTTGATTATGTGGGGATTCGTATCTGTATAATATAACGTGAGAGCCGAGCCGAGAGAGTAATGTTTTCTATGGGTGGAAACTGAGTTTTTGAATACATTTTACTTAATGAAAATGTGATTATATTAACTAACTTTATACCCTTTGAGGGTATGTTGCCAGTGCTCTTGATTTCTACCCGCCTAAGGGTCAGGTGTGCCTACGTACGGAACCACACTACGAAACGATGTCATAGGTTGTGCACAAACAAAAACATCTAGACTCATGAGTCTCACCGGCGAAAAGCAAATTCAACCAATCGATATAATATCACATAATTTATTTTGTTGTATATATCATATTTTCTATTTTTTTAAAAAAAAAATCCTTTAAACAGATTTAAACCATTTTTTTGCTTTTACCAAACAATAGAAATTGCAGAAAAACAGCAAAATATGTAATGAGCTCTGAATTCATTATATTTTACCTTGCACGTTTAAAAAAAGGAAGATGGTTACCTTATTCAACCAAAATTCCCATCGTTCCAAAGAATACCAAATCATGTAAATTCTCAATTCCAATCCCTTCCTGCGAGAAGGGGGTTTGTGAGAGATTTCCCAAAATGTACTTCAAACCAAAATGATGGTGCCAACGGCATCAAAGAGGTTCATGTTGTTGGCCTTGTAATGGTAGATAAACCGCGACCTACCGGAACAACTCCTTGAAAGCCTTCACTTGATTCTTCCTCTTCTAAGGAATCTGTTTATAGAAAACAAAGTAAAAATGAATAAAAATATAAAGAAGAATAATCTGAGGCAGGTCCTCACCTGTAGTATCTTCACCGGCATTAGCCCCTGCAATTCCCAATACACGAGTACAAAGAATCTTCATCCACTTTCAGCTGGTCATAAGCAAGGTAGATGTCTTCAATAGAAGCACCCTCATACAGAGATGTAAGCTCTTTGATGCATGATATGTCCTGAATTCCACAAATTTGGAATTTTTTACCATGACCATGAGTCTAATAAGAATTAGTTCTTACACAAGTATTATGACGTGTGTTATTTTATGTGGCTATGTAGTTTGAAATTGGTGTGAAAGAATGTGTTTCAGGTGGGGGAAAAACAGAATTTAGCTAGCTTTCATTTGTTTAAGTTTATAAACACAATCCTTAAACCCGCAGGCAAAGCGGACTCTTTTCATGAGACACGAAGCAGAAATTAAGTCAAATGTGTATTGGCTTGGAGTATTGGCTCACCTGCAAGCTTCTTCTGTTCCTAGAAAGGTGAAATGAAATTAGATAGTTCAGTCTTTATATTCTTATTTTCCAATATTTCATACTTTTTTTTAATGTGAAAAAGATTGTACCGACATTTTTGTAACACATCACTAGTCCCGTGCTTTCAACATCATAAAAACCTATACTGTGTAAAAGAAGCTGGTTTTGAAATTCAAGGTAACTATCAATTGTGATTACAATCTGTCATGCCTAAGAGAAGAAATCTAGAAAATTATGCTCATGGTATTTAATAGTTTTAACACCCAATAAGAAAGAGAAATAAACATTCAAGCATGCACTTATAATGTTAGTCAAGATGGAGTATGACTTTATCTCAGAATTCTTTTACATCCTTAAAAACAAGAAGCTGCTAAAGTTGAGAGGGAATTATACCTGTTTGCTGGATACTTTATTTGGCAAAATAAGGTAGCGAAGGCCATTTTTCAATTGTCCTCGGTGCAACTTCGGGTGGGAAGGAAGTTCAGCACACAAAAAACCCTCTAGTTCAGTTGTTTGTAATTGAGGATATAATGAATCAAAATCTTGCTTTGCAAGAAGACCAGCTGGCAAGGCAGTACTTGCTGCATGCGGTTCATTTGGACCAACAGTAGCACATAGAGGACGGATATAATTGCCCTGAAACAATTGCTTAATAAGATGAATGAATTGAACAAATAACACTCTAGGATTTTTTTGTTTTTTGGCACTACACTGAAGCAGTTGAAAGCAGCATAAGAAACAAATAATTGGTACTTAGACGAGTTTTGAATGTGTGGGCAGAGAGAGGAAAGCAAGATCTCTGGCGAAAGAACGACGGCAAAGATTTTGAGGTAGGAAACGGTGTGGTCTTGCCGTAGCAGTTGCGGCTAAGGGAAGAACAGCAGCTACGGCAAGAACAGCAGGGAACCCAAGTTTTCAACTGTTGTGAGCTTGAGACAGAGGCGCTCCATTTCCATGCTTTGGGAGCATCGCTCGTCTTCTTCTTCATCATCTTCAACTTCCTAACCGTATTATTATTCCTATTCTGGTATAATTCAATAGAATTCATATCTCTAACGTCACCCAGCCACCTTCATGCACCATAACATGCCCATTTTAAATCAGGGTTAGCTCTCTTAAAAAATGAAAAGCAATAAACTCAATAAATTTGAACACTTTAAAACGAAGACCAATACATGAACCACAATTACACCCAATACAAAAATAAGAACAATAAAAATAAGAGTTTACTGGGAAGCTGCAGGGGCTGAAGCTGAGGGAAAGTGGAAACGGGTCAAAGAAAAAGAAGCGGCGGGAAGGGGGATGTTAACCCTAACCATGCTTCTCCTCCTTTTGGAAACGGAAGAGTCCCATCGGGTTTGAGGGACTTGGATTCCCGCCATCACCAACGAGCTTGTCGACGTTGCCATGGCTCGCTACCCAGCTGCGGCTGCTAAACGAGCTTATTTGTATTATTTAGTAGTTGAAGATGATAACTAATTATTTATGTGAGCTCCTAAAAACTACAGGAAATGAAAAGCTAATAGGAAAAAGCCCAGTTGAATATATAAATTCCCTTTGCTTGTGTTATTAGACCGATGATTGGTTAATGTGTTTGACTCGTAAATACCGATGCATTTAAAAATGTTCTTTTCAGGATAAATATATATATATATATATAATGTATATAAAACATATACAAATAAAATTAAAGAATTAACACAATTAATAAATTTAATAATGAATTAAAAACGTCAAATTTAAAAATAAATATTTATCTATCCTAACATTGACGTGCATCCATAATTGTCTGAACTGTTTAAACCGAATTGCTCGAGCCATCCAAAAGGAAAAACTTGGAAGGGAAATTCAAGCCTCAAGTCACAACCGTCGTGGTCCTTTTCGATTCACAACTATCTTATTCAGTATTGTGTCGTGTCGGTTTTAAGCTACAATAAAACGGTGTCGAGTGTCGAGACGTATAAAAATTAAAGGGTAAATTCAACATCTAATCACATAACTATTCCCTCACTCTTTTTTAGTCATCGTAGTTTTATTTTGGGTAAATTACACAATTCCTTACTGAACTATATTCTCTCTCCTAGTTTATTCATTGTACTTTCAATTATTCTAATTCACACACTGAACTTTCGAATTGTTCTTGTTTTGATCACTCTTAACTATTTTATTATTATTTTTGAATGACGTGACATTTTTATTACTATTTAATTTAAAATAATTGAAAATATAAAATAAAAACAAAAGGTGGTCGGACGCCACCGTCGACCGCCGTAGATGGTGGTCGTTCGGTCCCAAATTTCATGGGTCTTGTTCGTCTCGACACCCTGAGTCCGAATTCGCCTTCTATTTTGCCGGAACTTGCTCTGAAGTTTCCTCACTTTCGATCTCCAATTTGTGGACTTCAAAGCAAGTTCCAGCAAAATGAAGGATGGATCCAGACTCTGGGGGTTGAAATGAACAAAACCCCTGAAATTTGGGATCAAAAAGCCACCATCTACAGTGGTCAGCGGTGGCTCCCGACCACCTTATATTTTTATTTTATATTTTCAATTATTTTAAATTAAATAATAAAAATATCACATCATACAAAAATAATAATAAAATAATTTAGAGAGATCAAAACATGAGCAATTCAAAAATTTAGTGAGTAAATTAGAAAAATTGAAAGTACGGTAAATAAAATAGGAGAAAGAGTATAGTTCAATAAGAAACGATGTATTATACTGTTTAATTTTTTCAATTTACTCATTAAATTTTTTATTTGCAATGGATGCTGAGATCCGTCCAGGAATTGTTATAGATTAATACATCGGCTTTGTGCAGCAATAAACTCTCCTCGCTCGTGACGAAGAGTAGCATTAGAAACCAATTCATCAACGATAAATTCATATTTGCTTGTGATAATGCTCAGCTGAATAACTTCAGAAGTTATGTGTAATTTTAAAGTGAAACGGACTGTCCTCATTTAATAACCGTGGCCAATGGAAACACCCTGCAATTTGGGGTAATTGGAACCTTTAGGTTCTTTATGTTTGTATAACAAGATTTTAATTCCTATCTCTTTCGTCACCCAGCCACCTTCATGCACCATAATGTTCCAACAAGTGGTGGAACAACAAGGTAATAATTTCAGTACATTACTACAACACGAATAAGACATGTAGTGGGTAATTTACTTGAAGAGATAAAAATGTTGTTTTTATTGCAAATAGTGAGAGTGACTAAGCATTGGTGTTCCAAGGGTAACAAATATCATACTTGGAGGTTCCGTAATTAAGCATACATGGACCGTCGGGCCTTACATTCCACAAGCAACGATTACAAAGACGTGAATCCCTGTTTTGCACGTAGATGTCGAACCAATGCGTCGTTCCGTCCCATTCCATTCTGCAGTAAAACAAGGTGACCCCCCAGAAGTGTGGTCGGAACTTGAACTCGAAGTAGTTGCGGTAAGGGAGAACATGGACGCCGAGATCGTCGTTCTTCGATTTGCAATGGATGGTGAGATCCGTCGTGAAATCGTTATAGACCAATATATCAGCTTTGTGTAGCAAGAAACCCGCCTCGCTCGCGGCAAAGAGCAGCACTAGGAACAACAGGAAACCGTTGGACGATGATGGATTCATGTTTGCTTGTGGGTTGTGATGCTCAACTGAATAGCTTAGGGGGTTGTGTAGTTTTAAAGTGAAACGAGCTGCTCTCATTTGATAACCGTGGCCAAATATGGTATCCTAACATAGATGGAAACGCCCTGCAATTTGGGGGAAATTGAAACCATTAGGAATTTTTCTTTTGTACAATGAGATTTCGATTAAGCCTTTACTATGGTTAGTTGACTTTTTTTTTTAAAAAACAAAATAAATTGGAAATATCTCAATTTACCTCATTAATGCAAAAATAATTATTCTAAAAATATACATTACAAAATAATCACTTTTCGACTCATTTTTCAATCACTCAAGATAACAACGAAATCATCGCATTATCTTCTACTATTGTATTAGTTGTGGCTTTATCTAAATCACTTTATAACTCAAACAAATCAACTCTAAATAAAAATTTCTTGAAATCTCAAATCACTTTTATCTATAATATCCTTATTCTATCGATGTAGAATCAATATATATAACTCGTTTTTTCTTTCTCTGCCTTCCAATGTTGGAATTTAAAAAATTTACTTCATCATTGAAAAATCAAAAGGAATTCGAAAATAATTTATATGAAAAAATAAATGGAGTGTTGAATGTATTTTATAAATTCTAAAAATTCAATTATAATATTATTAAGGCATTAAATATTTAACAAAACAATTAAAATAGAAGTAAATGAAAAATATTCGTAGGCTTTATGATGGAGCCGGCTCATCTAGAAACATATTCTTTTAAGGAAATTTCATGCAGGTGTTCTTTGATCGAGAGAGGCGTTTCAATTACGTTTTTGCATGTTATTTTATACCCTCGGTCAGTTGGTTGCATGTTTCTAATATGTTGGTCGATTATGATGAAATGACAGATGATAAGAATATTTAGGGTAAATTAAGTATTTAGTCATCCAACTATTTTTACGGTTATGTTTTGGTCATCCAATTTTTTGAAATCATATTTAAACTTACATTTTGGTTTTATTTTGATCATCTGTCGTTAAAAAATTAGCAATGAAGGTGACTTTTCACCGTAAGATAATGTCACATCATCGTTAAAAAATAAAAAAAAAACATTCACGTCAATAATTCTATTTTTTTAATACATGAAATCAAAATATTAATTTAAGTATAATTTTAAAAAAAGAGAATAAAATGATTAAACGGAATTACAAAATAATTGGACGACTAAATACATAGTTTACATGTTTAGTAATAATCTTATCCTAGATAGGTTAATTTCAATATTTGTTTGTATGCTACTTGGAATTTGGGTTAATATAATATTAGCATGTGAGTTTAAGTTTTTATGTTAAGGAATGTGAATTAGAGTGAAATCATATACGGTTCATATGCAAAGTTTATATTGATATCATGATTATTCAGTTCAGTTAAAAACTATTAAATTATTATTTAAAGGTATAATATATTTTATTTTAATAATGTTTGTCTTTTTATTATTTTATATAATATTTAAATAAATAAAATTAAAACTAATTATTTAAAGATATGAAACCAAAAGGATTTAAAAAATAATAATTTATCACTCAATCTAAAATTATTTGTTGACTAAAATTTTATAATTTTTATTTAATGTGATAAAATCTAATTTGATATAATATAAATTTATTCTTTACTTGTAATATATTTTGGTGAAAGGAGGATATTACATCTTAATTACATCAGGTTTTATCCACTTCCAACATACGTGATACTCACAAGACATGGGATTCAAGGATAGAAGGTGCTGCTCAAAAATGGAAGAGAAAATCATTACTTTATATCATTCTAAGAATAGCTTGGAACGCTTTCAATTACTTGATTTGGGAGGAAAGAAATAGAAGAATTTTCAAATGTGGATCAAAAACAACGGACCAAGTTATTAATTTTGTCAAAGAGTTTGTTCGTATTCAACTTAGTGATAAAGATGTCAGTAGAATTGATAATGTAAATTATAATCTTTGTATCTATTGGGATATAGTCTAGTCTATTTTTTGTTGTAAATAGGGGTTTTTACCCCCTTTTGGGATGTTGGTTGTTTGTTGAACCTTATTCTTGGATAATAAAAATCTTACTTATCCAAAAAAAATTATAACAGAGGAAATCAGCGGGTTGATTGAGGTGGTAAGCAGATTAATATAGCTTAAGTAGGTTTCGAGTTCAATTTAGTTCCTACCATCACCAATATTTAAAATGTAAAAAAATAAAAAGGAGAATCGGGTAAACGAGTTTGTTCATGAACATAAATGAACCGAACGCACATTTGTTCGTATTTTTTGTTTATTAAATGAATATAAATGCTTTTGTTCATACTCGTTTATTTAGCTTAACAAATTATTATAAACGAACGTTATAAGAAAGGTTCACGAATAATTTACCGAACGCTCTATTCATTTACGCTCCTACTCCTTAGACACTTAAAATTAACTTTAGAAACATTAAAAATCTATTTTTAATAAAACAAATCTATAATCACCTAAAACTAACTTGAGTATAGTTTAGGCACTTATTTATACATTAAGCCTTTTTATAAGATCGACATCAACTCAACGGCGTTATCGGAGTCTGGATACGGTTCCTCCTTTGATTTATGGCGGAGGATTCCAATACTTAGCATATTATATGATTTTGTTCGAAAGGAATTCAAAAAGGAAAATGAAAAAGTTAGTAGCAGCGGTGCTCGCAGCAGTTTTGCAGTTATTGCTTGCAACCGCCGCTTCAGTCGACGATCATCATCTCCTTTCTCGTATTGCTTTCGGATCATGTGCCAATCAAAGTGCTCCTCAGGTTTTATTTTCTTTCATTTTTTCCCTTTATAGTTGTTTTATAATTTTTTAAACCCTAAATCCTCTGCATTCAATCCCAACTATCATATCAAGCAAGTAGTCTATTAGTTTGTAATTTGTTCTGTTCCTTCAATCATATATAGCAAAACAAAGCAATTGTTGTGTTATGATGTATTCTTCCAAAAAAAAAATTCAGCCCATCTGGGACGCCATCAACGAATTTGATCCCCAAGTTTTCATATGGCTGGGTGACAACATATATGGAGACATTAGACGTCCTTTCAGCATTTTTGGAAAGGAAAGGACGATTGGCCCCTGGAAGAATGCTCCCAGATTCGTTCCTTCACCTTACTCGGAAATGCTCTCCAGATACAACATGGCTAAGAACGTTCCCGGTTATTCACGTCTCCGTGCTAAGGCTAAGGTAAGCTAAACTAGGCTAAGATAAGGCTAAACACTCACTGGTCACTGCATGTCTTCTGTTCATATGTCCAATCCATATAAATCTATGCTAATCTGTTATGCATATTTGCTCGAGGTCATTGGTACCTGGGATGATCATGATTATGGACTAAATGATGCTGGCAAAGAATTTTCTGGCAAAACTACTAATCAGAGACTTCTTCTCGATTTCTTAGATGAACCCCAAGACAGTCCCAGGTCACCCCTTCTTCCCTACTACATTTGCAAGCGCATTCATTTGTTTTCCCTTTTGTTAACTTAATATTTTGGGATGGGATTATTGGTCATAATGTAGGCGCAAGCAGGCTGGTGTTTATACATCTTATACATTTGGCCCTTCTGGTAAACAAGTCAAGGCATGACTATAACATGCTTTCCAATTATTGTGTGCTCTCTAGAAATGGATTAAAGTTTAAGTATGACTGACACTTTTCTCCATCTCTTTTTCTCTCTGTTTGTCAATATCAGCAGTTATACATAGATTTCTACTAATATTGGTAAACTTGCTTTCTCAGATTATCCTATTAGATATTCGGTACTACAGAGATCCTCTATCTAGTGGCGGGAGCGTCTTGGGGGCTTCACAATGGACATGGTTAGAGAGAGAGATGAGAGGTCCACCTTCGGCCCTTACCATTATTGTCTCTTCTGTTCAGGTATTTAAAATGTTAACTAGATGATTCTATTATGAGGTTCTATATTTGAATTATTGACTCCTTGTTGGAAAGCATTCAAAATCTGAACAGTTTGTCTAGAAAAGATTATTATTCCAATTTTCACATTCCCTTTGTTTTTTCAGTTTCTAACCCAGCATGACTTTGAGATGTTATGCCTTTAATTCCAGGTTATATCAAACCTTTCTGGTACAACTGGCCCCTTATTTTATATGGAGTCTTGGGGACGTTTTCCAAAGGAGAGGAATCACCTTTTCAAGTTGATAAATGATAGTAAGGTAATAATGCAACATTTTTATCATTCACCTTTATTTAAACCAAACTACTTCATATAAACAGTGATATGTTGGATATTCTTCCCCGTCCCGTTTGTTTTTTCCTGTTTTGATCTGATGGCACTATACCGTTTTATGTTCCTTTTTCCCGGGCAGAGAGATGGAGTCTTCTTCATTAGTGGAGATGTTCATTTTGGAGAGATAACGCGATGACTGTGCTGCTGGATATCCCTTGTATGACATTACCTCAAGTGGGTTAACACAAGCTGTAGAGAAGGTGCTCCCGTCACGATTTCATTTCATAGTTAGATTTTTGGCATGGTTTACTCCTAGTACCATGAGAGTTATGAACCAGCATTGCAGATATAGGTCATGCACATATGGTATGCTCATCATCTCTCTCTTTTTTTCCTTTTAAAATTTTTACATGTACGTACATGCTGATGAGTTTCCATGTTTTTGGATTCTGTAGGCCAACCAAATTTTGGAGCATTTCAGATTGATTGGGATGCATCTCCAATTAACTTGAAAATGCAAGTCCGAGATATAAACGGACTTCATGTGACTGGTGTAGATATTTCATTATCAGAATTGCAAGCATGGAATTCTACAATTAAAGCAGGACTAGAACAGAAACACTGCACTCTGGAAGTGAAGTTGCCATGGATTGTTAGATATCGCTTGGCTATTCTGGTTTACTCTGTTTTAGTTTGTAAGCAGTTCTTCGAGCTTTCTGTTTTCTAACTAAATCTGTCCAGCCTCCTTTTTTCATCAATTTTAGTAGCATTAAAAAAATTGGCACACAAAACTGTCTTGGAGGAAACAGTATTGTGGAACATGTAGAACATGAGCTGTAGTGCAAAATGAGCCTACCATTTTAGAAGTGCAGAAAAGAAGAACCAAGACCAGAACATACTTGGCTTGTTTTAGATATTGATTATTGAGTCTTTAGTTAGAACTACCCTTAGGTGTTTGATCAGATGTTTACCATATGCTTACTAATTACATTATTGCAAATTTAAACTATACTTCCATAGGAGCACCATCTTCTAATTTCACAATCACAAGTACTTTTTGTTTACAAATAAGGAAAATAAGTAATTTTCTATGTTATTACTTGATGGTTTTGATTGCAGTACTTTGCTTAAATACGGAGTTTTAATTGTATTTCTATATTTTTCTGTATATCTTTTCCTTGTTATGGATTTCCTTTGTCCACTGTTGCAGTGTTGCTTCTTGCTTTGGTTGGACTAATTTCTGCAGGAGCATTACTCTGCCGGGCGTGCCTCAAGAAATGCAAGACAGATTGAACTTTGTTCGATATGGAGTTCAGTATAGAGATCATCAGGACAGATTAAGAAACGTAGTATCTGACACACCAGTTTAGTGCTATGTTAAAGTAAGGGTAAAGGATAAATATATCCTTAAATTGCATTACACAGTATCTCATAAAACTAGAGGCGAATTCTCTCCCCCACCATCCGATTCACCGGTAAGTACTTCTTAGTTCTTAGTGTAATTGCTGATCATCAGAGAATAGTTATTTCCTTTCAAGTGAATAGCTAAGATCATCTATAACATGAATTGCAGATTTAGTTTGAGAAATTATACCTTTTGGAAATTAAAGATCAAGTTCAGTTCACATACCCAAAGAAAAAGTAGAAATATTAAAGAATCTCGACATGACGGTGAATTATATAAAGAATCTCGAATCGATTTTCGTCTTGGTTAATGCGCATGCAAAAGTAGTGCATATCCGAACATGCTATATATATATATATATATTTAATTTGGTTGCATGCATGCATCATGCATGTAATTACCTCAGAGAATGAGAGAGGTAAACAAAGCCAGACTTGCTTCTGTTAGTTTATTGTCATTGCTTCTGATAAAAGTCACTTTGAATTTCTGAAAAATTAGTACTGCACACGGTCACACTTACAGCACATTTAGCACAAGCATTGATACGTCTACCATGTGCATGCCTTGAGGAGAAGAGAAGAGATGCATGCGACACCATGACACACTTACATGTATATGCACCAAGTTATTTTGAATTTCTGAATGGTAATAATAAATTTAATTATCTTTCAATATCTCAAATATAAATATTTAAAAATTATAACCTAAAACATGTTGGGATTACGTAAATTATTCGTTTAAATAATTATTGGTTGATAGTTGCAAACTAAATTTAAATTGTCACATATATTGTGCTTGAACATTTGGTGCATGATATTTTTGTAAATATTTTGGGTCAGGATGGATTGAGTCGGAACTTTTATCTTAAAATCGAACTCGGTTAGACTTTAACTTCATTTTACAAAACCTATATCATTCGTTCCAAATCATTCTTACTCAACCGAATTTGGTCAAACCGCCATTTACTTTTAGTCATGATGCATGGCTCAAATGATTTGTTTTTGTAGTAATCTGTTTGTCAGTCTTTCAAGTGCAATGCCTTTTTCCTCTTAAATCATCAATGGCGTGGCATGGGGGCATCTTTGTCTCTTCGCAGTTCATACCATATGTCGTTGCTTTCGTCGCCATGTAAAGTGTTTATCTATGCAATTGCACGCACTCATTTTTTCCAACTTAATAATTATTATAATTTACATTTATTCCGCCACAATAATTGTGATTTCTGAAGTTATGATTCTAATTGAATTTTTTTTAACAAAATACACTTCCTTTTTGTATAGTCGACGCTGACAATAAATAAAATGATTTTTTTAAAATAATAAGAAAATCCATCACTTTAATTTTATAATTTTAATGCATCAAGACTCGGTTGACATAAGCAGTTTGACCATTTCTAATTTCATCTCTCATTTGAATCATTACCAAACCCCCCTTACTCAAGCACTCATCCACGACTTGCCATAAAACCCCTCCTAAATACATTATCTCAATGGAAAACCATTCAAAACAAAGAAATTAGAATCAACAAAATTGTAATCCAAACACCGGCGCGTAATCTGTAAAACAATTATAAGGAAAGTTAAAATCGAAACAAAACAAACAAGGAAAAATAAGAGAATAATAGAAAAAAAATTCTTATCCTTTTTTGCTGAGGATTATTTCTGGTGATGGGGGAACCTTCTTGAAAATTCGAACGGTAAGGAAGTGTGATGGAACGAGAGAAATAACAAAATTAAAAATTAAGATGATCGACGATGGAAGATCACTAATCGAACTATACATTTTTGGACATCAATATTAATCACCTCAAAACAAAGTTGTTTTAGCCACATAATCACAATGAAGAATAATTTTATTAACGACTTTTAAATTTTAATGACTCAATGTCTTTTTTTTATTAATATAAGGTGATTATAAACGATATTATGTGTTCTAAATGCTATCGACTATTTGATAATAAACGTTCAGATATCTGAAACCTTTCGACATTGAAGTAAATAGAAACCCACTGTTATGATTGAATATAAAATTTAATAATAAAATTAATGTAAAATCTAAATTCAGTAATGTCTCATATAATTTATAATGTTTTTTTAATACGACGACGTCAAATAAAATTTAAGTATTCTTTTTACCATTAGATAAGTTTTAAAAGAATGTAGAGAATGAAAAGTGAGAGAATTTATTCATAGTAATGTGATACTTAAATACAAAGTAATATATGAGATGTTAAGTGTCATGATCTGAATAGGAAAATACTGAGCTCCTGGGCAGTGCTACCCAGTGGATTAATCATGTGAAACGAGTGCGAGTGTGGTGACCCGAACACCCTCTGGAAACTAGCTCTCATATACATCAGCTCCTCCTCACACTTCCCCCCAACCCGCAAAACCCCCGCCCCCACCGACACCGACTGCATCATCTTAAGCACCGCCGCGTCGTCGCCGCTCATCTGCCTCTTTATGGCGAACCCCACTTTCCTCCCGTTACAGTACATGGACCAAACCGGCACGTCATAAAGCCAGCACGACGACCTCTCTTTGCTCCTCTCGCACTCCAACGTCATTCTCATCAGCCCGTGCTGCATCTCCCTTGCCAGGTACGCCGTGGGAATTCCCAGCTCCAACAGCAGAAGCGGAGATCCCCGCGTGTCGTCGTGCAGGCAGAAACTCACACGACCCTTCTTGTACCCGAAGAAGGTTCCCGTGATGGTCGAAGTCGAAGGCGACGTCGACATGCTCAACGAGCCGTGACTCGAGTCCGTGTCGCTGCTGGCTACCGAGGCCGAAGGAGGAAACCCGAAACAAGGGACCAAGCATTCGACCAGGGACCATATGGATCGTCGAAACCGAACTTCACGCCCACATTCGATGGAGGTCGCCATCGCCATGTCCATTGTGTTTATATGGAGAGGACCTCTTTGATTCCCAAGGTCTATCATCATCTTCATGGTAATTGACTCTAAAACAACAAATCTGTATATAATGATTATAGGAAGCTTCAACTAAGTTGTTAATTACAGATAGATATAGCGATCATATGCACGAAAAGCAGTAGGTGAAGCCTAGTGGGATGTATTTTCTTTTGCCTTGTGGGTGTTAGAAGTGAGGGGAGGCCAATTTGCAGGCAATAAATAGATTTTTTTTACAAGAATGGTGCATGCGAGAAAATAATAAAGAATAATGGAGGGCAAATTCGTTATTCCAAAAAATGACAATAAAAATTATTATTTAAAGAAAATCTCTGTTTCATAAAAATTAATTTCAATGAATTTTTATGAAAATTTATATTACTGGAATATTAAAATTTTAAATAATAATTTTTATTATAACTCGTCTTACTAAAACGACGAATTTATTCTTCCTCTCATCCATCATCCTAAATTATATTTTTTTTCTGGCAATTTTATTCCTCTATTTTTTTAGAAAATGGCATATATTATTTAACTAAAAAAGGCCAATAAATAATTAAAGAAAGCAAAAGGTAAGTGGGCAATAATTCTGCCCACGAGGGGGAGGCGGGACACAGCCCTTGGATGGTGATGCTACTGCGCGTGATTGACCAATTCAGAAACTTTGACGTCTCCTGTTAATTTAAGGATAAACTACAAATTTTATCACTTAACTTTTTTTACTTCTATTTTGGTCCAATACATTTAATTTTTTAATTTAATCACCCAACTTTCAAATTACTTATATTTTGGTCACTCCACCATTAAATCACAAATGATTTGATGACACACTAAATCAAAGTTGTTTTTAATTCTTATCCATTGTCAAATTCATATCAAAATAGCCTCGTTTTGGATCTTTATACAAGTCATTTTATAAGGGGAAAATGGCTTTTATAAAAACTTAAAACAAATTTCACAATTTAACTTTCTTCTTAATTTTATTTTGGTCAATAAAATTTATAAAGTTTTAATTTAATAGCTCAATTTTTGAATTACTTCTATTTTAGTCAATTCATCATTAAATCATAAATAGTATGATGACACATGGAAACACGGTCATTTTAATTTTCTTATAAAATGTCAAATTAAGAGCAAAAGGACGTTATTTGGGTCCTTATAAAAAGCCGTTTTATAAGGAAGAAAAAAGTCTTTTATAAGGACTTAGAACAATGTCGTTTTCGTCTAAATTTGACATTTTGTAGGAATTCGAAATGATATTTTTGGTGTGTCATCACACATTTGTGATTTAACGGTGGAATAATTAAAATAGGAGTAATTCAAAAACCGAATGATCACATTGAACAATTCTAAACTTTAATGACCTAAATATAAACAAGAAAAATTTTGAGTGATGAAATTTGTAGTTCACCCTTAAATAATCCATGTAAAATAATAATAAATTTAGGGTGTTGGATTGTGAAAGTGTACCAGAGTGATGCAGCATGGGCCATGCTGGTTTGTGTGTCCACAAATAATAATAATAAGTAGCAGTATTAATCAAACAGTGTTTTGTAGGCAAATCGATTGATTTATGCCTTGCACCGCACGTGTCCCTACTCCCTAATAATTCAACCAACCCCAACATTATTTTTCCGACCTCTTCCCTCCATGCAAAACAATGTATCTTGTATCATACATTTTTCATGTCCAATACAACATTCAGCGATAAAGTTTTAGAATACGATCGGAAGCGATTGTCTCTTTAAAAATTTTAAATTTATATATATTTTTGTATTTTTTTAAAAAAATATATTTTTATTTTTTAAATGTTTTATAAAATTTTTATAAAATTTTATAAGTTCTAATCGTAACATAAAGTATTGCGTCTTTCCTTGACAATATTGTCACCTTTACTCTCACTTGAATTACTATTATTTTATTTGAACCTATTATTCTTTAATTTAAAGATAAATTGAACTCACCTCAATATTTAAAGGAAGTGTTAATTTTTCTAAAAAATTTAGGTTCGAGCTGTTCCATGAACAGAGTGTATTCGTTATCAATGACTAAAAAATATTATAAAAAGATATAACCTTATAATCATTTCATAGTATTTAAAACTACAGGTAAAATATATAAGTAATCTATTTTGTTTTTGGTCTACCTTATTTTAGTTGCTGGTTTTGAAATAGTAATAATTTAGTTACATTATTGATTTGTCTTATTTTTGTCTTGAGCCATTAACTCCCATTAATTCGATATGATACATTAGTAAAAAAAAGATTTAATTTTATAATTAATCTCATAGCTTATAAAATTTTATTTTTTTCACCCTCTTCATAAAAAAATCTAAAATTAATTTCTCAAAATATTCATCCTCTCTAATCCTAAGTCCTATCCCTAACCCTCATCCATTTTGTCGCCTTAAGTCGTTGTACAACCTCAATGTATTTTATCCAGCCTTTAGAGGAGCTCTAACCCACTGGTTGCCTTTTATCCAGCGTCTCCAGCATTCCTACCCCATGGTCGATTAAAGTTATGCTCTGCAGCCCCATCACACATTCGACCTGGTTCGCTCAACCAACACTCCCGCCTTTGATTTTTTGTTAAACGAGGATGAAAAATAATCAAATTATGAAAGTTTAGAGATTAAATTATAAAATAATATTTTTATTAATGAGTCACGTCATTAAATTAATAATATTTAAAGGTTCAATGATAAAAAAAAAGACTAATAACGTAAATGACTAAAACATTATTTTTTTTTCAAAATCAATAACCAAAATCATATAGGATAAAAATAAAATAAGTGTAGTTCACCCTAATACCAATGAATGAAAAAAAACTATAATTTTTAAGATTTATTATGATATAAAAGTCCCCCAAAATCATTACGCATGCACCTACAGTCTCAGACAAATCAGTGGGCGAGGCACACATATAAATATCTATCTTTTATGTACATATGATACAAGGAAAGCGTAGGGTTTTCAAAGTGGGTTTGGTCCATTGAGAGGCAACAAAGAACGAACGAAATACAACTTATTAACATAAAATTAAAAGAATAGTCCTAACCGAAAATTTTATCAAGAATATAAATTTTTAGATTATATAAGATAATATTTTAGATTAAAATAAAAAACATTATGCTCTTTTTAATATTTTTTATTGTAACAAAAATTATTATAAATTATATAATTTTTTCGATTATAAACTCTTAACTTATAGTAATATAACATTTTTAGATACAACAACAAATATTATAAATAATACAACTTTTTAAATTAAATAATATAATGTTTTAAATTAAGAAACGTCTTAAATTAATTACTCGTGAATCAAAACTACCAAAAAGAAAAAGAGAAGCGGAGAAGGACGGATCACATCAGATAAAGTAAAAGGTGAGCAACAGTGTAGAAAAGTTGTAGGATAGGATGCATGAGCATGCAGGAAACACGGATTAGACCCGCTCAGTCCTTCGTGTCCCCAACTCATCCACACGTACCAATTCCTGTCCATTCTCATCGTCCTCTTTCCTCACAATGCTTCTCTTAATTCAAGAAAAAACATGAGTGGCAAATGATTAAGATGATTGTTCTGATATACTTGGATTTCAACAGAGATTACATGCATGGTTAATTTGGTATTATAATAATTAGTATGCTCTCTATGAATAATTTATGTCTAATTTTAATTTAGATCATAAACTCTATTGATGATAAAATGTGACCTATTTTGATTTAAACGGAGAACCTTAACTGATAAATAGTATAAATAGTATTCGACATATTCATGTCCTTTGTGCTAGGAGACTTATAAATCGAAGTGTAGGTGTTAGATCTAGGGTTATGATTACTATTCAAAAGTTGGTAAAATGAATTGACCTCGTCATTATGTAGTCGTTTTTTTTGTTATGGACTTGATAACAATCAAGTCAAAAATCTAAAAATTGTTCGGGATGTGAAACTTCGAAAGCCTCGAACTTTAAAAGAGGCCCTCCAAGGTTCTTGACCAACAAAGGATATCCGAATAAGGTGTAATACTTGTCTCCTTTTACTTAAGGGAGAGTTATAAAGTAAATTGAACCGAGATTTGTAAAAGTGTGTGATACCTCAATAATGTAAGTTATTATTTTAGCAGAATTTTTTTGTATGCATATTTTATGGAGGATTCTCAATACATAGGTATAATTTAACAAATGGACATAAATATCTCTACCTAAACATGTTGCAGAGTACCTCGGCGTTTGAGTACATTTGTATGAACCCATAATTCAGCTTTATTGTTATCTTAATTATTGTAAAAATTAAGCGAACAAATGTTAGACTATGCACATTTGTCTTTGTGGTTATATATATATATATCGTGTGGAGGATTCTCAATGCCTTGGTGGGATGCCTGGGCAATGACAACATCTTGATGTTCTGTAAAGACCAAGGATAAGTTCATATAGTCTTAACAGAGACATCTCGACTCTATTTGATATGTAGAGAGATCGAGAATCTCTATAGTTAGTGGGATCTAGGTAATATGCACCTTCGACCAGAAAAGAGACAATTCTACACCTTCAGAGGGGTACGATTGACGGGCGGGGACATCTTTGCCTTGGTAGGAGCAAAGTAAGGATTTTAACTTCTTCTTGCTAGCGCAAAAGTATCTCAACACTTAAAATAACAATGAAGAGATTCATATTTATGTAACAGAGACATCTAAACACTCATCGAAGACTCTTTTGAGCTGTAGCAGTTAGAGTGTGAGGTAACTCCTTGGTAAAACACTGTAAAAATATGTGGAGACGTCTCGACTCTTTCAAGGTGGATACATCTTTACGTCCTGTGAGTCGATAACGAAGATACTCTTATCGTCAGAATATAGGCATCAAGTTTCTTCCGTCCAATGTTAAGAAGAGATTATTAAATTATGGGAAGTAAAAACATCTCAACGTCTTCAATCGATAAATGAGACAATCCAACTATAATCATAAATATAATTATCATAGTCAAATATTATCTATATTCATTTTTACGAATTTATTCAAGATCCATTCACGACTATTTTATAATTATTTAATAAAATATTTTAAAATAAAATATTTTTTATTATTGTATACTATACTTATTAGTGTGAATATATTTACACGCAAAATAAAATGTAAATGAGTGAAATTTTGGAGGTGAATGGCCCAAATAAGCAGTGGGTTTCATAGAGCTTTTGGAGGGCCTCTATATGGCGTCCAACCTTTACTAGCCATACTCAAAAGTCAAAACCACATTTGAGAGATCCATTTAAAGATAATATACATTTAAATACCGATAAGAATTATATGGTTATAAATTAAATTTATATGTTTGATTTAATATTTATTTTATATATTATATTAATTGAATTAAACTCAACATGCATGTCTCTTCTTTTTGAAAATTTAATACACAGTTTTCTGTACAGCAAAGGTATGGATGTAATTAATTAAATAAAAGTATATTTTACATTGGATCAATCCGTATACGTATATGTAGAGAGACTACAGAACGGAACCTTCGTAAATGGTCGACAGTCTCAGCTTAAAAGATCGGACGGTCAGTTTAGCTCGTCTGGAGGTGTATCTCTGGAATTTTCTGATGGAACGTGACCTCGACATCGCAGGCTGCTGTGGTTGCGCCTTGGCGAAGGACTTGTCGCCAGGAACTGATTCGGCGGCGGCCACCACCATCACAGGCGAAATACGAGACTTATTGCGGCGATTAGAGTCGTTTTTTATAGCGAGGCTGGCTTTGACGGCCAAAGCCGCCATGTCCGTGGACGCCAATCGGTTCTGGAGCTTCGAAACGGGGAGGACGAAGTATATTTGATTAGCTTGCAGCTGGTGGTCGACATCCAAGGCCGGGATGTATTCGTCGTAAGATAAGCTGTCGGAGTTGCAAAGGAAGATCGACGGAGGAGCTTCGGCGTGGAGAACCTGGGAGACGAAGACGGGGAGGCTATATTTGTGAAGATCGCCATTGATGGAAACAACAAGAGCAGCCGGTCGATTCTTTGAATCGGAGACCGAGTCTCTGGTCTCGGAAGAGAAGCAAGTGCCCATGGCATCGACGGGAAGAACAATAATTGAAACGAATTGGGGGAAGAAGAAGTTATATTCGCAGAAACAGAATTCAACAGAGAGAAGAGAATGATGAAGGGTTTGTTATTATTGTTAGCGTTGGTTTAATAAATAAAGAGGGGAGAGAATGAACGTGGACGGGGAAGGCGCCGTGAACATGGTTAAAAAGGTCAAGGAGTGACGTCAGCGACGCTGTCACGCGGGGGACATGAAACACCGGTAACCGAGTTCGTAAAAGTCAAAAGATTGTAGTTTTTCAACAAGTTGATAGATGATGCCTCGTGACTTTCAGCGTTTTTACTTTTAGCCTTCTTTTTTCAACTGTCATTTTCTAATTTTGTCTTTTAAAACTGTTATAAATATATACATATTATTACGTTAAATTAATTATAAAATATTATATATTTTAAATAATCTTAATCATTTGACAATAAAAGATTAATAATTTTTGTAATCGTTTGTGTTTGAATCCATAAATTCTAAGAATTACAGTAATTCTTTTAACTATTAAGTTAAGTTAGTTGTTTTTTTATTTGAAAAATGAATTCAACTTTACAAATATAGTTATATAAGTAATTAAAGTGATAATTATAAAAGGAAAGAAAGAAAGGGCGAGGTGAAGTGAGCGATGAAGAGTTGTTTTGTTGAAGTCGCATACTTGGGGTGCAAACAATCAAAGTTGTTGTCAATCGCAAGTAGAGAACTTTAGATTTAATTATGATTAAAATATATTCTGTTGTTAGTCGGATTAGAGTCAAAGTTATTGCCTCCGTGTGTACTAGTAGAAGGTCTTAATTGATGTAGAATTCATCTCTATAATATAATGATATCAACCACAACAAATATAAATTGCCTAATATATAGTATTATAATTACTAGGTCTCCGATTTAGCCAGTGCCGAAACGCATGCAAGAGCTGTCCACCTGTGATTGACCAAACCCCCGTACGTGTCATCCAACGTACTTCCCAGTTTTCAACCAATAACCATCATATTATATATATATATCTCACTTTTAAAAAGATATATATATTCTCACGGCACAGCAGGTCGGTTGACTAAACAACTCAAACCGGAAAATAACACACTCCACCACCCCCCACCCCACACACACGTGTGTATATATATATATATATAAACTATCATGTACTTTTAAATATTACAGATAATATCATAAACTCAAATTATGCTAAGATAATGAAATAATAATCGTTATATCATGATATCACCACTGTCTGAAACTATTTTTGGCAGAAAGTGCAGTGTAAAACTGAATCACACAACAACAATGTATTACAATCGCAATTTAATAGACAACAATTAATTACAATAGTAAAAAAAATAATTCAGTCATTGTTTCATTACGATTTTTTAAAAAATATATATATACTACTTTTAGAAGAAAAAAATCAACAGAATTATAATAAGACAATGAAATATATTGTGATAACATTTGTTAAGTCCGAAATCAGGATAAACATAATACAATCAAAAGATCAATTTAAATCCCTGAATAATATTAATAATACATGTTGCTGTATTAAATGTTTCCAGAAAATAAAAACGTGTATAAATCAGCTACGGATCTAGAAACTAAAATATAAGGGCTCAAAATTCTAATATTTTATTTTCCAAAAAAAATAGTTATACAAATTTCTTTATTTTTTTTCATTCCCCTTAATATACTAAACTAGATTTAATAATTTTTCCAAAATAATGGGTATGCAATTGAACCCATCAAAACCATATACATCCGCCCCTGGTATAAATGATTAAACATGCTGATATGTATCTGATATTCAAAGTACAACATTGTATAACTATAATCAATCCTACTCGTTGTTCAGCAACTTTACAATGAGATGATAATGAAACAAATACAGACCATAACTTTCTCTAAAATAAGAATCAAAGTGAAACATGCACATACAATAGAATACAATACAAGCACGTTAATATAATTAATTTCTACTTATCTCTCATTGGATTGCTTACATCTTCCCTGACATCTGTCTTTATACTCGGTCACTTCCATTCCAAAATTTTAGCAGTGGTAATATTCATTCAACCCCAGTGCTCATACGTACATCTTCATTCCAACAAATATGCCTATGTATGGTCATAGGGTATGTGAGATTACCACAATCCAGTATGCCCAAAGGACAGAAAGCCTAAAGGGGATACCCCATATTTCAGGTTTGCTCACAGGCAACCAGCAGTATATGGTGTCCACCTGTGCCAGCCAGTTTTATCCTTGAGTTTCACTTGGGCTCAAAAGTCCAAAGAACCATGCATAATCTGCCCCTATTGTTACTTAATTCAAAATGATTTGCCCTCCCTACCAATTAAATCGTGCCAAAATCCAAATTTTCCCACTTAAAGGGAGAAACTTGACCAATGTCGGGCGAGCCCCGCATGAATAAGCAGACACAAACACAGACAGCAGCAATGGCAAGCATCGAGTGAACATAAGGACGTTGCAGCAAACCTTGTGAACCTGGAAACCTATGTCTATACTTCGTTGCCACAACAGCACACTTGGCACAAGAACCACGATTTTGCTTGGGCTGAGAACTTATCTTGCTTAACTGCACCGCAGAGATGCCCGAGCACTTGTCACTGATGGTCAAAGAAACTTGACCATTCTTTCTATCAGCATATTTGCCAGCCACTAACTTGTTGTATGAATGGTTGTTTCTCATCATAGCATAGGCATATGGAGACTGCCCATTTGCATCCAGAAGGGAATTCCAGCAGTTCAAACCAATCTACAAAAAAGTTGAAAAATCTTTTAGTGACTTGTTTACAAATAAATGAAATCGAGTAAACATGGTTTCGTCGTTTATGTTCAGGATAAGATCAGCAGTGTATCAGAAGAGGAAAAACACTACTAATCTAGGATGCAAGAAATGGACCTATTTAACTAAAATAGTTTGATAAAGGTTATCAAGAGAAAAGTTTCAATTCCTTACATTAAACCTAAAAAAATGTTGTAATAACTCACCTCCTGTGGATCATTCGTCAGCACATCTACCAAATCATCTGATCCAGATGTACATGCAGCCAAATGTAAAGGTGTGATTCCACCAGCACCTTCAAGATTTGGTGGGAAGATATATATTTTTGAGCTTTCATCTCCGCTATTAATAGAATAATGTACAAGCAAGTCAGCCATATTCCTACACCTTCTTTTCACTGCTAGGCTTAAGAGCTGAATCTCAGAGAGCATGGCCAGCGACTCCTTGGATAGCCCATCCATATCCAAGTTGCTTTCCACCAGTATGTCAAGAAGTACTTTTACCAAAGCACAATAATCTCTCTCAACAGAGAATATGAGCAAAAATTTGAACCGGTAAAGGGAATGGTCAGAACTCTTGGGCAATGGATCAGTACTTCTCTGGAATACCCATCCGATTTCATTCAGAAAGTGAAGGGCTTCCTCCCTTGACCTTGGACGGTGACAATCGTAAGCATGTTCTTCAGAAATAATACCAGAAGCTTCAGCTTCTACATCAAGTTCAGATTCCAGAAGTCTCAACTCTTTACAAATGGCAGCATCTGCTATTATAATAGGAAAACTGTTGCCCTTGAATCCACTTTCCACCTGCTCAAAGTTTGGGGAAAAGTCAAAACACAACCCTCCAGAATTCTAAGGATGATCCAGAGAGTCAAACATAGTAATTCTTAGACATAAAGTCTTACCTCAATGAAACAACGACCTAGTGCTTTTGGTGATGGAACCTGAATCTTAAAACCGCCCATGTTTACCTCGTCACATGTGGCTCCCTTATATGCTAAGCCACTAATCTCCATTGATGAGTATCCTCCCATGTACGCACAATGAATCCTGCACAGTTTTCAAAATGAACATTTTAGAATACAAAGACAATAGGAAGAAATTCGAAGTTCTCGTATAAAATGCTCATTTCGCTTACTTGGTGCCAGGATTACTTAGATTTCTACCCCTCACCAAAAGAGAGGTTTCCTGTCCACCCACAATGGCCAGAGGAGACACTGAGATCAACTCAGGCGAACTACATGATCTCCATGATTTGCATAGACGAATCTTTCCTGAAAAAGTCGAGAAAAAAAAGCTTTCAAAACAGTTTATACTCCAACTGCATACTTCAAATCAATCAACTAAAAAGTGAATACCTTTGAAATCATCTTAAACCCAGTAAGTGATAATAAAGACATTCTCAAGGAGTATCAAAATAAATAATAATGTTTTGTATCAAGTAGAAAAGTTTGATGCTGAGAAACAAAAACCACAAATTTCCATCATACTTACCATCCTTATGAGAAGCTAACTGTCGGTTCCTAGCATGAATTAAAAACCTTGCTTTCCTCCAAAAATCTGAATCTGAGTCTTGCAACAAACAATAGACATACTGAAGCAGGTTTCCTTCAAGCTGAAAAAAATTCATGCCATACAAATGGTCAGCTCAATGTTGAACAAAGGGAAAGTGACAAATGCAGAATGTAGTAGCACACTCACATGCTTCCAGGCAGCAGATGACATTGAAACATAGATTGACAGAACTACACATCCAGGCCTTATATAGCTCTCCATTTCAGACGGACTATTTGAAAGCCAATTATAGATCTGCAAAATGAAAGACCAGAATCATTAGTAATTCCCTACAAAAAAGACTTCTATGTAATCTCCCCTTCCATTTATATGTGACAAAAAAGCCAAAATTGGCAAATAAAACCTCACCTGGGTCCGCAGTGTACCAGGGAAGTGGCTGGGGTCCTTGTCAAACAGCTTAAAAATTATTCGCCCAGTACGATCCTGCTCAGAAATCATTCAGCCATTAGAAATGTTAATGTAACACACATACCCAAGTACATGCATGGTAAAAGAAATAAAAATGAAGTCTAACTAGAATATAAATTAGAATAGGTACTACTTCTATGATACCTGAGAATCAGAGTTCAAGCTAGGGGGGGAATGATCTGACCCAGAAGAAGATGTGTACCCAGTTTGTGAAGGGAAATGTTGAAGTGAACCATGTCTAGTTCCTCTTTCTGACCCACTAAAGAGCTCAAGAGGTAGGATAGAACCATGAGCCCTGCTTGCTTCAGCAGTTGTATTAGTTTCTCTTCCAATGAGCGGTTTCTCATACTTGACAGCTTCGGTTGTGCTATTCATTGGGAACAATTTTTGCACAACTGGAGATGAAGAAGGAGATCCTTCCTCCATTGGATTGCTACTACCGGAAGAGAAATACTTCCTAGAAGATGATAGTTTTGGTGGGCCTTCATCCTCAGGAGAGGAGCTAAATAGCTGCAGTGGTAAATTAGCTCTTGTTTCTTGAATCTGGCATTCAGAGTCTTCAACAGGAGATTGATAATTGCTGCTAATTCTTTCTCCTCCAACTGATGTAAACTCCGTAGGAGTTCTGATTCGTGAACTGGGAGCAGCTACATTATCAGGACAGATCGACTTGGTCTTTTGGCTATCACTGCTTGGACTGCTTCTTTGAGATAGATTTGCAAGGGCATCAGAAGAAGAGGATGACAATGTAGCTGAAAGGGCAGCAAGCAAATCTACAGTAGATGGAGAAGATGTGTTTTCCCCATTCAATTGGTGTTGATCACCTATCAAAGGCTGATCCTGGCTTTTCCTGTTCAAAGTTCCCAAATTGGCCAACTTTGCAGCCAGGTCCGTGGGCAAAGGTAATGAATTTATCTTACTAAGAATCTGAACAAGTTGATCTCTATTTGGTACGGGTGAGGAATTAATGCTTTTGTCGTCGTTTTTGCCTGTATTTTAAGCACACAAACATCAGCTTCAACATAAAACAAGAAACTTAAAACTCATTTTTAGAATAAATTTCTTGCCTTGTGTCCGAGCCAAAAGTGTGAGCAGATTGACGATATCTAAATTTCCATTCCCAGCAATATCCCTGTTTACAGGGAGTAAAAGCCGTGAGGTAACATCTTCTGATTGTGTCTTCCTTCTACGGCGATTATGCCCGGCAAGTCTACGCCTACAACTTCTTTTCCCCTCATCAAACTCTGAAAGAGGGTGAAACCTGCAGAAAAGAAAAATAAAGGTGAGGTGGGTTCAACCGATAGCTAAAACTTGATGCCAAGGGTGAAAGCTTTTAGAACAAGAACATAAAAGTAGCAACCTGCTACACTGCTGGCAGAACCTCTGCATCTGCTTCTCAACAAGAGCTTTAGTCGCTTTACTATGAATCTCGCACACTTTGTGGCGACGGTGATAGTCCTTCGCATTAGAAAGATCTTCCTTACAATTATCAACCTGACACATGGGGTAGTGGGTACTCCCAGGGGATCCAACACGCCCCTTTTTGTTAGGCCTGGACACTGACTCTTCCATAGAATTCAAACCCCAGCCTAGATTCAGTTGCAGCCTCTCATCATCATGATTTACTGCAGTGGCCTTCTTGGATGTTATAGTGTTTTCATTGCCAATAGCATGACCTTTCTTTTTCTGTTCTGCTGTGGCAGTCCCTGCCTGCAGAATCTCGGTGTTCAAGGGTTTGGCGACAAATCTGATGGCATCCCACTCCCATAGCTTCGGGTTCCAGTTGTCCCCGGAGTTTGCAACACGCTGTTGCAAAGCGTCTTGGTATTGAAAATCGAGAGGCCGATAAGGAAGGTCACGTTTCCTGGATAAAGAAGGTGGTTCACGGAAGTAGCTGCCAAGGGGCTGGTGCATAAATATGGGAGGAGCTACTTGAGCGCCTACCTCCTCCATGGGTCTGAAAAAAAAAAATTTCCAGACACCAGATGATCTCTGGACAAAAGAAATTACTATTTTAACAAGTAACTTTGGGGGTTGCATAAATAACTATAACCAGCATAGAAGAATGTGGTTCAACTCATCAAAAAAGTCAAAATAAAATGGAAAAATCTTAAAAGGGCATGATGAGGTCTGAGAAACCTTTTGGAGCATAATTTAAGCGCAGAGTATCAGATCAGACAAAGATTGGGACCAAGAAAAAATAATATTCAACTACCGAGACATGTAAAAACAAAATAAAAACTAAAAAAGAGCTAGATGAATGATACAATTATACAGGTAAACAGAAAATATTGGCGGAAAAGTAAACAAAGAAGATTTGAAAACAACATACCTTTCACACAAAAATTACAGTTTGAAAATTTCACGGCTGATTATCAGATCAGACAAAGATTGAGAAGAACTGGAGACATGTAAAAAAATTAAAATTAAAAAGAGAGAGAGATGGATCATACAATACAAGACAACAACAAATACAAGAGCACAGATGAATAAATCAGATACCTTTGACGAAATCTCAGCTTAGCGCTTCATCATCTCAGAGAAAAAAAATAAGAAGCAACAAAGAAAAACGTAAAAGCAACCACCGCCTTCAACCTTTCACTTCATGTTAATAAAATATACGAAAATTCTCCTTTTCCCCAGGTACAACCATCGGACAAGGGCTTGCGTCTCTATTTCTGAAAAAAGAAGAAGAAAATCATTCTCAAGGAATCGACGGGGTAAACAGCAAGGAAACGCAGTCGGATCCAAAAAGACGAAGATGATGAAAGCTGAAACAACTGGGAACTTGGGCTTGGCTCCACAACTTCGGTTTACCTTTTTGTTGTCTCTCTATAAGAATGACGAAGAAAATGAGAGGAAAAAGTAAAATGTAAATTTGGCAGTAAACTGGTTAGTAGACTACTTCTAATTTTACTTTTGGGAAAACCTAATTTTTAATCCATAACTTTTTAAATCTTTTAATACTGATCCTTGAATTTTCTTTTAATATTTTATGTTACTTTCATGACTGTGCGTATGACATGTGACCTAATCTCAGTGTCAAATTATCAAGTTGATTAAATATGGGAAAAGTTAGCAACTTCGTATTAATGTGGATAAGAAAATTAGTATCATATTAAAAAAAGTTGTTAATTTTAAGGAGTAAATTTACTTGAAATAATTTAATATAGGGTAAATATTAATATCACTGAATTTTTAAGATGATTTTATTTTGGTCATTAAAATAAAAAAACTTTCATTAGAGTAATTATTGCTAAGAAAAACTTTTACTTTAGTTATTAGATCGTTAAATCCCTAATGAAGATTTACATGACATGTAAAATCTAAAAAAAATTATGACAGAAACGGCTACTCATCTAGTTATAACTTTTATCGATGCTGATTAATTTCTCTAATCGAAAAAATAATCGAAATATTCATCATATGTTTATTTTTCTCGGCCCAAAGTCATGAGATAACCTTTCAATCTTTTTAAAAATTAATCAAAACTATTTTTTTTTTAGTTTGTCATTGTCAACCATCAAAACAACTTAAAACTAAATTATGCAAATCTTTTGACTAAATGAATGTTGAAATTGACTCTGATTGTGATAATTAATAAAAAAAATTAGTATTTGTGGCACCTAAATATTTAAAATCTTAAAATTCATTTTAGTAAAATAAGACAACGTGTCATGTACTCTTTTATTAACGACAGTAAGGGTAATAAATATAAGTTTTAGAATTTTGATGATCAAAATGAAAATTTTATAAAAGTTTAGTGACCATAAGTGTAATTAATCTTAAATTATTTCATCTTTAAAATATTCCTGTTGTGGCAGTGAATCGTAAATTGCAGCAGGATTAAGGTTATATTTATTGTTTAGAGCCGCCCACCGAGCTACGAAGAATCCGAGACCCTTCGTCCCCGTCGTGAACTTTGTCTAGCTTAGTCATTAGTGTAAGTAGTACGTTCCCTGTCGTTATTGAGTTGTGTGTATAGTACGGTTAATTAGTTAATTCAAACTTTATGTTTGACGATAAATAGAGTCGGATTGACTATTTTAGGTTAAAAAATAATATTTTTTAAAATTTTAAGAAAAATAAATTTATAAAAAATTAAATAATAAAAATATATTATCAATTAAAGTTCAAAAAATATATATAAAATATATGTTAATCTAAATGTTTTAGGAAATGATTGTTCTCACCTGTTTTGATTTATCCATAATGGTATAATTTTTTTTTATCATGAATCTTAAGTCATGTCATAAAATGCCATTTTCTTTATGAATATGAGATTATTATATTTATTTTGCATGTCACGTTAGGTTATATTTTTTAAATTTTATATTTTTCGGCTAGTTTTGATCTCATAATATAATTATTGTCATACTCACATAATCTATTAAAAGTTAAATATATTTATCTTATCGATATACAAATAGTTATAATAACATTATATTTGATACTATAACTAAGGATTATTACAAAATTTTCGAGTCAGAATTGAGAAAAAGGTATGATGCCTTCAGCTTTATTTTTTTCTTCTTTTTCATGATGATTAAAAATTTGTTACTATTTGACAATAATAAGTTTATTAATTATAATTTTATGTTCAAATAAAAAAATAAATTACTTGTAATCATTACAATCTTGATATTTTTATCAATAAATAATTATGAGTAACTAAATATCATGTATTAAAATAAGCACGTCAATATTTTTATTGATATAAAATAAATATAAAATAATATATATTTTAAAATATTTTTAATTATTTAATAGAAATTCATTTTGATTTTGTAAAGATATTTTGGAAATAGTAAAATCAGGTGACGCTATCGCTTTGGATAACCGATAACCAGAAGCAGAAGCTGCAAAGTGCAAACAAATGAATCAATGTCTACCTACACGTCCTTGTCTTCTTTCTTCTAATATTTTGACATTTTTCACCTATTTATTTGGATAAGAAAATAAACACAAATATAATTAAGTAGCATCACAAATGAGATGGGTCCAAGAGGTTTCAGGGAAGTTATAATTTTAAATATATAAGTGATTTATGTATTTTTTATTTTTATTTTATTAATATTTAACTTTATGTTACATGTAATTTTATAATTTTGTATTTTTAAATATTTAATATAATCTTAAAAATTAATTTCTCTAACATAAAAATATTGATTTGTATATAGTATTTTTTCTATAATATTATTTGTATATAGTCAGTGATGCATAAACGGGATAATTATTAGTTCTCGTAAGTAAAATCTAGATATTCAAATCATGTACGAATGAAGAAAAATAAATTATAAGAAATATTCTCAGGGATGGACGTGTTATTTTATATTTGAGGAAGTGAACTTATAAATATATTCAGGGACGGGTGTATGGTTTTATATTTGTGAAAGTGAACTTATAAAATTTTAGAAAAAGTTGAACTTGTAAAAAATTAAATATACAAAAATAGATTTTCAACAGAAAATGCAATGAAAATATTTAAAATGTATATGAATTTGAAATTTTTAAGGAAAGTAACTACCCTACTCACTGTTTCCTTCTCGGTTCATCCCTAATTATCTTCCTAATAAGTTTTTACAATATTTAATTTAAATTAATTTTTAAATCAAATACCAATAATGTTAAGAAAAATAAAGGTTGAGAACTTTGAAATTAAATTACAAACTACTTAATTGTGAGGATGCAAAATTATTTCCACATATGTACGTCTACTACTTTAAATTGTTCCGTCATTCACTGCGCATATAATAATACCTTCACATGTCAACCTATTTTGTTCGCTTAATTGGACTGTGTCCTTTGCAAGGCCATTAGGTCTGTAAATGAATTGAACGTTTAACGATTTGTTCATAAATCGTACAGTAAGAAGTTCATTTATGTTCATTTATTTATTAAATGAATGAACATGAACAAGATTTTGCGTTCGTTTAATTAAATGAACGAACATGAACAAATGGTTCGTTCGTTCATTTACGTTCATAAACGTTCGATTATATGTTCGTTTATGTTCGTTCATTTATGTTAATTTATGTTCGAACATGAGACAAGTTGAATATTTTACGAAGTTTATTGAAGTTGTTTGGATTCCAAGAATATTGTTTTGTTGAACAAATTAACTTTAATACTTTATTATGTTCATATAGCTTATTTATGATTTATGTATGTTTTTGTCGTATTCGAACAAATTAACTCTAAAGTTGTAAGTTATATTAATGAATTTTAAGTTGTTATTATTGTTGTTTACTTTTTTTACATTCGTTTGTTGTGTTCGAATAAGTTTTTTTTTGTGTTTGTGTTGTTCGTTTGTGTTCATTTATGTTCGTTCGTGTTCGTTTATTATTTAAATGAACAAACATGAACAAGCTATATTCTTTAATGAACGAACATGAACAAATTTTTTTTTGTTCATTTATGTTCCTTTATTTATTAAATGAACGAACATGAACATACCTCCGTTCGTGTGCGTTCAGTTCGTTTTCAGGCCTAGCCATTATGGTTGTTTTCTGTAATTTTTTGGTAATTTTTATTATAGATCACTTAACTATTAACAAGATTACAAATACATTATTGAATTTAAAAATATTACAAATGAATCACTTTTTTTATTGATTTTAACAAATATATCACTATGCCGTTAAAAGCGTAGATGGACCTAGGGGTTGGGGCTGTCGCCCGTTATCCTATAAAAATTTCAAATTATCACAAATTTTTGAATATTTTCTTTATATTTTTTTATAACTAGTTTTCACCCCTTTGAGTTTTACAAGTTTTTCCCTTCTTAAAATTTTAGAAGTTTATCACATAAAATCTTGTGTTTGTCTCTGATATCAGAAGTTGTTGTACTTCTAAAAAGTTCAAATTCTCATATATTTCAAACTTTTTACTAATAATATAATTTCATATATCTAAACTTTTATAATTTTACAAATTTAATATAGCTTCTTAAAAATTTAAATTCTTTAACCTAAAATCTATGTTCAAATATCACAACACAAGGAATAAAGAAAAAGAAAGAAATAGGTTCGTCAACGAAGTGGAATTTATGGTAGGCCAAAATTTTCCGACGTGAAGCGCGTCATGGGGTGTCGTCGGCATCACGCAATGGTCCTCTCAACCACTTCATATTTTCACACAAAAACCGATCAACCTAATTTGCCTACTTCGTATACATAGCCTTTTTTCATTTATTTTATATGTTTCAAAAAGAAAACATATAATATTAAAAGATTATGAACATACATATTATTCAGAAAAATATAATATTATCTTTTTATGTATAAATATCTCACGACACTAATTAATAAATAAATATGTCATTAGACAAATAAAAATAATGATATTTTTTTAACCGATGAAATGTTAAAGGTAAATGTTCAACTTTTTAAAATTATAGTACGTAAGATAACATGTTATATCACTTAAAGTCATGTTTTCTTTATTAAGTTGATATCATAAAATTAATAAACATTTTAACTAGTGATAAAATAATCATATTATAATGAGTAAATTTATAAAAAAGTCACTCAATTATTATACTGTAACAATTCAATCACCGCTGTTAAATTATAAACTATAACCTGACATGTAATATTTTAATCATGTGAAGTATATGTATTTTCAAAATTTACATTCGTGTCATTAAATTAATTCTAAAATTCACACCATGTGCAAAATAAAATCTAATCGTTTGTGGTTGATGGTGAGCCCTAATTCTCAATATAAAATCCACATCAATCTCTTCATTCGATTAATCACCTTAAATTCTTGAAAATATTTCTCAATAATCACAAAATCACCCTTAAAATGTCCACATATCTTGATCCTTAATATGCACTATTGTCTTTATCTCAAGATATGTTATTCATCTCACCAACGATAATCCCTCCACTATTCGGATCATAAAATTGACCCCCAATCTTAAAAAACCCAAATCACGTATTTGTAACAAGATTCATTACGTGATGCATTTATAACTTTTTGAAATACAATAACCCATTTGTAAACTTACTATTAATCATAGATTGATTTGTGTTGTAATTCACCTTTTATATATATATTACCTTTTACACACTTTAAAAAGGTATAATGTCATACAAAAAATATGTCTAACGTTAGATTAAATAGTCACTTTGACCCTTATTTTTTTTAGAGCATTTTAATCTTCAATATTTCATTTTGCCTTTAGTTTACACTCGATTAACATTATGAAATATGTGTTTTTATCTTAAAATAAAAAACCAAAATGCTCAAAAAAAATCAAGAAAGTGACTATTCGATCAAATATTAATCACTTTTTTCTTATAATAAGAATAAAATGTTTTGAAAATAATATAAGCCAAAACAACAATTTTAATAAGCTATGAGGGGGTAATTTTGGTATTATAACCTTTAAAAACACAAGTGTGAGAATACAATACGGACCATAATAGATGGATGGAAGTGGAGGTTGCGTTATCGTCCTTGGTCTGGACACTATTCATGCAGAGGCAGTACACAAAAGCGTGGGAAACAGCTGTGCTGTTTATATTAGGTCGTACGGTACAATGTATTTGGTCACTTTGCTTTGTGACTTCCCCCCAATATCACTTTCTTTTCAATCCACTATTCATACACTTTATATAATTTATTTACTGTTTGGTGCTTGAATTTATACATTTTGTCTCACTTCACTATCTAATTTTCTTTTGTTCCACTTTAGTTACACAGTCATTCACACGCACATTATAGGCTGACTATTTCTAACTCGAATCTGAATCCGAACTCGAACCCAGACCCAGATAGTTTGTGGAAGGTGAACGTGCAGACCAGTAATGGACCAACTACTAGAGTTATACTTAATTCTTTCGACATCATAGTTAACAAATAATAATGATTTATTTGTGAGGAAGGTAAAAGTTACCATAAGAGTCTTTATACAGCCATTATATTTTGGTATTTCTAATATTAAGGGTTAAAATAATTAAAATTGTAAATGCCGAGGACTAAAAAAGTTTTGTAATATTACGATTTACGGATGAATCAGTTTGTTTATTTTTTCGGTCAAGGAATTAAAATATAATTTGAGATGTAAATAATATTTAATTCAAAAATAGGTGTTTAAATTATATATTTTTATTTTAATATTTGAATTTTCCCTAAAAAATTGTTTAAAGTTTTTTCTGTTATCATTTAAGTTATTTACAGTTTTATTATATTATCATTTTAAAAGGTCATATCATCGACAATCGTTAAATCAATTATTACTTAATATGTGACATTAATTTTGATTAATGTTATTTTTAAAAAACAGAAAAAAGCAAAATTATAAATTTATTAAAAAAATCTCAAAAAATTCTAAATTCCTAAAAAGATTGGATATTAGGCGACTAGCAAAAGTTCAGACGTTAATGTTTTGGTTGGAACAATGGTATAGCCTCAATGATAATAATTAAACATGTGAATATTGAATAAAAAAACCAATCATGTCTGACGAGGTTAATGATCAAGCATGTGATCATCCTGTTCGGACGACAGCGTACGAAGATGAGGGAGTGAACAACTAGTGGCAGTCAGATAATAGAAGGGTTTTTTACATTCACCGTTTGCTTTTAATTTTACTTTTCTGACACCGTTTGACCAATATTTCCAGAACTAGCACCTTTTCTACTGAGTTGGCAAAGGCGCGTCCTGGGGGCGCGCTTTACTAGTGTTTTTCGCTGAGTTAGATGCTACGTGTGAAAGGCGCGTCCCCAGGGACGCGCCTTTGCCAACTCAGCAGACACGTATTTTGTTTTATAATAAATAGTTTATTTTTATTATTATTATAAATTAATAATATATTATGTAAAATGTTTCGATTATAATGTAAGAATTATCAAGTTTCCAGTATTTTTTATTTTGATTATCGATCTATTAATTTTATCAGTTAATTATTTAAATGTTATCAATCTAGTCATCTCATACCAATATTTAACGAAAATATTGATGCATAAGTTAATAAATTAGTATAATTACATATTTAATCTTCAAGACTTACATATTTTATAAAATTAGTCTTATTGAAAATTTAATTTAATAAATTTAATCCTCCAATCAGAACATGAAATGTGTCATCGTATACATAAATTTTTTAATAACTTTTAATTTGTTTAATTTAATATTTTTCTCTACTTAGAAGGTGGAATTATTATTATTTTAAAAAAATTATAACTAATAATATTAATTATTATATTAAATAAATATATTAAATATATTTATGTATTTAAAAGTTAAAAAAAATTATTTAGGTGTACATACATTGACAAATTATATAAATGCAAAAACATTAAATTATTAGAAATAAAAACATTCATTTAAATACAATATTAATTACATAAGAGTTAACGGTTATATGATGACAACAGAGCTGGACATTTTTTTCTATTGTGTCCGATGTTTCTACAATGCCCACATCGTTTTTGTTCTGTTGACTTCTCCCGAATATCCATATCACAATGTATTCTAGTAGATTTTGGACGACCTGGGTCCCTCAATAACAATGGATCTGGTACAATTGTAAGCCAAGTTTGAATCTCATTTGGGTCTCTTTCGTTTCCTATGGGCGGAAACTCAAATTCATATACCTTGAATACTTGTGAAAGTTGGTATACGGGATCAACATAATTTTTGTAGTCCAAATGCGAATGTGAGCAAGCAGCAATGACATGAGAGCATGGATATTTGAGTGCTTGAAAGAAACCACAATCGCACCACCTCTCTTGCAGATTAACTCTGAAAGAGTTAGCTTCAATCCCTTGCAGCGGACGTGGCATTTCGGTTGCACGAAACAATTCACGGGTGCGAGAAAAATTTGTAACTAACATCCCATTTGATGCAGCCATTTTTTTCTGTAAATCGGCTACTAGTCTTGGGTGGTAAATATGTCCGTTTTGCATCCAAGTAAGAGATTGTCCACCGAGTTTTGCAAAGAGTTGACCCAAACGAAAATAAGTCGTTTTGACCAACGCCGTGACTGGTAAATGACGCGCCCCCTTTAAGGTTGAATTTATTGCTTCAGCCAAGTTTGTTGTCATATGACCATAGCGATACCCCCCCGTCATATGCATTTGTCCACATTTCTTTGCTGATGTCCATAATGTACTCGCACCCCTTCTTATTTTTGCCAAACAGCTCTTGTAGCATCGACTCAAACCTTTGAGGTAAGAGTTCGTAACCTAAGCCATTAGGAATATGTAATAGTTAATATGAAGTATAAATAAGTAATAAGAAATTGATAGAAAAATTGGGAAAAAGTAACATACCCATCCGCACGACTAACTGACGTTCATCGTTCTTCTTGTATTTTTCGTAATAGTTTGCAGCAATATGACGGACACAATAACGATGTTGAACATGTGGAGGTCTATACATTGTACCCAAAGAGTCCATTGCTGCTTTTATCCCGGCTCCTCGGTCTGAAATAATGCATAGTCGTTCCCTGGTGACAACATGTAAACGTAAATTTTTAAGGAAAAAAGCCCAAGACTCAGTGTCTTCTCCTTGAACGAGGGCAAACACAACAGGAATAATATTGCGGTTTCCATCTTGGACCACAGCCAATAATAAAACTTGCTTGTATTTCCCATACAAGAAAGTACCATCAATTTGGACAATTGGTTTACAGTACTTGACTGCATTAATACACTGAGGGTAAGTCCAAAAGACTCAGTAAAATTGGCAGCGATCGAGAACCATTCGATCATTCACGTAATGATGTTGAGTTTCGAACTCAACAATTGTCTCGGGATTAAGTCTTTGCACAACATAAAACCAACTGGGCAGCTCGTTGTAAGAGGAATCCCATTCGCCATGAAGTTTGCAAATGGCATTCTGTTTTGCCAACCACGCTTTTTTATATGAGACAGTGTACCCATATGTGACTGTATAGCAGAAATCAACACTGCAACAACTATATGAGAGCTTTGCTTCACAATGGGCATGATTGCTTGACAAATAATGTTGGAGTCCAAGTTGGGATGATCCTGGTTTATACCTGTTGCACAACATGTATGAGGACCGTTGTATCTGGTTAGTTCCCATAAGTTGTTCTTCCTCTTCCTCTTTGATACACGGACCATCCATTGACATCCGTTATGACGTTGGACGCAGTAGCAGACATATTTCTCCGTGTTAGATCGATCAACTCGGGACTGAACTGAGTTACGAATATTGTAACTCTTTATTGCCATCATTGCTTCCTCCTTCGATGCGAACTCCATTCCAATATGTAAATTACCGTCATTGACCGATGATTGAAGTCCATAGTTGCCAACATCAGGAAGATCTGGAAATTCAGGCTCATACATTGCATCATAATCAGCCTCATACATATGTACAGGAAGTTCGGCTGGTGTTGTATTTATCGGAACGTCATCCTCGTCATCATCAGAATGTACGTTAAACTGTGGTGAGTCAGGTTCAACGAATAATCCCGTTTCAGCACCATCTGCACCTGGCTCCCGAAGAGGTTCTTCTGGTGGAGATGAGGGTTCCTCCGATAATCCAATGTTGAGGTCAAATAAGTTCCCGCTTGCGTGTCCTCCCCTTGAACTTGACGCCATTGTATCATGTGGGATGTGAATAGACTGTCGTCTCGTTGGCATTTCCATATGTAAGTCGAAAACATTGGCAGATGAATGTCTGCCCCTTGAAGTAGAAGAGATGTTGCCATATGGATTATTGGTGAAACCACGTGGGTTGAGATCATAAGCAGTTGCAGATGAATGCCTTCCTATTGAACTTGATGGCATGGTATATGGCGTTGGATCCGCCATTAATAATGTGAAATCATTATAGATCAGTTGTGTCGGGCTATCAACTTGATCAGTTTGATATGCAATGCCAAAGTGAGAGGAATATGAGAGACCACGAGTTGTACGAACCTCAATAAAAGTTGCATACATTTCAATAAGAGATTGTGAACTCCCCATATGAGCATCAACCATCATAGAAACATCATCATCGTTTGAAAGCTGAAATGATGTATACGTGAGCGGAAAAAGTTCAATAGGAAATCTGTACTGAAGTGAATATAGTCTTCTCTAGCCTGCTACATGAATCTTTAACGAAATTTTTGTGATTAACTCCTCAATTGTGATGTTTCTCTTCAAGGTTAAGGGGATATAATGATCTGACTCAAAAACAACAACCTCTTCAGCTTCCTTAATTTCTCCATCATACAAAACAACAGCAGAAAGACGACTCATTTTCAGAGAATTTGAGAATTTAGAGTTTGGGAATTTGAGAATTTGAAAGATTGTGAACTGAAGTTTGTTTTGAATGTTTATAATACGTTGCATATAATAGTGTCTATAATCGGTTCACTATTCACATGAAGGCGCGTTCCCGGGGGCGCGCCTTCCATTATTTCGTCAGAGAATATGTTATCATTGCCCTATTATGTCATTCATGTCCCTCGGGGACACTAGATATATCAGTACTTATTATTTCACTATTCACATGAAGGCGCGTTCCCGGGGGCGCGCCTTCCATTATTTCGTCAGAGAATATGTTATCATTGCCCTATTATGTCACTCATGTCCCTCGGGGACACTAGATATATCAGTACCTATTATTTCACTATTCACATGAAGGCGCGTTCCCGGGGGCGCGCCTTCCATTATTTCGTCAGAGAATATGTTATCATTGCCCTATTATGTCACTCATGTCCCTCGGGGACACTAGATATATAAGTATCTATTATTTCACTATTAACATGAAGGCGCGTTCCCGGAGGCGCGCCTTCCATTATTTCGTCAGAGAATATGTTATCATTGCCCTATTATGTCACTCATGTCCCTCGGGGACACTAGATATATCAGTACCTATTATTTCACTATTCACATGAAGGCGCGTTCCCGGGGCGCGCCTTCCATTATTTCGTCAGAGAATATGTTATCATTGCCCTATTATGTCACTCATGTCCCTCGGGGACACTAGATATATCAGTACCTATTATTTCACTATTCACATGAAGGCGCGTTCCCGGGGGCGCGCCTTCCATTATTTCGTCAGAGAATATGTTATCATTGCCCTATTATGTCACTCATGTCCCTCGGGGACACTAGATATATCAGTACCTATTATTTCACTATTCACATGAAGGTGCGTTCCCGGGGGGGCGCCTTCCATTATTTCGTCAGAGAATACGTTATCATTGCCCTATTATGTCACTCATGTCCCTCGGGGACACTAGATATATCAGTTTGAATAACTTAAATTTAACTTCTTTTGAAAGTTCAACAAGTTAAGAATAACTTAAATTAAAACGTTATGTGAAGTTTGAATAAATTAGATAAAATGTTATGGATAAATTGAATAAATGTGAAGTGATAAGTTGATTGTGACATTGAAATTGTATGGAATGAGCATTGAAATGTGACATTGAATAAATTGCCAATTCACCCCCCTCTTGGTTGATTCCGTCGATCGATGAACTCAACATAAGTTGATTTTAATGTATACGTTTTAATATATATGTTAATGATAAAATCATATGTATGGATAAATTTAATTTCAATTTAAGTATTGTGAACTATAATTGGAATATAACTTTAATTTCGAATACAATTGGAATATTAAGTTGAAATTTAATGTTAAATTTCGAATACTATAATTTATATTTAAATTTAAATTTGAATAATATTATTTTTATTTTTATTTTAAATTTCGAATAATATAATTTGTATTTTAAAAACATTTATCAAACATTTAATGTTAAATGTGAATAAAAATAACATTAAAAAATATGTATGTAACAACCATGAAACATTTAAATAACATAACCAAATTACATAAAATTCTGAAATTTAATTATTTAAATAACATTAAATATAACTGGATCACCGATGTTGTTTTCTCGAATGAGTTCCACATGGCGGTGGTTGCCTATTTCGTGGAGGATTTCTTCGTGGAACTTGTTCTTCAGTCTCCTCATCTTCACTATCATCATCAGCAGCATTTTCTTCATTTGGTGTAGATGACGCTGAAGGGGCTGAAGGGCCTGTATAAAATAACGACCCTGGAGGAGTGCTAGTAACAATCCCACCGCTCCCCGGGAACTGTGGAAACTGTGGAAACATTGGCATCGATGTATGTGATCCAGATAAAGATTGAGGTGTCTGCGGAGAAGCACCACCAGCCAAATAAGATGCATATGAACCATATGCTGGATCATTAAACATAGTCGTATATGCACCTCCATATGATATAAAACCCTGCGGGCTAGGCATGTAACCTGGCGGGCTAGGAATGTAACCCTGCGGGCTCGGAATGTAACCCTGTGGAGATGGCATATAAACTGGTGGGCTTGGCATATAAAGTGGAGGGCTGGGCATGTACCCCTGCGGCATCGACGAATAAGGATGTTGTGGTGGGACTGATGCAGAACCGGTAGCGCATTCTCTCCGTCCACGCGTCAGGGGACGATGATATTGAGACGGTTGACGTCTTTCTCGGCGCCTAGGAATGTTAACCCCTCGTGCTTCCGCCGAAAGTAGAAACGGCTTCCCATTTTCATTAAACCAGTCCATATAGTTATCCGTAACCATATGACCAGTTTCAGCGTAATATTGTCGAGGGGCCAACAGTGTATATCGGTTCTCCCAGAGTGCAATCCAATCTCTGTGTCTCACCACCCAGTTAACATCTTTCTTTCCCCGTCTATCTATGTTATGCACGTCGTCTAAATTCCTAGGAGCTCCAGGAATATATTGCGTACAACCATACTAACGGAGCACGCGATCAACTGGATGCCACTCAATAATAGCATAACATATAAGGGGTATAACCGATATCCATACCTCTAATGACCCACTAAGGTGGGGTGGGATGCAAGCTTTCACTTCATCGCTCGCATAAGGTATCCACTGAAACTGAAATATAAATATACAATTCAAATAAATAAAATATTCTAATTATATCTAACATTTTAAATTAAAATATTAATAATTAAACAAATTTAAAAACATACCTCAGACCCAGCTTTCGTATCAATAAGTAAACGAATTTCCTCTAACCCAGTAGGTATACTTTTATGGTCCTTTCTTTTCATCGACCACCTATGAAATATAATAAACTAAATATCACCCTATTTAATTGAAAATATTTAAATCAAAATTTAGTTCGAAAATTACCTCAACAATAAGGGGAATACGTATGGTTCATTCACGATCGGGCATAGAAAGGCATGCGGAACCACGCCATGATTGTAGAAGCAGAAGACATCCACCGATAGCAGTTTTCTTATAATTCGTCGCCCGACACATTTCTCTAAAGAGAAATGCCAAAACTGCAGCACCCCAACTATATCTCCCAGCTTCATCAAAATCGATCAGATGCCGCAACCACATACAATGCACCTGGTTGCGAGATTTGTCGGGTATCAATATTCCTCCAATTATTCGTAGAATATATGCCCGAGCACATGCCTTTGATTGATCCTCTGAAGCATTTTCATTTAAAACCTCAAAATTAGCTTTCAACCAAGATAAAGCTATTCTACCTCCATTAAACTCTGGCGAAGCAGCTCCAAGATAATCAATGCACATTGATTGCCAATCACCATCCGCCATACCACACATCATATTTCCGTCGACGGGAAGCCCCAGATGCATAGAGACATCCTCCAATGTAATTGTTGCCTCTCCACATGGAAGGTGAAAAGTGTGTGTCTCGGGCCTCCACCTCTCAATCAGTGCAGAAATTAGGACAGGTTCGAGTTTGCAACCGCCTATAATTGTTGCAATATACCCGAACCCAGCAGAAGCCAAATATGGCAAAATACGTTCCGGTGTCGGTATACGTGGATTTTTAATAAAAGTTTCTAAAATACGATCAGCATCCTAAATAATATATATTATAAAAAATAAAAATTAATATAATTCATAATAACTTTAAAATAAAAATAAATTTAAATATTAACATTAATTATAAAAAATATTACCATATCGCTAAAATGTATGGAGATATGATCAATATCCAATCGCAACAGCATTTCGTTTTCCATTATAACTGTAGACAAAACAATATAATTAGCAACAAAAATTAATAATTCTAAATAAATAATAATTATATAAATATTATTTTAATAAAAAAATAATATTTACATAAATATATTAATATAAAAAATAATAACTATTTTAAAAAATACTAACATAAAAATAAATTTCTTACCACTAATAACAAATTTAAAACTCAAATAGTTAGAGAATTTGAGTTATATAAGAGAGGAGAAGATGATTTTGGTGTGAAGAATGAGTGAGGGTTGAGGATGTTTATATAGGGGAGGAGGAGGGGTAGTTAGGAAAAACGGATGGGGGCATTTATGACATTTAATGGAAGGCGCGTCCCCGAGGATGCGCTTTCCACATGTGTCTGCTGATATGGCAAAGGCGCGTCCCCGGGGACGCGCCTTTCACACGTGGCATCCAACTCAGCGAAAACACGGGTAAAGCGCGTCCCCGGGGACGCGCCTTTGCCAATTCAGCAGAAAGGGTGCTAGTTTTGGAAATATTGGTCAAACGGTGTTAGAAAGGTAAAATTAAAAACAAACGGTGTTAGTTATGTAATTTAGCCATAATAGAAGAGGTGACCTATTGTGGTTGATCCAACGGTGACATTATGATTTTTAAATTTGATGTTTATGGATTTGTGAGTTTTGAATAATTTAAATATTTAGGGATAGTTTTAGAAAATTAATTATTTCAATTTTTTAAATTAAAAAAACATGTTAAGTGTTAAAATATTGATTGGACAATAGATTTTTTAACAATCGTTAATGGTTATAACTGGTGAAGTGTTACATATTTACACTGACAAAGATTGATATAATAGTTAAACGAAGATTGATATATTTTAATTAAATTAAAATTTTAAAAATTAAGACTTAAAAGTTAATTGTTTAATGATTGAAATTGATAATAAAAATTAAGAAATATTTAAATCGTATGGATGATAGGCTAAGAATTAATTTCTTTAGTTTCTAAATTAAGAATATATAAAAAATAGAACTACAAAATTTAGGGTTAGATTTTAGGATAAACTACACATTTAATACTTAAACTATTATTTTGGTTTATTTTCGTACCTAAATTTTATTTTGTTTCACAATCATATCTGACGTTTAATTTAAGTTTTAATTTGGTATCATCTTTTAAAAATTAATAGAACTGATAACATGATATTTTTTTTATTTTTTTCAATGATGATGTGATATTACGTTATAGTGACACGTCAACATCATCATTAAATTTTTAACTGCGGGTATCAAAATGAAATATAAACTAAACATTATGTATGATTTTAAATATAAATAAAGTTTAGGTACCAAAACATATCAATAGTAATAGTTTAAGTATTAAATATGTAGTTTACCCTATATTTTAATTTAAATAGTTTCAAGATAAATGACATAAAAAACAATTTGAATTAAAAAAATTAGGAATACAATACTTAATTTATTTAATTTTAAAAGTAGGGAAAACTTTAAAAAGGATTAAGCCAACAAAGAAAGAAATAGGCATGCCCCTCGCAACATATATAGCTTTGTCATTAATGGTAAGATTGTTATATTTTTAAGGAAATAATTTAAAGATAATATAATAAATCGGATATAAAAAAATAAAAATAATATTTTGTATGTATTATGTAACTATAAAGGCAGGTAGTTAGGGATGAAAAAAAATCCAAACCCGACTGAGAAAATCGAAAACTGAATTAAACGGGGATGAGAAAAAATCGTTTATGCTAAACGGGGACGGGGACGGGTTTGGTAATCCCCGCCCCGATTACCCGGCCCGATTAATATTAATATATATATATATATATATATATATATATATATATAATAAATTTAATTTAAATTAAAAATATATTTAATATTTATATATTTAATTTAAATATATATATATCCGGCCCGATACCCGTTTATGCTAAACGGGAATATTTGTTTCCCCGCGGTTTTCCCCAATTATCCGATGGGGATCCCCGTTTAAATCCCCACGACTTTTTAAACGGAAACGGGTACGAGTTTTTTAAACGGGAAAGGGACGGGAGACCAATACCCGGCTTGAACCCGACCCGTTGTCATCCCTACCGATAGTGGATGCAATTGAAAACATTTATTATTGAATTTGGTTTTAAAGTAAGACCACTAAAATCCAATTGTAATATATATAGGCCGACATTCTGTCCCGAAAAGATTGAAGTGAAAGGCTCAAAGGCCCAACCCAATAAAATAACTATCGTAGAGTAGTGGTTAGTACGAATAGTCATGGGATGAGTTAGATTGGATTTAAGAACAATTTAATTCTATTAAAAAATTATACACTTTTCATTTAAAAGTCGAGTCAAATTAAATTTAAAAATATTTTACTTGATTCAAAATTTCACTTAAATTTTAAGGTAAAAACTCATATATGATTTAACCAACAAAAATATAATCTTTTTAGGTAAATTACACGTTTGCTACTCTAATACGTTTGATACTCTAATTATCACTTTTATTTTGTTTTTGTCATCTAGCTATTTCCCCCTCGAAATCACACACAACATTACGTTTTGGTTTCATGTTGATCGTATACCGTTAAAAAATTAACAAATTGTTGACATGATATTTTTAATTTTTAGTGATGATGTAACATTTGTTTGCGGTGACACGTTAGCACCACAATTAAATTTTTAACGCTGGATAACTAAAATGAAACTAAAACTAAATGTTATATACGATTTTGAAAAAAATAATGAATTACAAAATAGAATAAAATTGATAGTTATAATATTAAACATATAATTTTCCCAAAATTCTTATTTTTATTCATCAAAACAAAGTTATAATTGTTATTATTCATTGAGGTCCCTTATTCGAGCAACAAAATGTCAGAGATACGAGTGTTTCAATATCAAATGGTTGAATCTTTGAACATATACTACCTTATACTTATTATCACATATTAATAAAAAAATATGAAAGAAGTATTATAACAATTATTCTGAAATATATAGCAATAATTATATTATTATCTTTTGTCAAATTAATTTTTTTTACTTTAGATCCAAATCTAACCAATCTCATATCTCATAAGATCCGATCAAGATTTAACTTATTCTTTAAAAAATCAAAATATTGTAAAATTAAATTGGATTAAAACCGATTAAATTAGGGTAAAATAACAATCTCGACACCCCTCCACTCCAAGTTTGGGTTGGCTTGAAGTTGAATTTTTCAAACCAGATTATTATAAAATTGAATATTTTTAATTATAATTATTTCAAGTCGAAATTAAATTAAAATAAAAATTAATTAAAGTTTGAATTTAACGGATTTAAATTATTTTTTATAATTAAATTAAAACAAATTGGGATGGCCCAGCGCGCTTATCAGCCCTTGCTGATTGCTGTTTGCACATCAAGTGAGAAAACCCTCAAATACCAACGATTTTCACTCTCTTCCTTTCTGCCCCAACACGACACGAGTTACTATGCAACACCAACAGCTGCTGCAGCATCCATCATCTGGTCAGTTCATCTCTTTCCACTAATTCTTCTGCTTTCAACTTTCAATTGTAATGAACCGACATGGAACTTGAAGCCAATACCCAATCCCTCCAACTACACAATAACTTGCAAATTATTCTTATTTCTTAAGATGTATTTACATGTAGTTTGGATTGCTTTGTTTAGTACTGTACTGAGCTGAGTTTCTGAGTAATTCTCCAATGGATATTCATCCTTTAAATGTTGATGAGTTTGATGACGAGGCCACTGCTATTGACTTGGAAAACCCACTTCCTTTTGATGATTATAGTCATGTAGCTTGACCTGTTTCCGCCTCGGCGGACCCCAATCTCGAGCCCTTTGAGGGTATGGAATTTGATTCCGAGTAGTCTGCTCGTGTTTTCTACTTTTCATATGCTCGCCGGGTTGGTTTTAGCACTCGGGTTAGTGTTTACCAGCGCTCGCCCCATGATGGCTCGATCATATGCCGCCAAATTGTTTGCTCCCGTGAGGGCGTTCGTAGAGCAGCCGGGCAGAATAGGTCCAAGCGCCAGCATACCGTCACTCGGGTTGGTTGTAGGGCGCAAATTACGGTCAAGAAACATTCTACTGGGAAATGGGTTGTCTAAATTTGTTAAAGACCATAACCATGAGCTTGTGCCGCCAGATAAAGTGCATTGTCTTCGTTCACACAGGCATGTCTCTGGCCTTGCTCGCAGCCTCATTGATACGCTTCAAGCTGCTGGGATGGGTCCGAGTGGAGTGATGTCTGTGTTGATTAAGGAATCTGGTGGAATCAATAATGTTGGATTTACTAAAGTTGATTGCGAGAATTATATGAGTAGTACTTGGCAGAGGACTCTTGGGAGCGGAGGCCAGGTTGTTTTCAACTACTTGAAGCGAATGCAAAATGAGGATCCTGCTTTCTTTTGTGCTGTTGAATGTGATTTAGATAGCCCCGCAGGAAACATCTTCTGGGCTGATGCTCATTGTAGAGAGAATTACAATCACTTTGGGGACACTGTTACATTTGATACGACGTATAGAACTAACCGGTATTGTGTTCCATTTACCCCTTTCACTGGCTGGAATCATCATGGACAGCCTGTTTTGTTTGGATGTGCTTTGCTTCTCAATGAGTCAGAATCTTCTTTCGTTTGGTTATTCCAGACTTGGCTGGCATCAATGTCAGGCTGATACCCTATTTCAATCACGACAGACCAGGACAGGATCATAAGAGCAGCTGTTGCACAAGTTTTCCCATAGACCTTCCACCGGTTTTGTATATGGAATCTGTTTAGAGAAGCTCGGGGGAAGCTTGCTAATGTATATCACTCACATCCCACTTTTGAAGCCGAGTTCCATAGATGCATCAAGTTGACAGAGAAGCTGGATGAGTTCGAATCATGTTGGGAGTTCCTTCTTCTACAATACGGTCTTGGAGATAATGAATGGCTGCTGTCAATGTACGACACTTGAAACCATTGGGTGCCTGTTTATCTTCGGGACACTTTCTTTGGGGAGATGTTCGTAACCCAAGGAAGTGATACTATGAACTCGTATTTTGATGGTTATATAAATGCGTCGACCAATGCACAGGGTCTTATTAAACAATATGAAAAAGCTGTTGCAAGCCGATAGGAAAAAGAAGTGAATGCTGATTATGATACATTAAATACATTTCTAGCTTTAAAAACTCCATCTACTATGGAAAAACAAGCAGCCAACCTTTACACAAAGAAGATATTTTTGAAATTCCTAAAGGAATTGGTTGAGACTCTTGCTTATCCTGCTAATGTAATTGATGACACCGGATTAGAAGTGACGTATCGGGTAGCCAAATTCGGAGAATACCAGAAAGCACATTTTTTGAAGCTCAATGGTTTTAGAAAGAAAGGTAGTTGTAGCTGCCAGATGTTCGAGTTTTCTGGTATTATCTGTAAGCATGTATTAGCAGTTTTTAGGCTAACAAATGTACTGACATTGCCATCTCATTATATACTAAAACGGTGGACAAGAAGCACGAAAAGCGGGATTACAGTTGATGGTTGTAACGTAGAAATAACAAGTAACAGTTTAGAGTCCAACGCAGCTCGTTACGACAATTTGTGTCACGAAGCCATCAAATTTGTGGAAGAGGGGACAGAATCAATGCATGCATTTGACGCCGCATTGGATGCCATACATGAAGGAAGGTTGCTTGTGCAGTAACAAAAAGGTTTCCTTTAAATTCAGGGTAGCAAAATCAATCTGGCTCCAAGATGAGTTCTGTTCGATAATTGTCGCTGTAAACTTTCTGCCGTCAGTAATGTGCGAAACATCCGTTGCGTTGAATGCAGTATCATTGTCATTATAGCAGAAGTTTGTGTTTGAGATACACCAAAATGCTATGCCTCTAAAGCCATCATCAGTAGCTGTTTAGTTTAAGTTCATTTGGGTTGCTTGATTGCAGGATCAGGAGAAGCAAATTGAGGAATTAAACTCAGAGGTGGAACAAGCAAGTCAACGGTGTGAAGGGTATCGAACGAAACTCATGGCTGTTCTGAAAGATATGGAGGAACAGAAGCTGAAGTTGTCTGAAGGTTCAGAATGTGAGGCTTATTCTGAAGGACTAAAAGCGAAGTATTATTATTATGAGGGGACGAGATAATGGTTTTTGCATGTAAACTAACAGAAACTTGGGGGGTATGGAATAGATAGTGCATTCTGCTGTATATATATTAACCTTAGCTATCAATTTGCAATGTGCAGTATAGAATTTCACTGTAGAGATTTATGCAGACTGACAGACTTTTAATACCTGGTTTATGTTTGATTTTAGAAGATTCATAGTTTAAATAAATGAAGGTCAAATTCTATAGAAAGTGCCTGTACTATGTTATTACGGTGGATTCAGTACTTTTACCATAATTTGATCATTTCTAATATTTTACTTTTCGAGATGTGTATTATAAATTTTGAGGGTTTTTCCGGATAAACTACACGTTTAACATCTTCAAATTAACATAATCGATGACGTGATATTTTTTTAATTTTTTTTCCAATGATGAAATGATATTGTCTTATGGTGACATATCAACATTACGATTATTTTTTAAACAAAAAATAATTAAGTGATCAAAAGAGAAGAAAAGTGATTGTTAGTATAATAAACACATAGTTTACCCATTTTTTTATTAGTTACGTCAAATAAAGTCAAAACTTAACGTTAAATGTAATTTTGAAAAATAAATAACTAGGTGATCAAAAGAGAAGGAAAGTGATGGTTGGGATAGTAAACATATAGTTTACCCATGTTTTCCATTAGTTCCGTCAAATAAAATTGAAGTGTAATCATACGATGATATATCCGATAATATGACGTATATTTCGATGTTTTTTTTTGTCAATCTGACAAATAATTACACATTTAAAGCAATATAATAAAAATGTCTACATGTATATAGTATCTCACTACATATTTTAAAAAATAAGTCAGGTGAAATTAAAACAGTAAATTAATTTGGAATAGAATTCATAATAGATTATTGTAAATTTGTAGTGTTTAATATGAATTAATAGATTAATAAGTAGAGATATTACTAAGATAATTTTATGGGGATAAATCACGTTTCACATTCAATGGACAAAGATAAATATATATTTTACGAGTGGTGGTGCAGGAATGAGGATTAAAATTAAACCTGATGTGGATGATGAGACAAACGTAAGTATGACTTTATACTCGTCTTATTTGTCTGTCAAGTATACATAATAAACATATTTGAAAAGTAAACATTTTAAAGAACTAATTTTGATAGCACTCAATTCACATTTATTATTATTATTTTGGACGAGAGTACTCATCGAATATCGATTTCTCAATTCTCAGGTAATTTGAACACATTCTCATCGAATATCGATTTCTCAATTCTCAGGTAATTTGAACACATTCTCATATCGTAGGTAAAATACAACGGGATTTAGGTGGATCTCGGAATTCAAGTTGGTAGTAAAACGAGGATGATTTTAGTCTTGCGAGTCGCGGAGCCGAGATGATTTTTGATATTGTACTCGTAACATTTTATGAAATAGGGATGAAGATGAAAATTCTTGACAAGAATAAATACGGGTGGAGCACTCCACACTTGTTCCTTCCAATTGACTTATTATACCGATGATCGTAGAAAAAGAAAGACGGAAGTAATAAAATTTAGTAAATGGATTAAATTTCTAAAAACACATAGTAGGGACTTTCTTTTATAAAATTTGACCATAAATAAATATAATCTATAGATGCAATATGCTAATTTCTCAGCAGCATGCATAAAACTCTGAATCTAGAGATCACTTGACGTAGATATGGGCTTTACTGGGCTGAAAAAGGAACTCGGGTCCTCCCTCCGAGTCCGACCCTTTTTATACTTGGGTTGGTCTATCGGCAAAAAGGGTAAAGCCGTAGGGGCAAACATGGAAACTGGGATGGAGCGGTGTTTGGATCCTGAAATTTGAAATTCAAAAAAGTTCCGTTGAGAAACGACTTTTGCCTTTTTTTTTTTAGTTTATACAATATTTGATTTTTGAAGGGAACGGCTATATATATAAACGAAGAAACAGATGAAAGCGATCTGATAAATACAAACAACGTTGAGATTGTTGGGTACTCTTTTGATTTTAAGAGGGGAATCGAAGGAAGAAATGGAGAAAGAAAGGCAAATTTCAGCGATGGAGGCGTTCGAGAAGTTGGAGAAGGTGGGAGAGGGAACTTACGGGAAGGTTTACAGAGCAAGGGAGAGAGCGACGGGGAAGATCGTAGCCTTGAAGAAGACGCGCCTCCACGAGGACGATGAAGGCGTCCCTCCCACCACTCTCCGCGAGATCTCGATCTTGCGCATGCTCTCTCGCGATCCTCATGTCGTCAGGTCTTTTTTCTTTCGCTCTTTCTTCTCGTTCGTGTGATGATTCCACTCACGAATTTCATTTTGATTTGATCTGAAATTTTGTTCTCACAGATTGATGGATGTTAAACAAGGGCAAAACAAAGAAGGAAAGACGGTTCTGTACTTGGTTTTTGAGTACATGGATACCGATCTCAAGAAATACATCCGTTCCTTTCGCCAAACTGGGGAGAGCATTCCGGTCAACATTGTCAAGGTATAGTTCTCTCCCTCTCACTCCTTTTCTTCTTTCATAAATTAGCCCTGGAAAAGGCAAATTCGCATTTTGGTCCTTCAAAAAACTAGAGTTTAAGTCAAGCTCCTAATACAAAATGCATGGATTCCCCTCTTATTTTGTAGGCTACCAGGCAGAGTTAACATCTACTTTGTTCGTTCTGTATTTGTTAATGCTTGTGATCTTTGTCAACAGAGCTTGATGTACCAACTGTGCAAAGGTGTTGCCTTCTGTCACGGCCATGGAATATTACACAGGTTGTTAAGCCTGTCCCACCTTTTTTCCCCTATGTGCTCTGCACCAATATTTCAGTATATTCAATAACAACTTAATCCTCTCTCTTTCTCTCTTTGATTGACGCAGGGACCTTAAGCCTCACAATCTCCTCATGGACAGAAAGACCATGGCGCTTAAGATAGCCGATCTCGGCCTTGCTCGTGCTTTCACTCTTCCCATCAAGAAGTACACTCATGAGGTATTAATAGTGCTCTACTACTGCTAATACTTGCATACTAATATTATCATTCAAACTCCTAATTTTGTTAGTAAATGTTTTTTCAGATATTGACCCTTTGGTATAGAGCACCTGAAGTTCTTTTGGGGGCTACACATTATTCAACTGCTGTGGATATGTGGTCTGTGGCCTGCATATTTGGTACTACTCGCCATCTCTACATCTATTGTTATCATTATCCACTGATCTATTCCCATATTCATACCTGTGTTGCTCAGATTTTTCGTTAAAGCATGTGTATGACACTAAATATGAATCTGATCATACCTGTGTCTCATACAAGTCTATATTCGATGCATACCAAGTAACAAATATTCATACTATCTCAGAGTTTTCCTTAAAGTACATGTCTGATACATGACTATATTCGATCCACACCGAGTAACAAATATTCATACGAATTTAATCATACCCGTGTCTCATGCATGTCTATATTCGATGCATACTGAGTAACAAATAGTCATAGTAGCTCAGATTTTTCATTTAAGTATGTGTATGGCACTAAAATATGAATCTAATCATACGGTCATACCCATGTCTGATACATGTTGGTATTCGATACACACCGAGACCGAGTAACATAGATTCATTCTACTTGATTAGCTAAGCAGTGTTTTTTATTCATTCTAGCCGAGCTGGTCACCAAGACTGCCTTATTCCCCGGAGATTCTGAATTGCAGCAGCTCCTTCATATTTTCAGGTCCATTCTCATGCCCCTCTCCACTCTCTATATCATCCATTTTTTGGTGTTGCGTTCCCATTTGATCTGTGATTGTATTATTTTTTTTCAGGTTGTTGGGTACTCCAAATGAACAAGTGTGGCCCGGACTGAGTTCACTTCCAAACTGGCATGAGTATCCCCAATGGAGCTCCCAGAGTCTGTCATCGGCTGTTCCCAATTTGGACAGCGACGGGCTCGACCTGTTATCGCAAATGTTGCAATATGATCCCGCCAAGCGTATTTCGGCCAAGAAAGCTATGGAACATCCTTACTTTGCGGATCTGAAGAAGGATTATCTTTGAAACAGCACAAAGAAGGGAAGTTTCATAGTGGAAACCTATCTGCTTCTCTCAAGCATTTGTAGTATTAGGATTACTAGTAGTGTCTTCTTATGATTTGTTTGCTAAAACTTTGGTTCATGAACTAAGTGAGAACGAATGTATGGGTTGTATGTGCTTATCTCATTCTGAGCAGCCATTCTAAGAAAGCTATGAACGAGGTCTGCTCGTTATGATGTGGCAATGGACAAATGCACTTTGATTTGTGGTAATCAAACCTGACGAACGTTTCTTTACCATAACTACTTGTTCCGTTTACATGCTTCTTAATAAATTAAAAATAATAAACGAACTCAATTTATAAAAAGAAATACATTAATTAAATTTTAAATTTTGATATAATAGAAAGACTGTCATATTTAATTTAAACCATGTAAAATTAGGATAAAGTACACAAATGATCCCTTATTATATGGTGTTGCTTTTTTAAATTTCATACTTATTAAAATATATAAAACGGTCCCCGATTATAGGGTGTTTGTTTTGTCGAGTTTACCTATTATTAGAAGATACAAAATAACATCACTATTCATATGTTCCAAACTCATCATTTTTTGTTAAAAAATTAGCGACCATCAGAGTTGGACGTTAATATGTTGACTAATATATTATAAAATTTGATCCCACAACCAATTAAGCTGTATTATGTAGATCAGCTCAATATTTACATTATGTTGTCGAGCCAATGCGCGGAATATTGTGTCGTCAAGCATGTGCTTTAAAGCAACAGTGATGTCAACAAACATTATTAAAATATGATTTTATCATATCTTAATCAACATATTAATGTGACGACAGTCAATTTGTTAATAGAAAATGACGAGTTTGGAACATATGAATATTCAAACGACTATTTTGTAATTTTTAATAGTCAAATACTCAACAAAACAACGCCCTATTGTCGAGGACCATTTTGTAACTATTAATTGTCAACGAACTTAACAAAGAAACGTCATATAGTCGGAAATCATTTATGTACTTTACTCCAAAAATTAAGTCTTAACCCTTAATTTTTTCTTGAATACTTCTAGGGTCTATGTCAATTTCGGAATTAGACAAATTAAACCATTTTTTTAATAAAAAGGAGCTCAAGCAAGCCATAGGATTAAGCAGGGACACGTTTACAATACGGAGGGACCATTGATTTCCCGATGGAGGAGTTCTTGAATGACCGACGGTGGAGAGTCGATAGTCAAAAATTGTGGTGCAGTAGGACCTGGAAGTTTAGTTGTATGGTCTGCAAACATATTGCATTCGCGGGGTAAGCAAATAGGAAGATCCAAGGAGTGTTATTTTAGTTTGTTGACGATGCACAAACGTAGTTACTTGAATTCAAATCTTTAAATAAGAGTAATATTTTTTACCATTTAAATCACTCAATGAATTATCTAATATGATACATGAACTATTATTTTATGTATTATTGTAGTATTGAGAATTTTCATTAATTGATTTGAGACTTAGTAATAATGTTAACCCATATATCATAACAATATTCACAATAGTAGTTTGTGTCGAGTCGGGTCAAATTTTTGGTTCATAAAAATTAATTTTCTTTCACATACACCTATATACATATATGCATTTATAAAATAAAGATCTAATAGAAAAATAGATATTAATATAATTTTTCTTATATATATATATAAATAAGAGATAATTATAATATTATATTAAATCAGTTTGAGGTTTTATTTAAAATTAAGTTTGATCTAACCCAAATTTATTATAAAAATTTTATTAGGACAAAATGAATCGAATTCGAGTCAAATGCTCATCGAATTATGGGTTTTTTTACGTCGTTGGATTTGTTCCTAAAAACAAAAGCAATCTGCATAAGAGGGCCGCCCAAATGGGAGACATAGAGATTGGGCTTAAATGGGTTTGTAGTGTCGCAGACCGAAGTAATGGTTTTGTTATTTTGGAAAGAAGGCAGATGGGGATGGTGGGACGAAGCGAGAGACAGGGGAATCGAAACATCCAGCAGCGTAAGCCACCACACCACTTGTGGGCAAAAAGAGCAAAGCACCCTTTACTGGGTTTTGTTTGTTTCTACGTTTGTTGTTTGAATTCATTTACTAGCATTATTATGCCAATAAGGAAGAATGACCCGAGCAATCAAGCCAAGCCACGGGCGTCACAGAAAAGGAAAGAGACTCTGCATTTGGTAGCTAGGTTGGCAGAGGCGAGAGAAGAATCCCAATCATAATTCAACAATTCCCCAGCCCCAGGTGAAAGAAAAAAAGTGTAACCGTTGAAGTGTGTAAGTTCCTGCCTTTAACGATACTTTCTATGTCAATGTTTAGTCCCATAACAAGTGGGCGCTGACTGCTGCTCCTCTATCTCTATTTAATGGCTATATGTTTTGGGATTCACATTTAACATTCTCATTTGATTGTCTCTTTATCTCTCAAAAGCCCTTTCAGTTTTCTTCTCTTCTTTTTCCCTGTAGCAGGCGAGTTTATTCTTCAACCAGCAGTTTTTACTTGTATTTCAACTGTGTTTAAGTTATTGGGACTTTAGGGCACACTGATATTGCTCTATCTTTTTGTTTAAATGTTTTCTCTTCAATTTACATTATTTCCATTTTGTATGTCTTCTGTTCTTCCATATGTGCCTTTTAATTTTTTTTCTGGCTCTGCTTCTTTCTCTTTGGACTAGGAAACAACTCATTTGTTTCTTTACGTCAGTGCTTCGGGGATTTTTTTAAAGATATATATGGTTTTGATAAAACAACTAGGAGTTAGGGTTCAGCTTTCACCATTGTATATGCTGATATTGTATGGCATATTTGACAACTGAGCTTTTTGGAGATCACCATTTTGTCTTGCATTTCTTAAACAATCTTTTCTTTTTGTTAATTCAACTGTTGATGTAGACAGGAGAATCTGTATAAGCAAAAATGGAAGATACCGAAATGCTGGAACAAGAACTGCCCGAGGCTTCCCAAGTTAACCTTGTTGATGCTGCTGTCCAACAGAAACAGCCCTCAAACCCCACTGAGGATCATAATACCAATGAAACAATTGCTGATGAGACCCTAACCATGACCACTGATGTTGACATGACTGATAATCCACCTTGTCCCGAGAAACCCAACGACAAATCTTCTGCCGATGCTCCTCCTGCTGAACCTCTAGAGAAGGAAAGCAATGGAGATGCTGCTCTGCTTTCTTCTTCTACACCTATGTCTGAACCTGAGAGGGTGGAGAAACCAAATAGTTGGTTGCTGGATCCTGAGGTACATGAAAGAAATGTCCTCTAAGATCTGACATTAAAGAAAAAAGTGGTGATTATTCTGATTATCCTATTTTTAACTCACTTTGTTATTTGGTATGTAGATGGGGGAGGCTGATGAAGCTGGAACACTAGAGGATAGAGCAGCATTCATGAAGGAGCTGGAAAGTTTCTATAAGGATAGGTCATTGGAATTCAAGCCCCCAAAATTTTATGGAGCACCGCTGAACTGCCTTAAGTGAGTTTGTGGATCCTTGATTTGAAATTCCAGGTTATGAGTCTACTCTCTCAGAGTCTAATACGTGCTTGCACTTTATGTAGGTTGTGGAGAGCAGTTATTAAATTGGGTGGCTATGAAGTGGTATGCATGCATATTCTGCAATCATTAATTGACTGTTTTAGCTTTTTCTCTGAACCCTTAAATCATCCTTTGGTATTCCTATTTACTTCATGTAAAAAGCATTGACGAATCAGATGTGACATTCAATCTGATTTATTAATATGTATGATGATGCATTATCCTAGCTAACTACTTTAGGCTTCAACAAGTAAACGGTTACAAACAATCCAATTTCATTTATATATAAACTGATTTGGATCTGTTTCTTGTTTTGGAAGGTCAATAAGATTAAATTCTAGCAAGGTCTTGTTATAGTTATTAGAAACACTCATTGCCAAGTCTCCAAAGTTGAAATTTCCAATCAACATGACTATTACACGAGTGTTATACTATCTCTGGATTTTCCATTATCCTGGCTAATGACTGTGGGCCTCATCAAGTAAAAGGTTACAAACAATCCTATTTTAGTTACATGTAAACTGGTTTGGATCTATTTTTTCTTGTTTAGGAAGGTGAATAAGATTAAATTCTAGCAGAGCTTGTTTTAGTTATTAAAGATGCACTAATTGCTAAGTTTACAAAGTTGTAAATTCCAATCAACAAGATGATTACACGTGTTATAGCATATCTATAGTTGCCGTTATGATGTCACATAATTGCTTCTGTTTAGGGCACAAAATTGATTACCACACATTCCTATAAGTACAAATAAATTCTTTAGGATTTGACTTGAAAGCTTCCCAAAAATGATTCCGTAACACTTAGAAGAAAATTTATGTTTTTTTCATATACATAGGGTTTTCAACTTTTTTAATTCCATAAGAATTTGTTTTGGACATTATTGTTTGTATCGAGATGCCATTTTGTCGAGATGCCTTATCTCTTTGTCTGGGAAAATGAATGTTACTTGGAAATTTTTTTGCAGCTTTTATAACTGTTACTGAATTAAATAGGAAATAAGAATTGAAGTATAGATGTAGTTAAATTAGGCGATACCCTTTGAAGAATATAAATCTTACTGTTTAACAAATGAGATTTTCTTTTATGTAAATGAAATATTGCAGGAGTCGTGGTTTGAAAGGTATGACATGAATCCAAGACTAGGGCTAGGGAATACGAAGCAATTCTCTTTGTTTTAGTTTATACGTGAAGTGAAATCTGAGATTTATCAGTTTTTGGCTTATTATAGTTGTTAATAAGGGAAGAAAAAGGAAACAGTTATTGGGGAAAATATTACATGTATGTTTTCTTATTGCCAAATCATATCCATGTTCTGATATATAAGATTTATCTTAAAAATGCCTTATCATATGAGTGTTCTCTATTCACTTCTTCTTAACTACTTCACTTTTACAGCTATGATATTGGGGTTTTACTGTTTCCTTTTTCTTTTTGAATACACCGGATAAATGGGAAGGGGGTAGGGATTGAGTCCAAGCTCCGATGCCATACAACACAATTATTTTGCCACTAGGCCAAGAATTTAAGTTTATTTGATTGTAATTTGACAAGTTTAGTGTTTTAAAGCATATTAGAGCAGGATAACTCCTTTAATTGTGATTTTCTATATAGTGATTGTGTGACTCATGAGCAAACTTTTAATGATACATTAAATTGACTTCTGAAGAGGTATTAATAATTGATGTATTAGCAAAGTGAAGACATCTCGACAAAATGGCATCACGATACAAACAATAATAATACACTACAAACATAATGCAAGACACACACATTTGAAGGTGGCTAAGTTAGGGTGTGACTTTGCAGGATGTCATAGTTCTAGGTAATTCTGTTTAGAGTTGGATTACAGAGTTAGTTGTCTCAAAACATTTTTAGAAAGCTTTTGTGGTAATTTATCAAAAACAATTTATATCTGGTGTTGATCTTTATCTTTGCGTCTTTAAATGGGTTGGTACATAATCTTTTTTCTGTTGAGAGGTATACAGAAGCTTGATTCAGGAAGTTTTATATAAAATAATAAGTATGCGATTGATCAGCCACTTTTCCATGTCCTCCGTTCTGTACTAATAATTTGTATTTTCTTAAAGCTTCCTAATGGTCATTTAGCAACATGACTCGATTTGATAATTAGGGAGTGATTATATATGATATAAGTTCCTCACAGTCTGATGATAAACTGAATGCATATTCACTCTCTAAATCCTTGTTTCAATGAATAAGAGTTTTATGTCCTTTAGGTTACCTTTTGGCAAAAATTATTAATGTGTTGATCATTTACAATACAACCTGGCTATTATATGTTTTGCTCTAAAATCTGGGTCATGATCTGTGGGGCATTGTTTGTGATATTTAATGGTTGGCAGATTGTTGGATTCACTTGTTTTGTTGGGAGTTTTCTCATGTTTCAAATTGGAATTCATCTGCTTTTACACCATCAATATTTAAAAACTGATTTTTCACAATGGATACATATAGGTGACTGCATCGAAGTTATGGCGGCAAGTGGGAGAGTCTTTCAACCCCCAAAGTAAAGAGAAATATAGACGGTGTTTTTTTTTAAATGCGCTTTTTTATGCAAAGTTCTGTTCAATCTCAATGGTTTTTGGGTTGCATTTGACCTGAACACAAAGTACTTTACATGATATGCTCTTTGCGGAAGTATATGTTATTCTCTTGATTGACTTTGTTGTCTAATTCTTTCTTTCTCCCAGGACCTGCACAACTGTCTCTTGGACATTCCGCATTTTCTATGAGAAGGTATGCTTTTTTGGCTGGGATAACTAGCTGCCTTATTGTATGGAGTGTGGGTACAATACATGTAACTTTACCCTTGCTATGAGAAGAGGTTGTTTCCATGCCTTGGAATTGTGACCTCTAGATCATAATGGGCCAGCCTTGTAGTTTTGCCAAGACATTCCTTAATTGACACATTTAATTAAATTTAAACTACCAAGTGAAAAGGAAGAAAGAAAAGAAAAGAAAACAAGTACCAATGCCTATGCCCTTTCCTTCAATAACGTTCTTCTTATGCTGGGAATGAATTTGGGGGTTATTTTGAGCATGTTCTTTGTAAAAGTTATATTTCTACCTTGTGCTTTTTAGAATAGTGTCTATATGAGACAGTCTCTACTTGTTTGTGCGGAGTAGATGTTTTGCCTGCCTCCTCCCCAGCATATCTTTGAACCACTAAATGAAATCAGCGTAGTTTTTTCTTCGTATAATCAAAATCATAGTGAAAATTTTCAAAGGCATGCAGCATGCTTATCTGAACCAAACTAAATAATAAACATGTGGCAAAATGATAGCAGTGCCAATATTTCTTGTAACCTGTCGTATCTTTGAACCACAAATGAAACTAGTGTAGTTGTTTCTTGTATAATCAGAATCATAGTGAAAATTTTCAAAGGCCTGCATATCCTAATCAAACTAAATAAACATGTGGCAAAAATGATAGCAGTGCCAATATTTCTTGTAATCTGTTTGACTGCTTGATAGGGTAACAAGTTGTCTCCCGCCAGCACATAAATAAGTAAATAAATAAAAAGGAAAGTTTGTTGATTTAATCATTTTTTTTGTAACAATAATTGTATTTGAGGCTGTGTTTCATATTGTCTGATTATTTTATGGTTGAGCAGGCACTATTAGAATATGAAAAGTATAAGAGGGAGAACGGCGAGATTCAACTTCCTGCTTCTTTACTCCCTCATGCAAGTGGCGGAAAGGAGGTAGGATTTTATTTCATATTAGGCAACAGTCTGGTGATATCTTTTGAGTTTTCCATCTTCGATTCAATATGCTGTTGTGAAGATGAATTCTGCACAAGTAAACTAATGACATTTGAACGCTTATACTACCATTTGTCCTAAGGCTTACTTTTTCTAATGTTTTCCAAGTTTCCCATGCAATCAAGTGGCTTCCTTCCTGGGTCAGGCAGGGCACGCAGGGATGCTGCAGCTCGTGCCATGCAAGGTTGGCATACTCAACGTTCTGTTGGATATGATGAGGTTACCGAGCCTATTATTAAGGTCTGTTGAATATTAAAACATTGTTATCATCTCTAATTTTCGATATTGTTGTATTCCTGTTTTTGGACCATTTCTTTTAATGCAAAACTCTAAGTTGTACAAGAATGAATACCTCTATACAGGATAAGATCTCGAGTCCTACTCCGAAGCGTGAAAAACATCTCAAAAACATTGGTATTCTGCTATATGTTCAGATCTTTCTATTCTAATTTAAAAGGATAAAAACAAAACAAAACAAAATTTCAAGATTATTAGAATAATGTTACACAAATACACTAAATTGTACCTTTAGTCATGAATTTTCATATTGTTTTTGGTTTCTTTTCCAGGTTTGCAGAAGCAGAAGACATCAATAAACATGGAATCTGGACATGAACCAGATAAGCAGTTAATACTTGTTAATCGCTTAGCTATATGTTATGTTTATTTAGGGTTTTTTTTATCCGTCTCTATTTACATTCTGCATAGTCGAAAGTTTAAGTTGAAGATATAGATGAGCTTTCATTTACTTAATTATGAATCGTTCTTCCATAAAAAAAATGAAATATGTGAATGATTTACGACTTCTTAATTTTATATAATTCAAACAATCATATTCTTGATATATCTTATTGCTCCCTTTCCTGCTAGGAACATCTTACTTGAAAAAATGAGCGAGTGCAAAGACTGTAGACATAAGCATGCTCCTATTTAAATGTACAAAGAACTTTAAGCACCAGTCCTTTGTTCCTAAACTGTAGAAGTTTAAGAACCCTTCTATAGTGGGCTCATCTAATTCGCTATAGATGTTTCATATATCCTTTAAGAAGGCCATAATTAACATTAGCCCTATCCATCATCATTTATTGTTCTTTCTGATCAATGCAATTTTTCTTGTGTAGACTGATTACAGAGATTGTTGATGTTGGAACCCCTGCTGATTGGGTGAAGATCAATACGTGCAACTGTAAGTATACCTTCCTTCCTACCCAGTGTACACACAGATGAAAAGATATTACAAAACTGATTTCAGTTACAATCAGTATCGAAGTAACTTGTGTTGGGATTTTGAGTTCCGAGTTGTTTCACTGGCCTTAAAATGGACAGGAGGACTGCTATGAGGTATATGCTCTGGTCCCTGGACTCCTGCGTGAGGAGGTATGCGCTTGTCCTGAAATCCTTTTTAAAAGATGTGACGCAAATTAGTAAACATTTGGTATGATCTTTGACAGTCTGCAGCAACTTGTACTTTAGTATTTCCGGATGATTACATAGACAAGTTTGCAAATATTCATGTGGCTGTTGTGTTTTTCAGTAATTTACTGATGCTGGTATCAATAAAGGTTCTACTAATTAGTCCTATTAGTTCCCAAGATTTGTTAGATTGGTTAAATTATATCTGAAAATATTTTGGATTCACATGTTCTTCCTAAGCTATGGTGATCATCAAGAATTAAATAGTTATTACTGGGGGCTTTGGTCCCTTCTCGACAAAATTTTAGCTGCTCTTCTGCTTCCAAATACGCGAAAGTCTTTAGTCCTTTTAAATTTTGCTACTATGATTTTCATATACTTGTGATTGGAAAATATGTTTGGCGTTTCATAATACATCCTGCTTTAGTGTCTATGATTTTTTCCTGGATGTAAGACTGAACTCGTTTTTTCGTTGGATCTAGGTACGGGTTCAATCAGATCCTGCTGGACGTTTGGTTATAACAGGTCAACCAGAGCAAGTTGACAATCCTTGGGGTATCACCCCCTTTAAGAAGGTATTTCTTTTAATTTCTTTATCCAACAAAAGAAAATGCACACGAGATAACCATGTCCTCTAGTCCACAACTTTTTGCTTGAGATTTGAAATAGGAGGAATTAATCTCATCTTTGGCGGGCATTAATTTTTTTAATTTCGTTTAGTTTCTTTCTAGTTTATCATCGTATTTGAGATACTAATGTTAAAGAGGAAAGATATATTGAGCTGACCTTAATTTTGTGTGGTTTGTACAGGTAGTGAACTTACCAGCGAGAATTGATCCACTTCAGACATCTGCTGTTGTTAGCTTGCATGGTCGACTCCTCGTGCGTGTCCCTTTCGAGCAGGGATCAGTTTGAATCTCATCATGTTTAGATTAGGTGGCTTTCCTGACTCATTTTAGGAGAAATTTAATTAGAATCAAACTTGGTATTGATGAATTAATTTTAATTTCCTTGTGGCTATTTATATCTAAGAATGTTGGAACTAGTTGAAAAGAACTTTGTGTTGGAAAGGGAAGTTAGTAATCTCTTCAAAAATCAAATGGTGAAGGTGAGTTTGGATTTGGTAAATTAGTGTAAGTTTCAAACCTTGCAAGCAAAAGTTTGAAGTGTTTTGGACATTATTCTCTGGCAAATTGTTGGGATAATGATATGGGCAAAAGCAATTCCCCAGATAGTACAAATGGAGTTTTATTCTCTAGGACGGAACTGTGTAGGGGGTACAGGCGGTAGTCGGTCGGACTTTTCGGTGACATCATGGAGACGTTGGAACTGCAGATGTCTTCTGCATGAAGCCTGGACGTCTGGACTATGCCGCTGCAGGCATGCATGGAGCATTGGGAAGTCGTCGGGAAATCGTCCGACTTCCCTCTATACTGTTCTTTTCACTAGTTTCAAAAAGAATCTTCCAAGGACATTGAATGAGATATTTTTTTTCCCAGATCATTATCCCAACACTATTTCCATTATTCTCTGGTACTCTTCGTTTATTTAAGAATAGTAGATGACAGATATGATATCGTGGCCTAGGTTTATGCCTGGCCAGGCAGCACATGTTAATGGCCTCTGCGTCCCCATTATTAGTACTATGTTTTCTCATGCCGAGATTTTGTTCATCTATTATGCAATTTGGACTATTTTTGTGTTCAACCCAGTCTGTATTTGCAGGTCTTAGAGGTGTTGATGGGGCACACACAATGTTTGGGAACTTTTTTTATTACAAAAATTAGGGTTTATATTCAAGATATTATATACCTACGGCTTCAATGAATGAAGAACAATAAAGCATGATTGTCGCAAGCAGCATCAACCTTGTGGTTTTGTGGGGGCCCCTTTCAGTTTCCTGACTTGGACAGTTCCTTCAGCAGCATCCTTGTGGTTTTATGAGTACTATTATAGTTTCTTTGGATCCTTTTATCACTCATCATCTTTATAAAATATCTCTATTAAGATCAAGAAAGATAATTGAAATATCTTTTTCATTCGTTCATATTGTTTTTTTTATAAAAATATATAAGGCTTTGATACTTATTGTGTGATTATCGATTATGATTCTTTATCGGAGAAAGATGATTGGAACTACCTTTTTCATTTGTGCATTTTTTACTTTTTATAGAGAATTTTTTTTTTATATATTAATCAACAATCATCTAGTTCTCAATTATAATTCTTCAATAAAAAAAATGATTGAAACTATCTTTTCTATTCGTTTATTTTTTACTCTTTATAAAAATAAAAGATTATGATTTTTACTAGTACTCGTTCAATTATCGATTATAATTTTTCAGGTAATTCTGCTGTATAGCAAGCTTAATATATGGTTTAACAAAAGATGTTATCGGAAATGTTAATATATTTTTTAATATTTTTGATAAAACGTTACCTAAAACATTATTTTTCTTACCGGAAATGTTAATTTCGCTATTTAATGGAGTTTTTAACATTTTCGGTAAAGCGTTACTTAAAATATTATTATTTTTCACAGAAAATATTAATTTCGCTACTTAATTTTTTGTAAAAAAATAATAATATTTTAGGTAGCGTCCAATATTAACATTTTTAGTAAAAAATAATAATATTTTCGGTAACGTTTTTTCTTAACCGTATATTAGGTTGTCTTTCATTAGATATTGCCTAATTTTTCACCTAGATAAAAAAAGAAACTATTTGTAGCCGTCACATTCCTTTAGCGGGCGTTTGGTTCATGTAATCTTGGATTACCGGCGGAATGGAATGTCATTCTCTCGTTTGGATTGCAAACATTCCCAACCTCCGGTAATCCTTTATTCCCAGTAGTGGTTTTTTGGGGGTTTATTATCAGGAATGTAATTCACTCCTTCCCTTATGTATTGTTACATTCCCGACGTTTTGGATTAAAATACCCTTAATTTTTTTCTTCAAAAATATCATTCTTCTCTCGTTGAATAAAAAAATTCTACGAATGTTAAATTGTAAATTTATAAAAAAAAGTTCATAATTAGAATTTTATATAAAATTTAGAGGTTAAAATAAAATTTTATCATTTCATTAAACCTATTTATCTTTTAAATTTTGTAAAAAAAATTATATAAATTTTATAAATTTAAAATTTTAAAAAATATATATAAATTAATTATAGTAAAATTATAATAGAATTTAACTTGTTAAAAAATAAATATATAATAAAGATAATTTGGTAAAAATATACATTCTAATAATATTTTATTTCTTTAACTAAATACTGTAATCTTACATTCCTGTTAAACGAATCAAACACAAAAATATAACATTCTTAATAATCTTATTCCCGCCGATAATTTTATTTTTATTAATAATCTTATATACCGTCAATCAAACGCATCCTTGTACGTATCAATAAGTATTGTGATGAACCAATTGGATTAGCCATAGGTATAACTCCCGACCCCTGGAGCTGTCTTTGATGCTTTCTTTTACCTTATTATTATTTTTTTGTTTGTTTTGGTTCTTCATCATGATGAGTATACTACCCATCATCTCATTCTCTCCATATTCCATACGCCCTTCATCTCTCATCAACAATGAACCGAGTTAATTTCTTATCAATTCCCCTTTACCTTAATTACTAGTGTTTTCCCCCCTTGATCTTCTTGTTCTGATAGTATTATAGCTTGAGTGTTCACTGTGTTTGCTAGTTGCTACCCATCAAGCTTCCTTGTCCCTTTGTACAGAGCCCCAAACCCTACCCCAAAACTGTTCACTTCAGCTTTCTTCTTGTCCCATCTAGGGTTTTCCTTTTCTCCATCTCCTTTATTTCTTCACCCCCTTTTTATTCCCTAGTTTTATTATGATCATATGATTCCGCTTAGTAGTAATCCTTTCTTTCCTGTCAAAATCCAATCATCATCCTTCACCATTGTTGTTTTGTTCCCTTAAATCCCAAACGATTCTGGGTCTGTCTTTGTTTCCAATTCGAGGGTTTTCCTTGGGTTTTTATCGTTTTTAAAAGAAACAAATTGGCTTTTTATTCTCTCTGTTCTGGGGTTAACCTCGTTATCAATTGATTTGTTATACTTGGATTTAAATCGGGTCATCTTTGGTCATGGCTTTTCAGCAAATTCCAGGCTCGGGGCTGAGTTCGAGTTCAGGGTTTCAATACATGAATTCCCCTTTTGGAGATACGACCTACACCAAGGTCTTTGTTGGGGGACTCGCTTGGGAAACCCAAAGCCAAACGATGCGTCGCCGTTTCGAGCAGTTCGGTGAGATTTTGGAGGCCGTTGTCATCACTGATAAGAAAACCGGTCGTTCAAAAGGATGCGGTTTTGTGAGTGTTCATTTTTTTTAATTCCGTTTCAAAGATGAAATGCTACTTTATATATCTGGCCATTGTTGTTATTGTTATGTGAATAATGAAGAACTGGTATTAATTCAATGGTAGTGGCGTGCCCTTTGATTCTATAGCAATGTGTTTTAAGTAAGTAAAGCATTAACTTTATAGAGTGACTCTGTTTCTTCTTGGCTCTGCATGGAGGGTATAAGTGACTTTCCGTGATCCAGAGGCAGCTAGGAGAGCCTGTGCTGATCCAACCCCAGTTATCGATGGCAGGCGTGCTAATTGTAATTTGGCTTCTCTTGGCTGTCCTCGACCTCCTGTTCCTTACGGTATCCTCTCAAATTTGCTCGTTTAGTCTGATCTTATAGCTGATGCAACGTGCTATTTCCAATTCTTTTCCCCTTATTTTTTAAGCATAAAGGAAAACTTTTATTAATATAGTTCAGCAAATTAATAACATTTTCGAGTACAAGGTTATTACTATATATGGGATCTATGAGTATTAAACCCTAAACATTCCTAAGACCGAGAGGTTTAGCCTATCTTTATTAATTTTTTATACAACTTTGTGAGCTTCACTCTCAATTGTACGATTTTTTCTGTTCATTTCTCTTTGTTTTCTCAGTTTCTCTTTCATCTGTTTTAAACTTTTTGAAATTGTCCTTACTATGAAGAAAGTGTCTCTCATTGTTTTTGCAGGGTATTTTCATTTGGTTTACATTCCACTCTTAAGCTTATGGCATCGTACTTATAACTGAACTAATTTTGAATTTGTTTCAGACCCAGTTAGCTTTCCATTTGCAGTTTCTATCGGCTTTACTTATCTGGCTAATTATTGTTCCCTTTTTATCTTCCTAATAGGACGTTTAAGATCCGCTTCTCCATACCATGGAGGTGTGGAAGCTACAAGAGGGGTTTATGTTGGAAGTTTTGGTTATCAGCCACCACTTCCTTACAACTACCAACAAGGAATAATGTACCCTTCGTATGGGTGAGTTATGCTTTCTGATTCAAGGTTTCTAACTATTTTGATTGCTCCAATCATGATTCAATTGAGCTTGGCTTGATTGAGCATAAAATTCTAGTTTGTATGATTTATACTTTATAATTAGAAGGTTTTGTTTTATTAAGTGCCTTAGAGATTTTATTTTAGGTTTCTTTGGGGGGATTTTTAATTAATAATGAAAAAGTAGGATGGGCAAACTAAGTGTAGAATGAGGTACATTTTTCTTTGTTTCCTTGGTAAATTTTGTTGCAGGTATGTAGGCTACTTTGTATAAAGTTTTTTTTTTCATTTAGAATTTTGTCATGTGTGGATTGAGACTTTTCTGCACAAGTGCGGAAACATTTCTTTCATTATTAATGAGCAATAGGCTGTAGCCTTCGCATAAATATGGCTGTATCAGTGTGCTGCACGTGCCTCGTTAACCTGCAATGTAGTTGGGTCATTATGGAAAGCTCGCTAATCAAAGTTCATTTGGGTACATCTCCTTTTGCAGCTACTTTCTCCTATTTTAATTATTCTCCTTGTCTCATAGCAGTTCAAACCGATCACAGCATGCAAAATTGGCCAAGGAGTTTTTAGTCTTTACCTTAGAATTCAGGATTAATTAGTCCAAAGTGCAATCATATGACATGGTGTGATTGTTAATTGCAGAGGATTTGTGCCCGAGCTCAATGATTATTGAACAGGCAAGACCATCATTGTGATTGGATAAGGGGTCAAAAGGAAAAGAAAATGTTAGGAGAAGGGGGGATGTGATTATTCTCATGGGTTGGGTAGTTAGGCTTTATGATTTTACAGATGATGTTTTTGGGCCTTTCCTTGGCTGTTCTGATGTTATGAATAGTATAGTATTCATATCCTTGCTATAACTTCATTGACATTTTAAATTTATTGCCCAACTCCTAATTATGTTTAACTTTTTGGGATCTTTGATATATGTTTATCTGTGCAGGTATGCAACATATGGACCTGAATATGTCTATCCTCAGGTTAATTGCATTTCAAAGTGCAATATTGTGAAAAAAACGAGTAAGTAATGTTTGTGCCCTGATGCTGATTTATTCTTGTTTCTGTGGACAGGGTGCTTACGACCCTTACATGGCTCAGCAGTACCTTCAGATATATGGAGTACCTGAAGCAGCTAACCCGGCTGTTTATCCATATGGGCAAGTGGGTCAAACTGTTCCTAGTGGACTTGGTTTTACGGCTGTACAGGGATATGCAATGCCAAGTCATCAAATATTGCAGTTTGGTGGAGCCGTTGCTAATGCGACAACTTCTCCGATGGCTACAATCCAAACACCATATCCTGGAGGTTAATATCAATATGAAAAATAAATCATTTTGTCCTTGCTTACATATTTAATATCTGGACCACTACATCTTTGTCTTTATATTTCATTGATCAATTTATTTTTGCCTGTCCTTCTAAGAAAATATCAATTACTGAATATAGATGTGAACTAGAAATTATATGGAGAATTGGTGCCCATGAATGAATTTCAGATCTTTAGTTTTTTATCAACTTTGAAAGGTAGCTCTGAGAACCTTATTGCAGACCCAGATGTTTTAAGTTTTTTTATGCATAGAAGACCTGATCAGCCAAGTGTGTTTGTTTATTAGGCATAGCAGCATCTCTTCCAGCTCAACCACAATTTATTGTTCCTACTAAGTTTATGCGAGGTAGTGGTTCTGACCAAACAACTGGGTGAGGAGTTGATCAAGGTGAGCAGTCTCATCTTGGGAAATGAAGTTCTTAGGTTGTCTGGTCCTATTGCCGTAGATTTAACTGTGGCTGATAATTTTTTTCCCATTAATTCAGGTATCCTGAGACTGCAGCAGGACTAAGAACATCAGAACTGTTACATGAGTGGTGGGCTTCAGATCTAGCCTTTCAAATTATTTATTTTGCATTCTACAGGTACTATAAGTTTTCTCATTCCACTGTTCCGTAAAGTTGGTAACGATTATGACTAGGAGAAGTATCACAATGATTGTTTAAAGAACTGAAGAGAGTAGTGTTTATATGTGCTCTGAGGTAAGATGCTTGAGGTTGAATGCATACTGTGAATAGTGTATGAACCCTTAATATCATAAGGGTGTCTTTTGGGGGAGCAATGCAAAGTTCTTACGGTGTTTATATCTTTGTGCAGGTCGTACGTCGTCATACTCACCAGAGAAGTCAATGTTGTCCGAGTCGATCAGATGGTGGAGAAGCAATATAGAGGAAGCCGAAAGGTGTGTCCTTGTTGGTGGTGGTGGTGTCTTTTGACCTTGTATGTATAAAGAACATTATTATACAGCTGGTTGGGAAGCCAGCAGTCATGGGGTTGATGGAGGCTGGAAAGGGTTTCTAGCAACCACATAGGGAATAAAAGATGGTGTAAAAAGAAGAGAAGATAGATGTTAGAATCAACATATGATTCTTTTCATAGTGTAGTAGTCCCAGCATTTGGGTGTATAGATAGATGTCCTGCATTTGGGTGTAATACTGACATTGCCGGTCGGTTCTAGGGTTGCTGCATATTAGTAGGGACGGCATGAATGATAGTGAGAGCCTGATTTCACAACATGGAGGAATCTCTCGGATGCATTTTCCTTCCCAAAAAAAATGATATTTGTGTACAAAGTAATTTTTGCAGTACTTTTCAAAAGAAAACTATTTTCCAACCCAACAAAGATGGCTGCAGTTTAGGGTTGAGAATAAAATTGGTGTCTTTTAGCCTTTTGATTGGAATGAAACCTCAAATCTTAGAACAAAGCAGCAACTTTTGCCTTGGCTACCTGTAGTTATTTCCACATGTATTGTACTTGCTCAAGGTATGTGACGTGTTAGAATATTTTTATATTTTTAATTATTATATATATTATAAATTTTCATATATTTTAAGTAAATTGGGCTAAAAGGGTCACTCTCATATTAGATTTATTCAGTATTTGAATTGAATTAATTGATTAAAAGATTATATACTGGTAATTATAGAAAAATTAAAATATATATTTTATATATTTTTTAATTATCTGCCAATGACAATAATTCTAGTTAGTATTGGTAAGAAATAAAATAATTGATGCAGTTTATTGTTATTTTTCTTTAGTTGATTTAATTTAAAAAAACAAAAGTTTAAGGATTAAAATTAAAAAAGTTTAGTGATTAAAACATTTTAAAAATATTTGAGTATAAAATATTATTATTCAATCTAAAATCTTAAAAAAATCTTCTAAAGTAATATCGGTTCTATTCTATTTTGAATTCTCGATGTTTCAAGTCTCATAGGGTCATGATCTCATTGTTCACCTTTTACCTCGTTTGGTTCACGGTATAACTTGGGAGGAATGTTTTTTTTCTCGGAGGAATATACCCACATTTGAATGGGCCACATTACCAAGTACCAGTAAAAATTAATATCAACAATGTTTTTTTACTGTTTTCTCGAGAATATTAATCCCCATCTCCGGTATTTCATTATTTCGTCGTCGTCGTCTAAAATAACCTTCTCCCCACTTCGTTTTGGCTGAAATCTTCTTCTTCTTCGACTTGGTTATGGGTTTGTGTTCTCAAAATTGAAATTCCCAAAATTGAAATCCCTTTGCAAATCCCTGACTCGTATGTTTACGCGGTTGTGTTGAGAAGTCGTGGGAAAACGAGGGAATTGGGGTTTGGCTGAGGGGTTCATGGACAAGTTTTGAAGAAAGGAGAGGCTTTTCTTGATGGGTTTTTGCATAATTATTTGGTGAATATGTACTCAAGTTGTGGCCTTTTAGAGGATGATGTTTTGGTTTTTGATGGGATTGAGAAGCCTGGTTTGGTTGCTTGGAGTTCCATGTTAAGTGCTTACGTGAAAAATGGGTTTGAAAAAGAGGGTTTGTATCTTTTCCTCGATATGGTTTCTAAGGGAATCGAGTTGGATGCTTTAGTGTTTTCAGTGGTTATCAAGGCATGTTCCAATTTGGAGCAGTTGAATTTGGGAAGTCAACTACATGGTTTGATGATTAAGAAAGGATTTTGGGAAGCTTTTGTTTGTTTCTGGACAATAGTGTAATGGATTTTTATGCAAAACGTAAGGATTTGAAAGGATTAAGACGAGTTTTCGACCATCTGTTGAGAAAGATTTAGTTTCATGGAACACATTGATCATGGGTTATGTACATAAATTTCATTACTTTGAAGCTCTTAGGAATTTCAGAGTTTTAATGCATCAAGTCTATTATCGTGATGATTTCACCATTACAAGTATTCTCAAGACAATTTCGAGTTTACACGAGATGGACTATGGTAGGCAGATTCATGGATATATAGTTAGGACCGGCTTAGTATCGAATAACTATGTTATGTGCTCTCTTTTGGATATGTATATCGAGTGCATCGAGCACGAGAGCTTGGAACAGTGGAAAAATGTTCCTTTGAAGGTGTATGTTGGCTTAGAAAGAAGTGAATCCAATGAGAATATTATTATAGCAAGCATGATAAAATGGTGCATGCTCTATGTTATTGAATCTTGACGCAGGGAAAGAATTCCACTCCTTGGCCAGAAAACTAGATGTTCATTCCGATCCATATGTTACAAGTGCTTTGATCGATATGTATTCCAAATGTGGGATGCCAAAGGCAGCTTCAAGGGTTTTCGAAAGAGTAGAAGATCCAGAATCGTAACGAGGTCAACTCTGATCTCTGGACTTTCATGGAATGGGTGGTTTGTGGAAGCACTTACATGTTTCCAAAAAATGCAGCTTAATGGTATTGAAGCAAATGAGTTCACCTTAACATTTGTTATTCTATCTAGTGTGCCTTTAGGTGATCTTAGAAAGGGAAGAGAATTACATTGCAAGATACTCAAAGCTTGTTATGAATAAAATCTTTCTGTAGTTAACATGCTCATAAATCTTTACTCGGAATTATCGGATCACCATCAAGCACTCAAGATATGTTCTTCGATTTCAGATGCTGAGATCTCATGGAATTTAATGATACAAGCTTGCCTCAAGGCAAACGACCATGAAATGATTCACAGACTTCTCAGGAGGATTCAGTCGTGCTCCTGTTATATTGAATCGATCACTGTTTGTGATATTTTTCAGATTATGTAACAGCCCTGTGCATTTGCATATGGGGATGCAAGCTGAGGCTTACATTATCAAAAGAGGTCTTCTTTCGCATCCTATGAGTGCAAACGGTCTCATTCAGATGTATTCCAAATGTGGACAAATTGCAGGGGCTAATTCGGTGTTCAAATTGATGCCCGAGAAGAGTTCTTCATCTTGGACGTCGATCATCTCTGCAAAAGTGGAACATGGACATCTATATGAAGCTCTGACTTTATTTAATGATATAAGGAGGAGGAATAAATTAGTGGACTCAAGCACATTAAAATCAATCTTGAAGGCATGGTTCATCTATTAAAATTTTCGTATGTTTATTTAGTTAAACGTTGATGTAAAATATTAATATATTTTTAGATAAATAATGTAAAATATAATATTATTTATAATTAAAATAATACATGATATAATTACTCTTTTATTCTACCCATTTTTCTTTTAAATTTTATAAAAAAAAATTATATAAAAATTATATTAAAAAATATATAAATTTAAAATAATAAAGTAATATATTTTCGATGATTTTTTATATAAATATTTTCATTTAAATATTTATAATTTCACTTGTTAACACATATATAACAATGACAATTTGGTAAAATATACGTTCCAGTAATCTCATATTCCTTCAACCAAATACTGTAATCATAAATTCCTGCCAAACATACTAAACACAGTAATATAACATTTCCAGTAATGTATTAGGTAATGTTACATTCCGGTAATCTCATTCCCAGAAGTAATGCTACATTCCATGAACCAAACGTACCCTTATCAAATTGACATACTTATTTTTAAGTTAATTTTGATTATTATCTTTTAAAAATAATTAAATCACTTTTAAAAATAAAAATATTGATTAAAATATCAAAAATTTTAAAGATATTGATTATTAAGTTTTGACATTTTAAAAAAAATATAATTAATTAATAAAATGTATAGATATTAAATATTATATTTATTATTATAAATAAAAAATAGGGTGGAAAATAAAAAGTCAACAACAGGTAAAAGAGGAATAGGGTGGAAAAGTGTGTATGATGAAAAGCTGGCGGTGGCTGAACTAATAATAGCAACGATTATTTATTTATTTTTAATTATTCAATTACGGCATAATTATATTTATGAATCAACTACTCTTTACCAAGTCTGATCTATAAATTTGGATTGTTTGAGTTAAATAAAGCTTTATCTCTGAATTTCATCCATCCCTTTTATGAAAATTGAAAAGTTAATCTTTATTTTTTTTTGGATAAGTAAAAATTTTATTATCCAAGCAAACGATCAATACAACACCCAATCAAGGATTAAGAAGCTATGTACAACAAAAATAGTTAGCCTATACCCCAATTATTACAAAGAAGAGAGTTGATATTATCAGTTCTATTAAAATCCCTATTGCTAAGCTGAGCACTAACGATACCCTTAATGGTACTAAACATTTCATCCACCAAACGAGTTCTTCCTTGAAAAATCCTCCAATTTCTTTCCTCCCAAACGGTGTAAATGAAGGAACACCAAGCAATTTTCAATATAGATGTTAGGAGAGATTTACCTTTCCACTTTGAAGTTGCCCAAATGATCATATTATCCCATGACATTTGCGGTTTAAGCAGTTGGTTCAGGTTTATAATGTGCTTCCACAGGCTGTAAGTAATTTTGTAGTCTGTAAAAAGGTGGTTTTTCGATTCCAAGTGATCATTGCAAAGAGGGCATATGAATACTGTTCAACTATGTATTTATGTATTTATTTATACATGCATTGCATTTTATCTATATTTTTAATTTTCTGACTGCCGGAGGTCTTCCACGGAAGCTACTCTCAACCTGGCGTTGGGGGCAGCCTACTACCCTACCTCCCCCTTACCCCATTGCATATGGGAATTGGGTTTTGTTGTTGTTGTTATCTCTCAAGTAGGAAGTCTGTCGAGAATAGCCATCCATGTGATGATGCTGAATTTAGGAATGTGCATGGGAAACCAAATGAGCTTGTGCCAAGGAACTTTGGGATGCTTAACTCTAATCTCCTCCCAAATGATTTAGTTAGCCATAGGAGTAGCATTAAGAAAATGAAGAGCTTCAGTTCTAAGTTTCAAGAGACGTTTAAAACACCAGCTAGCAGAAGAACTTTATGTCATGACTCTAAAGTCATTAGATTTAATCACATAACAGTAGAACTTTATGTCATGACTCTAAGTTAATCTTTAAATTACTCAAAAATAGAGAAATTAATCTTTTCACTTCAACTCATCAGAAGTTAATCTTTAACTCATTAGTCTAAGTTTTATTTTGACTTAAGAAACACTTAGTGAAGATTAGAAAATTTAAAAATAAGAATCTAAAATGTTAATATTCTTTTTTCAATATGATGAGAGTACAATTTTTCTTATTTTCTCTTTTTCTTTTAACATATTAAACTAAATTTAATAATTTATCCTAAATAATAAGGATACATTTGGTTCTCCAATAACTTAGTCCATCTGTCCCTGAATATGACCTAATTATAGTGAGGGTAAAAAAAATTGTATTCGATAAGTTCTCATTCATTACTCAATTTTAATAAAAATTAAGTGTTTTTTTAATTATATAAAAATTAAGATTTAGATTGTGTTTAGAGAACACGTCCATCTTATCACTAGATAATTATAAAAATTAAATTTTATATATTATTAGTTAGATTTTGATATATATATATATATAATATTAATGTGTAAGATATTAAAATTATAATATTAATTTTTTATCATGTTATTAAATTAAATAAAATAATATTTTTCAGTTATTTATATATATTAATAGAAATATATGAAAATTTAAAAAAATTATGTTGACTCAGATTCAGAGTCAAGTTTTGAGTGAAATTATTTAAATATATATTAGTTATATTTTTATAAATGTTTGTAATTAGCTTGAACTTAATTTTTTTAATACTAGATTTCGCCCCAAATTGCTTTACAACTAAGGATGTTGATATCATTTAAAGCCGTAAATTACGTGGTAATTTAAAAGAAACCAACCAATAGGGAAGGAAGTGTATAGTAAAAAGGGAAAGAGCGCGTAGTGAAGTAAATGTTCCTTCAAAATTACAATCGTCTAACCTAATTTTTCAGTAAATTACAGAAACTATTTTTAATTACCAAAAATAAATACTTTAAAATTTTATATACAATATTATAAATTCTATTTTTTTTAAATATTGTTGTTTTTTTTTCATTTTACCTTCAAATTATATTTTTCTAAGTTTACTCCTTCAATCATTATTGTCATCTTACTTTATTTAAAAAAATATAAATTGATATAAAAATATAATTTCAAAGATAAATTAACAAAAAATAATTTAAAATATGAAGTGAATATATATATATAAAACTAAAAATGTAAATCAAGTCTTATTTCTACTATAATTGATTGATAATTATCTAAACCATTAATATATAATTAATAAATTAGATTTATCAATTTATAGAATTTTAAAAATTTTCTTATTGAATTAAAAAAGCTAATTTAGTAATTGTTTACCTTTTAAATGAAAGCCCTTGAGTAAAAAGAAACGAGAAAAATATTTAAAATAAAAAAATTCTGAAATAAAATATATACTGAAACACCTAAAAATTCAGATTTCGCCGCATTTCTTTAGAAAATAGATGTTTGCAGCGCTTTTGCCCTTTGTTCTTCAGAATCTATAAGTTTTTGTTCATCATCCTTCTCTTGATCTCTTAATTTTTTTCTCTTTATTGGTAAGTTATTTGCATTTTTGGGTTTTTTTCCTCATATTTTCTGTACTTTTGGGATAATTGATTATTATTTTGTTATGCACTGCAAATTTTCGAAAATTCTGTAAAATTGTTCAGAAATTCCATGGTTTTTGAGCCATTATTTTAAAAAAAATTGCAGCTTCATCTTTATTAAGAAACACTAAATTCAGTAGATTTGGGATTTAAACTGAAGGATTGCAGCAGTTTTTAGGGTTTTAATTTGGAGTTGTAGTGATTTTGTTTCTTTTTGTATAGAGATTTTTCACCCCGGGATTGACGTGAAAGCTAAGCTTGTTAGACTCATGGCTTCGTCAGTGAATTTTGAAAGCTCCATCAACTGAAAGTTCGTCGCTCAAGTTGAAAATTCAGAGTCCATTTTGATTCATACAAGCTTTTTCAAAAGCTTCCACTTCTCCAGTTTGAGTTCGATCAGTGAGTTCAGTGCTTCAAACAGTGAGCGAGTTCATTTACAACATAATTATTATTAGCAGTCTGCTTCTGGTGCTTCGTGATCTAGTGAAATACTTAGATAAGAGCAAAGGAAAGTACTAAAAAGGCATATATAATTCAATTTTAGAACACCAAGCGTACAGGGGGGAGGATGTCGGGATCTGAGACAGGACTGATGGCCACTAGAGAGCCGTACAGCTTAAGCATGCAACAGACGAGTCCGGTGGCGTCACAGCCGGTGATACAGAACATGCGTTTAGCCTTTAGCGCTGACGGAACAGCTATGTACAAGCCCCTCGCTTCCGCTTCACCCACATATCAGCCGCAGCATGCTTCCGGCGGTGGTGGGGCGGACGGGTCCGCCGGTGGCCTGGCGGTGACACAAGGACAAGGGCAAGCTCTGAACATGAGCATGAGCATGGGGAGCGAGTCTTTGAAGAAGAAGAGGGGAGGCCCAGGAAATATGGGCCGGAGAATACCTTGCCGCTGTCTTTTGTAGCTCCTCCCTCTGTCAGCGTAACCCAATCTAATAGCGGAGGAGGATTCCCCTCACCAACTCCTCAGCCACCACCTTCTGGAGGATCAGCCTCTTCACCAACTTCAACAAAAAAACCTAGGGGGAGACCTCCTGGTTCCCTCAACAAGCCTAAACTTGACGCTCTGGGTACTCTTTCTCTTGATAGTTGATACTTAAATAAAGCATTTTTAATCTTTTAGTTTAATGGATGACTTTTTGCTTTGGATTGGTAGCCACGACATTTCTTTCATAGCTTGGTCTTGCAATGCTTCATACTTGGGAATTAGCATCTAGGAAGAAGGATGTGATTTTCTACTTTTTCTTTTCTTCTCTTTGTTTTGTGGAATATATAGACATATAGTCAGACACACACACGTGGGATGTTGATGACAGGCGAGGAGAACAAATGGGTAATGTGGAAAAATAATAAAGGAATGATTGTTTTGGTTTTGTTTATGTTTTTAGTGTTGGTTTTGGGTTTTAATTTCTGACGAGGCTGGAATCATAGCTGCAGTGCTGAGTAATGATAATAATTAATTAGTAGTACCACAGTACATACTAGTATTTACCACTAAGTAGAGTAAGACTAGAAGTAGTAAAGAGATTATATAAGGATAATCAAACTTAACCAAAACGATAGTCCAAATACCAACATATAGGAATCTGTGATGCTGTGGAATCATGCCTACATCTGTTGGGATCAAGATTTTGATTCAACTTAGGATCAGTTCTATCAGACTTTTAGATTTCAAGCACATAACCAGTGCATCCCTTGCTTCATTTTTCTGTTGCCTTTTTCCTTTTCCAGCCATATCTTCACTCTCTTGTATTTTAATAGCAGCTATCTATCAAGTAATGTCTACCAAGAATGCTTATATATAATATGTTCACACACGTTCCTGAATAATACTGAAGGCTTGCAGCTTTCTTGTTATTACAAGATTTTTGTTTTGTTTGTTCTGTTCTTTTCTTTTCCTTTTTCTCCTTCAATCATTTTTCAATACGAAGCATATGTTTTTTCATTCTATGGTTCGGTCAACCTTCTAAAAGAGAAAAACTCTTAGAAGCCTGAGCTATCTTAGTACTTGGTTGGGTACTATGGTGACATATTTCTCTAAAAAATTATTTTTATTTTGCAGGATCAAGCAGAGTTGGTTTTACGCCCCATGTTGTCACTGTTAAAGTGGGAGAGGTTTTTTCTCTTTCCCCTGTTAACTTCCATTCCGCCTTCCCCTGGTTTTCGTGTAAAACTGTCTTGTTGTTCCCATTTATTAATAATGACATGTTCATCTTGCTGCTAGATGCAAAAATGTGCGTCATGAGTTGCTGAAACCTCTTTTATTTACTTTGCTTTTGTATGGTTTTTCACTTCCAATTGACGTCTTCAGAATTTTATTGACTCTGGAGAAAGAGTTATGTCATAAATGCTTTGCATCTTTCATGTGATAAAACAGAAGGTCAAATTGGAGAATCGGATCAACTTTCCAAAATTCCTCTTTTAGACAACTGGAGTCAATGAGAACAACAAAGAAATACTTGAGTGAACTAAAATTTTAATAATGCTTTTGAGTTTTGCAACTTAATTTATAATCAACTTAAAATAAAGTTATGGTTGGTGAGACTTAGTAGCAAGGAGGAGGTTGTGGGTACTTTTAGGTCCCAGGTTCAAGTCCCACCAAAGTGTGGGTTTAGTCCAGATTTATTTTGGTAATTTAGTTCTGGTGTATTCTTGTTTGTCAAATGAATAAATAAATTTAGTTTTGCTAAGTGGGAATGAATCACATGATCTTGATGATTTTTAAACTGGCACAGTGACACTCCTTAAAGTATATGTTGATACCTTTTCTTTTATTGATTTTTTTGTTCATCAATGTGGAGGATTTTAATCCTTTGCTTCACTGGCAGCCTACCCATCACTCTAAAATTTACTGTGCTTCTTTATGCAATGGATTTGTTCTTTCATTGATATATTACTTGTAGTTAATATGTTGATCTGATGCTAAAATTTTTTGTATCTACCGGGTTTTAGGATGTATCATCAAAAATAATGTCATTTTCTCAGCATGGTCCCAGAGCTATCTGCATTCTCTCAGCAAATGGAGCTATATCAAATGTTACTCTTTGCCAACCAGCAACATCTGGTGGAACTGTAACTTATGAGGTTTGTGATACTCTAAAGGATTAGTATCAAGCCAAAAAAGCTTTTTTTTCTTCCTAGCAACTTTTAGTGTCTGGGAGGGAGGTAAATACTGGCATCTAGACTCTAGAGCATCAATTTGATCGTGCAATTTTTGTATCTCTGTCATGTTCCTGTGTTTTATCGTGTCATAATTGTACTAAAGATATTTTACATTTATATAAAATTGATGCGATAGCGAAACATTATTATGTCTTATCACTTTTTAGTTATCTTCTGTATGTGTCTAATATTGTCAGGTTTAGCATCAACCTATAGATGGATGGTCATATGCTGTTTAAATATCAAATGTATCAGTATCGCCTCTTTAATTGAGTATCTAATATTAATGGCATGCTGCTCCTTTTCCATTAATGGTGCAGGGGCGATTTGAGATTCTGTCACTTTCTGGTTCATTTCTACTGTCAGAAAATGGTGGTCAGCGGAGCAGAACCGGAGGTTTAAGTGTGTCGTTGTCTGGCCCAGATGGTCGTGTTTTAGGTGGTGGTGTAGCTGGCCTTCTAACAGCTGCATCCCCTGTTCAGGTATTTCTTCCGTCTCATTTTAAATTTTTAATTACTGTATCATTTTTTCAGTATCGTGCAATATACGGGGTGAATCAAAGACACTTGGTAGAAGTAAAAGTTACTCTAAATTTAACTTGGTGGAAAATGATAAATATTTTATGATTGATTATATTGTTAATACTCCATTTAAAATATTATAAAAATGTAAAATGTTAATACTCCACACGGTTTTAGACCTTAAAGTTCGATGATATTTACCATTATGTCAACCATCAACCATGTAACATTAGAGCATAGTGCTGCTATTGGCTTTTGGTTCTATACATTAATGTCCATCTCCTTGTATGTAGTATATTTCACGTCTATGGTAATGATAGTGAGATATGTGTTGCTTTTATTGCAGGTGGTCCTTGGTACCTTCATCGCGGACAATCGAAAAGACACAAAGACAGCATACCAGAAGGAAGATCTATCTATCCCACCAAAGCTTGCTCCAGGGGTTAACAGCTCACCTTCTCATGGTACTTTAAGCGAATCCTCAGGTGGACCGGTTAGCCCGGTTAACCAGAGCATGGGAGCCTGCAACGATAACAACCCACATGGTATGTCAAACTTTCCATGGAAGTAAATTGTGCTTTTAAATCGATAGTCTGTAGAGGATCGGGCTAATGTGTTGTATGAGGAACCATTTGTAATTTAAGCATTGTGTATCTGAAGTAGAATTAAGCATTGTGACTCGGTTGCTGCTAGATAGCTAAAGCTAGAAACGGCTGAGTGTTGTTAGTGTTATGCATCTGTAAGGTGTAAGGTTGATGTAAGAAAGAAAAACAGAGAAAAGGATCATGTGTTTTAGCCTTTTAGGTGTTGTGTCTAGTGAGTTTGTCGCTAATAACAGTGAATTCATTTCACAAAAGCTTAATTTTTCCATTTGTAGCCAATCAAACATTCTAGATACACAGCCACAGTAAAGTTAAAAGTACAATACCACAAGTAATTGTCACGTATCATTACTCTCTTCTTGGAAGATGTGCAGTGTCACCGTTTCTAAATTTTATGACCTATCTTTTCTTTTGCGATGTTGGATTAATGTCCCCCACTTCTCTTAGGTGTGACACGATGCTTAAGTTGTCACTTTTTATGCTCTATTCAACTGTAACTGTTATAAGGGAAACCGAGTGCAAAAGTCTGCCAGAATCATCCTCTTACATTAACAAGATCCACTCTTATCACCACCCACCACGTGTATGTGGCTTCTCCGATATGTTATGCAACAGCTAAGAAAAAAACGCAAGCCGTATTCCAATCATTGATAGGAATAAGAAAAGTCCGATAGATCTGAGGAGTGACAGTGGTCCTATGTGTGGCAACCAAGCAGTAGCGAAGTGTCGAATCATTATGGTCGCTCAATACCTATGGATATATTGTCGGTCCGTCCAAACTTTTCCTTTCCCTGTCCTGGAAGTATGAGATGGTTGCTGCTACGCTTTCAGGCGGAGGACACCATTGGAACATATCCAAGCTCCTGCTGTGCTTTCAGGAACGAGAAGTAATGTTACTCCAACCTGTCAAACAAGTGTGATTATAAAAAATAAATTATTTAAAAATTGTCATATCACCTCAACTATCTTCATCACCGAACACCGACACTTTTTCTAATAAAAATTAGAACGAATCATTGAGTATGTATTTCTGGTGCTTTATTCTGAAGTGGATCAATTGTCATGGTATTAGTATCTGTTTAAAATATTAATATATCAAAATAATTTTCTGTAAATGAATGGAAACTAACTATTAAAGTAATATTCTAATACTAGGCCAACGCCATTCAACTATATCTGTCTAATATTTTAACTATGATTATCTCCATATAAATCTTCCTGTAAAATACTCTGCACCCTTACCGGCGGGTTGGGAAATTCTATAGACATTCTTGATTTGTCATATCTGCTAAGCAATCTGCTGCTCTGTTTCCTTCTCTAGAGACATGTTCGAATCTTACACTCCAATCCTCCTTCAAGAATAGCATTATGTGTTGCACCGTTGTTATCCAAGTCTGTCCGTTCTCTGCTGCTTTGATGGTCTTTATGGCTTCCAAGCTATCCACTTCAATAATTACCTTGTCTATCCCTTGTTTCCATGCGTATGAGTCCTAGGTATATTCCCCAAATTTCAGCTTCTAGGACTGAACAAGTACCTATGAATTTAGTGAACCCCGTCATCCATGCTCCTTCATGGTTTCTGATGATTCCCCCACACGATGCTCTTCCTGTTCTCATATCTCTGGCTGCATCCAAATTAATTTTCAACCAGCCTTCAGGTGGTCGTTTCCAAGATATTTTAATTTATCATCACTTAATCATCATAATTTATAAAAAAGAAAGGAAAAAAATAAATTATAACCTAAAAATAATAATATTAAATTTTAAATACAAGAAACCAATAAAAAAATAACCGTTCGAAATTTATATGTAATAAATTAATAAGCAAATTTACGTGTTACTAATTAACTGAACTATTTTAAACTTTCATTGAATATGAGACCTGATTTTAACAAATTAAAATAGGGGATTAACTTTTCAATTTCGATAAATTAAGGGATGGAATTTAGAATTATATATTTTCTTCTCTAAAACATTCTTAAAATATTCCCGACCTCCCCATCGCCGGAGAAGCCTTTCACCATCACTCTTTCCTTCAAGTGTCCGACGGACCAGGAAAATTAAATAAGGTATTTTTGAAAAGTTAAAATTAACAGGTAGATTTCTAATTGATTCATACGAGATTTTGAGATATCTGCTCTTTGACTCTGCATCTTTCTGCTACATTTTGTTCTGTTTTCGCTCAAATTGCTATTTTCCGTTACAATGTTTTTTGCGGCCGGAAGCCGCTACTATTGATGTGAAAAATGTTCATATCTCTCTGAGATCTTTCGCGTCGGCTGACGGCGCCACTACAGCGAAATAGCGGCCGCAACACCGCTTAGCTGCTACAATTTGAAACCCTAAACTACTTGCATAGAATTATCTTTTCCATGGTTCATTCATTAAGCTTTCCATATTATTCAACTAGAGAGTTTTGCAAATCTATGCTTACCTTAGTTGAAAATGGATGATTTCCCCCAGAAGGGTTTCAAATGGATTGAATTGACAGCAGAAGAAAATTCGAATTTTGTTCACATTGGTAACTCATAAAATGATTGAAACTTGCATTTTCATACCATGCGGTGAGTAATAATGTTCAACTTCTGCTGTTATTCATTTATTGACCATGAGCTATCTGTGTGAGGTGGCTCTCTTTTTTCTTATGTGCCAACTTAAGATATATGGATTACACTGATCAGAGGGGGTAGGTAGGTTGGTTCACGGTTCTTCGGGCCTTTCTTTTGTGTTCTACACCATGCAGTTTGTTGATCTAACTATATTTAAAGCAGTTTATAGGCGATAGAACTAGAGTATGATGTTTCTTGAGGCAAATCACTTCTCAAAGTTTTAAGGGTCTAATGGTTGACAAGTCCTTTAGGGAGGATGCTGATTCTAGTTGGTTGACAACTCCATTATTTTATGGTTGACAAGCAAATACATATATTCAGTTACTTCATTTGGATGTATTATCATCTTAATTTTAAATGTGTTTTGTATTGGTGATACCAATAGACAGGTCTTGTGGCTGACTTGTGTAAAGGGAAGTCATGGGCGGTGAAGATTATTCGGACTCAAAGTTGAAGCCATTTGTTGTTTTGACTGGAGCTGCAGAGGAATATTCTTGACGTTGGTGTCAGTCAAAATGCCTTCCTTTTCCGAGTTGCATTGCCAAGTATGAGGATTGATCAAAGTAAGTTTCTATCTATAACTGTGTTATTAATAGCATGTAAGTTAATGCTGTCAAGGCATTTGTGTAGGCAGGCATGCGTAGGCTGGCAAGGTTCATTTGATCAAACGCACTTGTAATGCTCCTAGGCATGGTTTTTTGCAAGTTGACGGACATTAAAAAAGGCCCATAAGGAAGGGATAGTATCAAACTCTCCGTAAGGAAATAATACATATTGAGCAACAAAAGTTTGCATGATTTGCAGATAAACTAAATCTTTCTTTAGAGTTAATTATATATAAGCTTATTAACCACACACATAGGTATTGTGGTTTTACTTCACTTGGGCAAGCACTTTTTTCACGCCTTGTGCCGGAAGGGTTCTAGTGACTGTGTGTTGTGCCCTTGACATCATTGTGTAAAATCCAATGCACCTATATAGATGTTTATCACTTTAACTAGTAATTACATTACCGGTCTAAAAAATGCAATTGCAATTGCCATCTAGTTTGAACCCTTGCTATCCTGTTGAACAAAAAATATAAATGAAGATGAGTAGATGACTGAGTTCGTAATGTTGGTTCTACCAGGTAAGTTAAAATGTGAGATCCAACGCGATGGACAGGGTATTGTAACTCAAGGCACCGAAGTGCTATGGGGATTATCGAGAAAATGTGAGACGAGAAACGAGACATTCTGCTCACCAGGGCCATTCACCATTTCCTTTACTCTGCCTGGAGCAGTTGATCCACGATTGTTTTCTCCAACCTTCCGTCCTGATGGCATTCTGGAAGTGGAGGTCTTGAGAAACAGTAGGCCAAATGATCCAGCTGATGCCTAGGCCCCACCTTCTTGAGATCGTTGCAGTGACATTAAGCTCCAGCTCCAGTATCAAGTGTTGAGTTTAGGGAAATGGCCAATCGAAACCAGAGTTATCTACTTCATATTGGTCATAAGGTGAGAAACGAAGCCCGAGGGACACCAATGTGGCAAGGAAACAAAGCATATTTAAAGTTCAATTTGAAGTTTGTTTGAGTCTTAAAAAACAGTATTATGAGTCGACTGGTTCAATGGTATAGACATTACTGTTGCCGGTCGCTTTTTACATTGCTGTTTGTACTGGCATGTTCTCGAGCATTACCCTAGGATATTCTTTGCTTTTTCGTTACAACCTTTCTCATTTTGCAGACTCTGGAATTTCGACCACCTTGAGTTTAAACGATAAACAAGGAGGCGAGATTTGGGGTTCGTGAAGTAAGCTAGATGGAACTATAGGGGAAATGGTCAACCTCTTTGAGCAAATGATGTGAAATATTAAAGTTGGTTATATGAATGGTGCGGAACCCAAGTCTCATTTACATAAATTTTTTAACAGTATGAGATGGTTACAAAAGTAGTATTCATTCAGAATTTTTTTTTTAACTATCGGCAAAACACACATCCTACAAACACAATTGCTCGAATCTAAAACTTTTTTTGAGAATAACAATCTTTCAAACTTCACTTGATGAGTTCTTATTTATAGAAATATTGACTGCCTTTAGTCGATTCATGTTTCATATATAGCATAATATAAAAAAAATGTCAACGTTTATTTATTTCTTCAATTCTACCTTTAATGTTATCATATGTAATTGTGCCTTTAATGTTATCACGTTATAAGGTTCATTTTGAAAAAATAAATAAAACATTATGGTTTAATTTAAGGTAAACAATGTATTTAGTCATATAATTATTTTTTATTCTGTTTTAATTATCTATTTTTTAAAAAATTATATCAAAAGTTAGATTTTAATTCTATTTTAGTCGCACACATTCAACTAAGATATTGGGGAAATTCAATTTTGAGGGTTTCTTTTCAGCAACTGAGGGATTTGCTGTCTGCCAAATTGATTGGCCAAGGAAGCTTTAGCCGTGTGTAGAGAGGAGTTTTAGAACAAACCAAAGGCCAAATGTAATTGCGGTGAAAGTGATGGATCAACAGGAGCAAGGTGCTTCCAGGACAGAATGTAAAACCTTGAGAGAAATGTCAGGCATCGAAATTTTGTGAAAATCTTATCTGCTCGATCCATTGCTGATTTTCTAGGCAATCCTTCCAAAGCCCTCATCTACGAGTTCATGCACAATGGAAGCTTTAATGGCTGTATGAGAAGAATCAAACATGTTAAACTTTTCTCTAAGACTAAACATTGCTGTTGACGTGGCTTCGGCTCTTGATTACCTCCACCGTCGCTGTGAGGTGCCAGTAGGAGATTTTGCCTGACCATGACATGATTGCCCATACAGGAGATTTTGGACTGGCTAGGTTTTTCCCAAAATCTATCTAACATTTTTTCTGAAGACTCTACAACTACTAATCGTCTCAAGGGAACTATCGGCTATGCTGCACCAGGTAAATAATTTGTGCCTCTTCATCTTAAAACTGAATTATTCATGTTCTGCCTTAACGCTGCTAACGCATACAACTCGTACTTTTTAGCAGAGTATGACACTGGAACAGAGGCAGCAACAACCGGAGATATGTACAGCTTCGGAATTCTTCTGCTCGAAATATTCACTAGCAAGAGACCCAGTGATACATGTTTAAAGATGGCCTAACGCTTCACCTTTTCGTAAAAATGGCATTGCCTGATCAGGTTCTTGAAGTTGTTGATCCACTACTTCACCTTGCGGTTGACAAAATACAGAGTGCGAGCAGCGGTCCAAATACAAGTAAAGCAAACATGGAGGAAACCGAACTGACAGAGCGACTGATTCCACTTTCAAAGTTGGAATTGCTTGCTCAGTTGAATCGCCTAAAGACCGGATGGACATTGTCGGTTCAACCAAGGAACTGCATTTTTATCCGGGACAAACTTCTAGGGACCAGAATTCGGACACAGAGAAATAATCTTTACAATATAGAGTTTACTTATCTTTGATGTTTGTGCGGTACTTCTACTAAACCTTGTCTAATATTTGGTTTCATATTTCATTTGCAACTTTTTTCCCCTTATTGCTAGAAAGCATAATATTACTTGTTTTTGTCTGTAAAGCTTATTAATGATATAGGTAAAGCCAATCAATGCATTTATTCTTGTAAAGAACTAACAACATAACATTCCAAATTATTCAACAGTGTAATGAATGGGGCATTCTTGTATTCATTACATGATATCTTATTCTTCTGACAAAGTCTGAGAAGAACCAAAAATTGTTAACAGAAAATTTTCTTCCTAGCCAAACAAATACATTCAACTCTCTACATACCTAGAAACAATATGCAGAAATGTCGGTGAAACCCCATTATTGTAAAGAAACATAGCTTGAAAACCTTAGCTATAAAGATACCTGCATTACAAAAAATTATGTAATAGTCAGCGATCATCAAAAAGTATATTCATTCAGCACCATGTTTCACTTGGCACTCAAAGAGTAGAACTCTAGACCATAGTACTAAATTGCTGCCGTAACGCAATGTAATGACCGCATCATTACATTTCTCAAGGTCCCTTCAGCATTACAACTGCATCCACAATATAGAAACATAGTTATTTTTAGGAAATAAATCCCATTGTAACATCCGCAACACCTGTAACCACAATTTAGTACTATGTCTCGACAGTCCTACAATGAGCAAAACTTAATACGTCTTTAACCTCCTCCCCCCAACCCCCCAAAAAAATAACCATTATCTATTCATAAAGCATGTAATTAAAACAATTAGCCCTAAAACCAACAACAATCAGAGAAATAAAAGCAATGACCGGTTAACAACCCAACCATTGGTGGAGGAACCATTAGAATTTCAGAGAGATATTTGAAAATCCCAGTTAAGAAATGCACAAAACATTGAGAATAAATCAGAATGTGTTCTCTGGTAAATGTGTTCCTGTATAGAGCATATAATCAACCAAGAGTAAAATGATAGGGGGCAATCAATCCAATCAACGAAGTCGTATAACCTAACTTCAGATTCACAATCAGACTAAGCGGAGCGATAAAACTTCCATCAAATCACGATCAGATCCATTTGTCTGACAATAATTAGAAGGTGGGGCGTAATTCAGCAATCACAAATGCAAAACCCAAAACCCAAAACACAACCAATTTCAAAGAAAAGGGTAAAACACAAACCAAGGGAAAAGCTAGAGAGAAGTTCTTATTTGGGGGATTTGTCCTTGTTGGAAGAATCATAGCTGGGAGGAGAGTAAACAACAGCAGCAACCATGGTTCCGGGAAGCACGACGAACTTAGATAAAGCAGCTAGCTTTGCGACCAAAGGCTGTCCATTCAGCAACGACATGATCTTGTATTTTTTTTCAAGGTTTCTCCGCCGGCTGATCTTATGATTCTTTTACAAATGATGATTCCTCGACTCTGTCTCTCTCACTCCTACTTGTACTGTTTGATTCCGGTTCGGGTCTATCTGATCCAAATCACCAAACCATCGTCTTCGGCGGGGCTTTCTCTGTGCTTCAATCTACTTTTCGATTGGGTTCCCATTGGGCATTTATCCGTTCAAAACTTTCGGTTGGGCTTTCGATTTTATATTAAAATGACTCTCTTAAAATTTTAATTAAACATAATATTTATAGTAACGTGATAATTCAATTTCAAGTAAATAATTATAAAATTTTAAATTATATTTTTTAATACAGTATTTAAATTACTCATTCCTTTTTATTCATAAATAAAAAGATAATTTAAATTACTCAATTTTTTTCTTATTCATAAATCGAAGAAATGTACTTAAGCAGACTTTAACGTATATTTTCCTTTATGTTACAACAAAAATGATGACAATCGATTAAGACTATATATATGGTTGAATTATGATTTTAGTTCTTTTTATGTTGAATTTGAGTTTGACTTGTCTAATTTTGATTTTTTATTTTTATAATATTTTTAATAAATTAAAATTGATAATATTGTTAGTTGTTACCGATAAAATAATTATATTTTTCTATAAAAATTTAATCAATCATTTTTAATTAATAATAAGTTACATGCAAATTTGAATATTTAAATTTTATTTATAAAAAGAAACATATTGACATTTTAAGGGTGGTAACTAATAATGATATTAATTTTGACCTACTAATAGTAAGATAAAAGTAGAGGAATTTATTTTTTTTTAAAAAGAGAGAGTATAAAAATATAGAGACTAAATTATATGAAAATAAAGTAATTGAGTTAAATCTCAAATTGTGAATATAGTAGAGGGAGTGAAACCATAGTTATTGCTGTATATATTTATATATTTGATGGTCACAGTGGGAGGAGGTAGTGGGTCTGGGGCACATGGCCTTATCAATTGGCCTTATCGATAAAGGGTCATGAAAAATAAACTAACATATAGACATCACCGACGCCATCTAACTCGACTCGTATTTGCCGTTCGGATGAAATTTAGATTAAAAAACTTATTATATTTGGAGACAAATGGAAAGAAATAATGTCAATAGAAAAAAGAATTTTACTACTGGGTTACAATTGCAATCTGAATCCAACGGTACTTGTGAAAACAAGTATAGGGAGAGGGGTGCAAACCCAGGACCACATAGTACCCGAGCAGCAGCATCAACTTCATCAATTATTGGCGCTTAAAGTTAAAGATGGGTATGGGACTGGGAGAGTACTCAAGAGTCGACTCAATGCAGAATTAAGAGCATGGAGATTACAATAATTTTGTTATTAAAAACAATATCCGACATAATCTACCTATCAATCATTCAGACAGACAACAAATTCTCCATTCAGTCCCTTCAGTTTCAGTGACTAATGAAGTCCACCAGGTGCCTTGGCCACCTCGGGAATTCCCAGTTTGACAATATGGTGGTGAAGAATGGTGGTTAAAGTCTTCGTCTTTGAGCTACTACCAAAACGACTCTTATCTTCTCTGCTACTACTGCTCGTATTTAATTCCAAGCGCCTCTCTCTCTCTCGTTATAATTGTGGGTAATTTCTCTCTTTTGTCTTTGTCTCTAATATATTATACAGTTTCATTTCTTTTGTTCACTTGTTTGGAAGTGGTAAGATCATTGTGGCACAAAGCTTTTCATTTCCACACCTCATACTTGCTTATCTCTTCCCTCCTGTAACCAGGAATATTCACTCACAGTCTGTCTCAAAAAGCTTCAGTCTCTCCTTTTTGGCTATTACAAGGTGAAAGTTTTAAACTTTTTGAAGCTATAAATTTGTTGTTGTGGGTGGTGATTGCCCTTGTTTCTTTTACCAGTTCCCATCCATGCCTGTAAAATTGTTTCTTTGTCTTGTTCTTTGAGTAATTCGGAGGGTAATGCCACTGTTGTGATTGATATGCAATCAAGTGACAGAAATTATGAGATCTGGGTTATTGATGAAAATGGTGGATGGGTTAATTTGTGATCCTGGTTTCTTTTTTCTTACAGATAAGCTGTTTGATTAATTGGTGAAAAGATGAAGGGTGCTGCTCTTGTAGCCATTGCTGCTACAATTGGTAACTTTTTGCAGGGATGGGATAATGCTACCATTGCTGGTACTTGCTTCTTTCACGTTTATATTACCAACTATTTCTTGGTTTACACTATGGTATTTCTATGCTTCCTGATAATGCTGAGTGAGATTTATTGAAATGACAAGGGTTCGAACAAACGATATCGAGTACTTGTTTTGCGTTGTTTCTTACACCCATCTCCCCTATTTGCTGCTCAAACATGTCTTTGCCTTGAATCCTTAACATTGATTGCTTTCAGGAGCAATTGTGTACATTAAAAATGACTTCGATCTCGGAACAAGCATTGAAGGTCTTGTGGTGGCTATGTCACTGATTGGAGCCACAGTTATTACAACATGCTCTGGAGCTATATCAGATTGGCTTGGTCGGCGTCCAATGCTGATAATTTCCTCAATGCTTTACTTTGTTAGTGGTTTGGTCATGTTGTGGTCACCTAATGTCTATATTTTGTGCGTAGCCAGGCTATTAGATGGGTTCGGGATTGGTTTAGCTGTCACACTTGTCCCAGTTTATATATCCGAGACTGCCCCATCGGAGATAAGGGGATTGTTAAATACATTACCGCAATTCACCGGTTCCGGGGGAATGTTTTTATCATATTGTATGGTTTTTGGGATGTCATTGATGGACTCACCGAGTTGGAGGTTGATGCTTGGAGTTCTATCTATCCCTTCTCTCTTGTATTTTGCCTTGATGGTTTTTTATTTGCCTGAATCTCCTCGGTGGCTCGTGAGTAAAGGGAAGATGCTTCAGGCAAAAGAGGTTCTTCAGAGATTACGTGGGAGGGAAGACGTTTCAGGTTCTTCTTTTTGCTTCCTTTAATTTTCTTTCCTTCTTTTCATCCTCCTTTCTTTGTCAAGACTTGAAAATGTTTAGACTTGAATATTGAATTGTTAGATATACTTCTAAGAGCTAATGGGATAACTTGCTGCTTGCTTTACTGGATCCATGAGAGGCGTTACGTAAATTATGAACAAGCATAAGCTATAAAAGCTAATCGTTTTTAAGATAGGAGTGGATCTTGCTGAGACCTCTTTGTTTTGCAGGTGAGATGGCTTTGCTGGTTGAGGGCCTCGGCATTGGAGGTGAAACTTCTATAGAAGAATATATAATAGGTCCTGCTGATGAACTTGATGAAGGTCACACTCACGAACCTAGTGCCGACAAAGACAAAATCAGATTATATGGACCTCAAAAGGGCCTTTCTTGGGTTGCCAAGCCTGTCACCGGACAAAGCATTTTGAGTCTCACCTCTCGTCAGGGAAGCATGGTGAACCGAAGTGTATCCCTGATTGACCCCATAGTGACATTATTTGGCAGTGTGCACGAAAAGCTTCCCGAGACAGGGAGCACACGTAGTATGCTTTTTCCGAATTTCGGAAGCATGTTTAGTACAGCAGAGCCTCATGTTAGAAATGAACATTGGGATGAGGAGAGCTTGCGGAGGGAAGGTGAGGACTATGCATCAGATGCTGCAGGGGGCGACTCTGATGACAATTTGCATAGCCCATTAATATCACGTCAAACAACAAGCTTGGACAAGGACATGGTTCCTCCGATTGCCCATGGCAGTACTCTAAGCATGAGACGTCACAGCACACTTGTGCAAGATGGTGCAGAATCGGTTGGTGGTACAGGAATAGGAGGTGGTTGGCAGTTGGCATGGAAATGGTCTGAGCGAGAAGGTGAGGATGGAAAGATGGAAGGAGGGTTTAAAAGGATTTATTTGCACGAGGAGGGAATCTTGGGATCTCGACGCGGGTCTCTTGTATCGGTTTTAGGTAATGATATACCTGCAGAAGGTGAGTTTATCCAGGCTGCTGCCTTAGTGAGCCAACCTGCTCTTTACTCCAAGGAACTTATGGATCAGCGTCCCGTCGGACCAGCGATGGCTCATCCTGCTGAAACTGCATCAAAAGTACCAGTTTGGGCTGCTCTTCTTGACCCAGGAGTGAAACGTGCATTAGTAGTTGGGATTGGAATTCAGATACTTCAGCAGGTAGTCAGCTGTTATATTTTTTGAAATCTGTCCGCTAAGTACTACATTATCTTATAGATTTGAATGTGCTTCGGAAAGCAACTATGATCTATACCGCTTTAACTTGCACTCAGTTGCATCGACTCTCGAGATTAAAAACAATACCTCTGCTAGTTGTCGTTGGTTCTGAAATATCTTGTTTTACTTTGGAGGATTACATAGTTATAGCTCTTTTAGCTCCTAGTACATAAAACGGTAGTCACAGCTTGCTACATGGTAGTGTGTTGTCGATTTGTAGTTCGAATAAGATTAGATCGAATCTTGTATTTATCAGCTGAGGCTAATTGCACTATGATTCCCATGGTATGTTAAACTAACTTTCGGATTCTGTGCAGTTCTCTGGCATAAATGGAGTTCTCTACTACACTCCTCAAATTCTCGAAGAGGCAGGTGTCGAAGTGCTTCTTTCGAACTTGGGACTTGGTTCAACTTCCGTGTCGTTTCTTATTAGTGCATTCACAACCTTGCTAATGCTGCCCTGCATAGGTGTAGCCATGAAACTCATGGATATATCAGGCAGAAGGTAATTTTCAGTTTTTCAAATGTTATTTTCCACTTGTAATGCTTGTAATATTCTACTTCAGCAAACGGAAAGAAACTAATACTTGTACCTGTGCAGGCGGCTCCTACTCACCACGATCCCCGTGCTTATCGTATCGCTGATCGCTCTTGTGTTCAGTGAAATTGTGAATTTGGGGACAGTCGTAAATGCGGGCATTTCAACTGCGTGCGTTATTATCTACTTCTGCTGCTTTGTGATGGGCTACGGACCGATACCAAATATCCTCTGCTCGGAGATCTTCCCAACGAGGGTCCGCGGCCTTTGTATCGCGATCTGCGCTTTGGTTTACTGGATCGGAGACATCATTGTTACATACACTCTTCCCGTGATGCTCAGTTCTATAGGTCTTGCCGGCGTCTTCGGAATATACGCCGTCGTGTGTCTGATATCCTGGGTGTTTGTGTTCTTGAAAGTCCCGGAGACCAAAGGGATGCCGCTCGAAGTCATTACCGAGTTCTTTTCCGTCGGCGCACGACAGGCGGCTGCTACAAAGAATGAGTAACCAACTCACTGGCTTTTACACGGTGCCAATTCCTTCGCAATTTCACCGGTCAAGAAGCTTTCATCATTTTTGTTCATTCTGTTGCTTTGAAGATGAATATTCATCTTTCATCTTGTGTTTCTTTTCTAATGATGGCTCGGCTCTGTGTTCGAAACATCGACAATGTATTTGTCTATATATAAATTGGTAGTGCATCAAATGTTAATATTTATACTAAAACTTATAGACTACGTGATGTGATTGCATACAATGAATATGTATTTAAGATTAATTTCTTTTAATAGTTATTATTTTTAAGAATTTAAAAGTAAAAAAATACAGCGAAATCAACATCAATAAGATTAACTGTATAAAAAAGTTTAATTTCTTCTATATATGTGGATGTATCACCACGATATAGTATCACATCGTTATTGAAATAAATATCATATTAATAGATATAATAATATATTAATAATAACTGAAAAAAATCATAACATGGTAGTTGTAATGATTTTGAAAAAAAATAAAATGATAATTAAATTAAATTAAAATAATAATTAATGATTAAATACATAAATTTTAAAAATTAAATTAAATTAAATTAAAATGATAACCAAATGATTAAATACGTAGTTTATTTTAAAAAATAAATAACACGTGGAGGAAAAGGATCCACACTGAAACCGCGTACAAATAGAAATCTATCAGAAGTGTTCAACAGGTGTCCAAAACAGACAGTGAAAGGAGAATTTTTAATATGATTACAAATTGATATTTAGGTCGGCAAGAAAAGGGTTTGACTTGGAGCATCTCTTAACGTGGACAAATCTTTGAAAATTGAAAGCGATCGCCGGAACCAATTACGATCCGTCACGTTCGGGATCACCACGTAGATAACACGTGCTTGAATCTTCTCTCACTCTCTCGCTCTGCGCCTCCATCCAGCCTTCCGGTTAGGATAAGCCATAAATTAAAGCCCTAAAGATCACGGTATATGCATGGCAGTATTTGAAACTCTTATGTTCTTCATCGGTTGATGTTGTGATCTGGGTTTCTTTTCTTCTTGCAGATAAGTTTTTGATTCAGAATTCATGGGTGAAAACATGAAGGGTGCTGCTCTTGTATGCCACCATCGCTGGTACTTTCTTCTTTCAATCTTTTTCAAATAAAGAATTCAAGAATTGGGATTCATTCTATTTAGTGTTTAGTTTTTGTCCTTTTCAGGAGCAATTGTGTATATTAAGAAGGATATCAATCTGGGAGCTTGCCTTGAGGGTCTTGTGGTAGCTATGTCACTGATAGGAGCCACAGCGATTACGACATGCTCTGGACCGCTATCGGATTGGCTCGGTCGACGTCCGATGCTGATAATTTCTTCACTGCTCTACTTTGTTAGTGGTTTGGTGATGTTGTGGTCGCCTAATGTCTATGTTTTATGCATAGCTAGGCTATTGGATGGGTTTGGGATTGGTATAGTTGTCACTCTTGTACCGCTCTATATATCCGAGACGGCTCCGTCGGAGATTAGGGGATTGTTGAATACATTGCCCCAACTCACTATTTCCGGTGGAATGTTTTTATCGTATTGTATGGTTTTCGGTGTGTCATTGATGGACTCACCGAGTTGGAGGTTGATGCTTGGGATTCTATCAATCCCTTCTCTCCTGTACTTTTCCCTGATGGTCTTTTATTTGCTCGAATCTCCTCGGTGGCTTGTGAGTAAAGGGAAGATGCTTGAGGCGAAGCAGGTTCTTCAGAGGTTGCGTGGCAGGGAAGATGTCTCAGGTTCATCTTTTGATTCCTTTAATTTTCTTGAAGCTAATAACACAACACGTTGCTTGCTCTACAAGAATCGTCGAGAGGCGTTACATAAGTTATGAATGAGAATAAGTGCTAAATTATGAAGGAGATGTTCTTGCTGAGACTTGTTTGATCATGCAGGTGAGATGGCTCTGTTGGTTGAGGGCCTTGACATTGGAGGTGAAACATCTATAGAAGAGTACATAATTGCTCCCGCTGACGAACTCGATGAGGGTCAGGAACCTATTGCTGATAAAGACAAGATCATATTGTATGGAACTCAACATGAACTTTCTTGGGTTGCCAAGCCTGTCACTGGACAAAGCATTCTCGGTCTTGCCTCTCGCCAGGAAAGCATGGTGAACCAAAATGTACCCCTTATGGACCCTGTGGTGACATTATTTGGAAGTGTGTGAAAAGCCTCCTGAGAAGGGAAGCAATCATTTTCTGAATTTCGGAAGCATGTTTAGTACAGCAGAGCATCAAGTTAGAAATGGACGTTGGGACGAGGAAAGCGTGCAGTGGGAAGGTGAGGACTCTGCTGCAGGGAGTGACTCTGATGATAATTTGCGTAGCCCGTTAATCTCGCGTCAAACAGCTAGCCCTGGCAGTACTCCGACCATGAGACGTCATAGCACTCTTGTGCAAGATGTTGTAGAATCGGTCGGTGGTACAGGAATTGGAGGAGGTTGGCAGTTGGCATGGAAATGGTCTGAGACAGAAGGTGAGGACGGAAAGAAGGAAGGAGCGTTTAAAAGGATCTATTTGCACGAGGAGGGAATCGTGCTATCTCGGCGTGAGTCCCATGTATCACTTCCAGGTAATGATATGCCTGCAGAAGGTGAGTTTATCCAGGCTGCTGCCTTAGTGAGCCAACCTGCTCTTTATTCCAAGGAGCTTAAGGACCAGCCTCCTGTTGGACCAGCAATGGTTCATCCAGCTGAAACTGCCGCAAAAGGACCCGTCTGGGCTGCTCTCCTTGATCCAGGAGTGAAACACGTGCTATTCGTCGGGGTCGGGATTCAGATACTTCAGCAGGTAAGTCTGCTGTCATACTATCACCCTGTCATTTTCACTACATTGGTTCATACGTTGGAATGTGCTTCGAAAAACGACTCTGGTCCATACCGCTTTAAGTTGCACTTGCAGTTGCATTAACTCTGGAGAATTACATAGTTATAGTTCTTTTAGCTCCATGTTAAGTTAAACTAATTTCCAAAATTTATGTGTAGCTCTTGGCATAAGCGGAGTTCTCAATTATACTCCTCAAATTCTCGGAGAGGCAGGCGTCGAAGTGCTTCTTTCGAACTTGGGACTCGGTTCGAATTCTGCATCTTTTCTTATTAGTGCATTCGCAACCTTGCTGATGCTTCCCTGCATAGGTGTAGCCATGAAACTCATGGATATATCAGGCAGAAGGTAATTCAAGTTTCTCAAACATTATTTTCTATTCGCAATATTATCGTCAAGAAAACGGAAAGAAACTAATACGGGTACCGTCTGCAGGCGGCTGCTACTCACCACAATCCCCGTGGTCATAGTGTCATTAATCATTCTAGTGTTAAGTGTGATTGTGAAATTGGGCACAGTGATAAATGCTGCCATCTCAACTATATGTGTGATTCTTTACCTCTGCTTCTTCGTGATGGGGTACGGACCGATACCAAATATCCTCTGCTCCGAGATCTTTCCAACGAGGGTCCGCGGCCTTTGCATTGCAATTTGTGCTTTGACCGCTTGGGTCGGAGACATCATTGTTTCGTACTCCATGCCTATGATGCTCAGTTCTATAGGCATTGCCGGCATCTTCGGGATATACGCCGTCGTGTGTCTGATATCCTGGGTGTTTGGGTTCTTGAAAGTCCCGGAGACCAAAGGAATGCCGCTCGAAGTCATCACCGAGTTCTTCGCCGTCGATGCACGGCAGGTTGCAGCCACAAAGAATGAGTAAATATGTTAAACAAATCCCAGTTAGTGGGGTTATTCACTTTTGATTCTATCACCTGTGTGTATAATGAAACAGGTTTTATCGTTAGTGATGCATTCAGTTCAACAAACCCAATTCCATCATTAATTTCTTTTTTTGGTACCACCCAACTTTATGCATTAAAATATAATGAAAATTCCAACTTCACATGCTCTGCCAAAATCAGTTGTTTACATCTACTTATAAAGTAATCAAAAGCCTACTTTCCTTTCCTCTTCCTAAATCGTGGGATTAATTAGTGGGAGAAAATAACTTTTGGTTCATGAACTTGGTAATTTTTCTCAATTAGGTCTATGAATTTAATAATTTTTTCTCATTTTTAGTCCTTTTGATGATATGTCACTCTGAGTATGTTGTGTAACTCAATCTTACAGTGGCGTATCATCAAATGGATCAAAAATCTAAGCGGAAGGACTAACGTGTAAAAAAAAGTTTAAGGATTAAGTTGGAAAAGTCAGGGACTAAAATTTCTCTATTCGATAATGTATTTGTTGGATTTCTTCATTTAACTTTTCTAAAACTGAAAAAGTTGGTCATTTACTTTAAATTGTCAAAATTTTGTTATTGTACCATACAATAATTGAAACTACTTGACCTAGAAACTAATTGTTCTACAGTTTATATATAATAAATCCAATTCGATAAGTTAAAACTACTTGACCTAGAAACTAATTGTTCTACAGTTTATATATAATTAGAACAAGTCAACAACTTAAGTCCATTAGTTTACCAACATATAGGTAACTTCCAAGTTTTCGTAAAATATGAGATCAAATTTTGATAAATTAAAGTAGTGGGAACAATTTATTGCTTTTCATAAAAGAAAAGGATCACTTTCGTAATAAGACCTACAATTAATTGAATAAGCAGTGCTTTCCTCATTTCTTGGCTTGCACTCCATGGGAAATTCTTACACAACTTTAATATACGGCTAAGAAAAAACGTTATTAGTTTTGTTATTATTTTTTTTAATAAAATTGATAAACATTATCGAAAACATTATTATTTCTACCGGTTTTGTTATTATTAGGCGCTTTACCGTTTTTTGTTAACATATCCGATAAAGCGTTACCTATTTTGTTATTTTTTATATCGATTTTATTATTATTGGACACTTTACCGAAAATATTAAAAATATTAATATTTTAAGTATACATAATAATATTTTAGATAATTTTTTATCGATTTTATTAAAATAATAACAAAATTAATAATATCTTTTTTTTAATCATATATTAAACTGCCACACAGTATAACTTCCCGCACTCAATGGACATGGGAAAGTTGGGTTTGAAAGTTTTCACTTTTTTTAACCAAATAGAAAGTGATTTCGAAGGTTGAATATAATAATATATCCATTTGTGAAACAAGAGAATGATTTTGGGTACTTTTTTTAACCCTTAGTGAGTGTAGTTAGTGAAGGGAGAGACAAAATAAGATTAAAAAATAATTTAATTTAAAATTAAAAAAATAATTCAAATAATATTAAATCTTTTATATTCAAATCGAATTGAAATTCTCAACTCGACTAACTTTTAACTAATTAACAAATAACGTGGCTTTGAATATTAAACTTAATTTTATTTTTCTTTTATTAAATGAAATGACAGAATTTCATATTTTAATTTTATCTTTTTCTCTTCTTTTGGTTTTTTATCTTTAGGGTTTATCTATGTAAGTAAAATATTTTTATAAAATAATTAATTCAGACAACATATTCGAACTTCATTAAATTTAATTTGATTCAAAATTAAGTTAATGTTAAAATTATATCATTCACCGGCTTCAATTAACTCAAAATTTTTTACTTGAATACTCCCTTTAATTTGGTGGAACAAGAATCTTGATGCTTTACCTCAGCTCACAGCCACCAAACAAGGGGGAAAGGGGGGGGGGGGGCTCCAAAAAGCCACCAAAAAGCATAAACCACTTGTATAACGTTGAGCAACCCACTTTATAACTTTGCTAATCAGATAGTGTAAAAGTGGTGAAGAAAAACAAAAGAGTTCCCAACTGTTATCAGCACCAAAATTCAAACATTTTCTTCTTTAGATTCTCTTCTCTTCATCACTTTAGCCCTTCACTTCCTTTCCTACCAATTTGAAGGGTCCATTTCCTTTTTCTGAACAAGGTACAGATACCGGTCCTATTCCGGTTTTGGTGGACGAATTAAGGACATGTTTAGTGTTACTTTTGGTCGTCATGAAAACAACGTCAAACAAAGAGTTTTTAAATCCAAAGTGTGGCGGAAAGAAGGAAAACGAACTAAGAAGACAGCCGCCGTGTGCTTTTCGACAGCAAAGATAATGTTTAAACAAAACCACCTGCAACTTTTTCCATAGCAAGACTTTTTTGCCATCTAAACCACCTGCAACAAAGATGCTAAACTAAACCTAGCAAAAAGGAAGACTAAGAACATGGTGCAAAGATCAAACTTTCTCACCTGGAAGGGCCACATCGAAAGAAGATCATGAACTGCTAAATGCGAATACATGATAGAAGAAAATTAAAGTGAAAGAAGCAGAACAAAGTCCCAATAGGAACAAAAAGGCAAGCAAAGCAATGCATATACTTTATAAGTTGAGAAAATATCATGTTCATCGGCGTTGAGTATAATGGTAAGGCATACTACATTCCGGGGAAAGAACCCAGATTCGAATATCGGAAATGGCACTGTTAACCGAGCCAGTCACGAAGCCTGAATATGAATGCTAAGTCATACATGGAAGATTCAGGAAAAAAAGGAGAGAGGAAATATCATGTTCAGCCAAGACAGTATATGAATTACTAAATTAAGCATGGAAGAGGAACACAAAGAAGGTGCTGAATTCAACCATTATTTTCAGTGCAGGTAAAATATTAAGCATTCTTGTTACAGGAATCTGAGTTCTACCCATATTTATATTTCACACACAAATATATAAGTTCAACTATACATACATACATACAGCAAATCAAATACTATTAGATACAATTCAAATAAATCAAAGCCTATATGCTACTCGTGGTAATAGTAGTAATAATTGGCGGAGGTAAATTAGCTAACGAAAAATCTGACCTAACCATACTTAACTTGGAAAAGGAAGGAAAAAAGAAATCGAGGAATCCTTAGCCCACAGTAACTGGCTTTGGCTAAGGTAAGAACCTGTTGACATCATCTTCACGCTCTTTCAATCTAGCCTCGGTGTCGGTTCCGGAAGTTGAAGCGCCAGGTCCGGGGAAACCCCCGCACTTTTGGCACCTGGCGACTACGAGAATTTGGCGGCAGGAAGGGCATGAAGAATGGGAACCCAGCCACGTGTCGATGCAAGCGATGTGGAAACCGTGGCCGCACCGCGGGAGTACCCGGATTTCGTCCCCGGCGACGAACTCCGTTAGACAGATCGCACAATCGGAGAATTTGGCGGAGAAATCAGCTGAGAAGGTGTCTTTGGGGAGGGACTTGAGGATCTTCTTCTTGAGGCCTTTGTTTGCGGGCGGCGCCGGTCGGGACGTAGCTGGGGGATTGGAGGTAGAACCACCGCCGGAGATTCGGCGAAGCCAGGCACAGCGGGCGACAGCAATGAGACCGAGGACGCAAATAAGGGCGCATAGGAGAGCCGCGAGGATGACGACGAAGTCGGAGTTGACGGTGGCTGATTGATCGGACGACGGCTCGGAAGTGGCCGAGGAGTTGGCGGCGCCAAGGAGCCTGAAAGGACGAGTCATGTGAAGAACAAGAGAGAGAGACAGTGAGTTTTGGCTGAAGCGTGTAAAATGTGAAGTGTATGAAAGACTGCGTTTGTCTTGTGTTAGTTTACTTCTAACTTCCTTTCGTGTATGTAATGATTTTATAGATAATAAATAAATAAACCTCGGATCTCTCCTTTTCTTTGATTTAATTAATTACATATACTAATTTTTAATTGTTATTAGTTAATGAATTAGTATTTTAATAATATTGTCTGAAGTCAAAAATTTTATTTGTGTTATATTAAATAATTATCCTTTGCTTATTATATTTTAAAAACATATAACGAATAATAATTTAAATTTTTTAGTTCTTTCATTTATATATCTAACATTTAGAGTTAAAAATTCGATTTTGTTAGATAAAATTTTTGAATTAACAATTTACTTTGATTTTACAATTTAATTAAATTTTAAATTTAATTTTTTTAAAAATAAATAAAATTTAATTTGAATCAAATCAAATCAAATACATATCCTAAGAATTTTACTTAAAAAATATTATGATAATTTTTCAACTATCATAATAAGTACTTAATTCTAATTTTATACACACAAATACAACGATAAAAAATATAGAACATTAAGAAAGATCATAGACATATTATATTGTAATCGTTCTAAATTATTAAAAAAATAATTTAATCAATTTTTCAAATAAAACTGAAATTTATGCAGGGTGTATGTATCTGCTTTGTGATCTTATACTTTTGTACTCGGACTACTTTGTCATATTCTTTTATTGGTATAACCACCGATTTTTTATTTATTGATCAATTAATCCAAATCAGGTATTGCAAAGGTAATGACGACCCTCTCAACCCAAACGTCAAAATTTGAATCACCGATATTGCTTAAGGGATCTAATGTATTATTTATTTATTAGAACTTTGTCATATTCTTTTGAAACATCTTTTGCTATGATATGAAACCGCAAAAATTGAATTAAGCCACGTTTCTTTTTCTTTTCATTTTGATTTAATCCATCTAGTCATAATGACCAAAACCGAATTTGTTTGATAATTTGATTGGTTTTATACCTTATTCCCACCATCTTTTTTGGTTGAACAATAAAATTTCAACACTTTTTCACTCCCACGAATTCAAACTTACGTTTCAAATATTACAGCAGCTTCCAATCACTCGACAAATTGATTAGCTTCAACAACATTTTACTAGGGACAATAGAATGGTAAATATATATTTTTGGTACCTAAACATATGCATTGCTTTTTTTTCTACTTAAGTATTAGAATTTGATTTTTTTTAATTCAAATTTATACTTAAATTTAATTTCTTGGTTCATTTCGTACACTTATATGAGATTTTCTTTTGTTGTCCTATCGGTTTTATAAGGTTTTGCCTTGTCTAATCCGAACTGACTCATATCTCACACTTGAATTTAGTAGGTAAATCTATCAACAAGGATTTTCTAGATACATAATGTCTCAAACTTGAAATTTGCTTAAACGATATCAAATTGCTTACTACTTGAATTAACCCCGTTAATTATTAGGTTTTTTTAAAGAGAAATTAAGTGCGTGAACTTGCCCTCGTAATTCAAATTTCTACAAACTTGAACCTTTTTTTATCCAATTTAAAGTTTGAATCGATAAGTAAAATTTATTTATTAATATGAACAGAAAAACTAAATTTAAGTACTGAAAAATTATAAATATTAAATTAAATTTAAAAGTAAAAAACATATATTTAATTAAATAGGAAATTAATTTTAAATTGGACCTTAAAAATGAACTTAAATATTAAAATATATACTGATCCGAAATAATCATCTAACTTTCATAAATCAAACTTAGGTCAACAACAACTGCTTAAAAGTTTTAGGTAGTGCTGTAAATGAGATGAGACAGATCGCGAGCTACTCGTGATCGACTCGATCAAGGCTCGATAAATACTTGGATCAAATGGACTCGACTCGAGCTCGAGCTCGACTCGAGTTCTTAACGAGCTACTCGATATTTGACTCAAAAACTCGTGAGCATATCGAAAAAATGTTATATTATAATTTTAGATTTTTTAAAATTACATTATTAAAAATATATTAAAATACACTATTGATAATTATAAAATTTTAAAAATATACTAAAAATTCTATAATACAACTACCTCAAATTTTAATTTTTTTTAATTAACCAGCCCAAGTCCAATTGTTATATTGTATATTACTAAAAGAAAAATAAAAGCTCATTTAATTAAGCACATCTTAGATTACACGTGTTTGGTTGCTTTTTTTCTTTTTTTTAAAATTTTTTACTACACAAATACTTGACAACATAGAAAAATAAGAAAAAAAATAAGAAAAAACAGCTAAACAATAAAAAAATTAAAAATTGTTAAAAATTGTTTTTAAATAAATATTCTTATATTTATTTTAAATTAATAAAAAAGTATTTATCTAATGACAAATATTTAATATATTTCTAATGATAATATTTTTAATAACTAATTTTTTTAAATTGTTGTTATATTTTGAGGTTTCGGGTTCAAATATCATAAATATCAAGGGTTTGAGCATTTAATATCAAGATACTATATTGTACTTACCACATAAATCGGTATCAAGTCGATTAATTAATGTTTTTGTAATGAACCCTAAACCATAAATCATAAATCATAAACCCTAAACCCTAAATATAATTATATGATAGGGTTAAGTTATGCACATGAAGGTAACATACACATTATGCAAAATTATGTTATGTGACTCCTAAATAAATCATTCGCATACGTATACATAAACATATCAACATGCAAAATAAATATACACAACTAATTAAAGAAAACAATCCTAAACAGGGACTAAATTAAGAGAAACCTAAATGTGAGGACTAATTTAAGCTAAATATACTAACTTTAGAATGATGATTAAATTCACGTAAATGTAAAATTAAACTTACAAAATTGGAATTAAACCAATGACTTAAATACAAAATGCGCATAAACTATAGGGTCTTATATGCAATTGTTCCTATTCGGTTTAAGCTAAAATAATATGGAAAATAACATAAATAACACATGAACATTTAAAACAAATAAGAAAATTTAAACAAATGTGATTGAAATACAAAAATTAAAATATAACATACCAAACTATAAATTTATTAAACATGCATATACATATTAAACTAATGACTAAATTAATGTAAATGTAAAATTTAACATACAAATCAAGAATTAAATTAGGGATTTACAAAAGGGTGCTCAAGTTTGGGGAACTATAACTTAATTTACTAAAAAATTAATATGAAACCTAAATTTAACTAAACCTAAACTAAACTCACGTACACAAAATACCAAACACAGCCGCACAGCCCCTTTATTCTCCAACAGCCTCTCTCGGCACCTCTCTCAATCTCATCTCTCCCTCTCACGCACACACGGCGCCACTCTTAACATGATGGTCCTCTTCTTCTCCGACGAAGACCCTAATACAATAGGGTAAACCAGATCAAAAACTTCTACCCTTTAGGTTTCGAACTACCCAAATAAACCACTTTATTTCCCTACTATCATCATCTCTCTCGACGACCGAGAAAGCTCGAAAGCTTTCTACATCGGCCACCACACGCGGGTGGCCAAATCCAACTCCGACCACCATGGAACTCAACTAGTAAGTCTATAATCCTAACTCATACACTACCAAGCACTTGGTTCTAATCTAACCCATTCTTTTATTTACCCCATCTAAAGCAATGGAACACGACACCACCAGCCGAATGTTCCTAAGGCTCAGATGATATTAACCCCTACTCTCAGCTTCCTTCCACTGGCCAACAATCCCAAACGAATGATATTTACTCCCAATAACAAGGCTCGACTTCCTGACCCCGATGAATACCCGAAACAGGGCTAGGTAAAATGAAATTAATTTCTTTTCTATTTCTATATTCGAATCAAAAGGGAAAATTGATAAGATGATTGCTGGGAAATATAATAAAACCTTAAAAAATACTTGTATTAATATTGCTTGATTTGAACACAGAGGAAAGAAGCTCTTTATACATTGTTTTCTTCTCTTATCTCTCGTTGTTGTTTTTGTAAAAAAAACGAATAATGGCAGAGGCTCTTTATACGTGATGGCAGAGTCATGCAGGCCTGTTTAACCTTTGTGTTGTGGTGCTTGTTGCTGTAAACAGTCGGCTTATTATTGAAAATCTGATGAAGGTTTGTTTTCAAATTTTAGCTCTATTGCTGGTAGGATATGAATTTATGATTCTCGGATTAAAGGTTTGTTATTGTGTTGTTGATAAATGCTGCAGTATAGATGGTTGATCAGGTCTGGATTTTGGTTTAGTTCGATATCATTGAGAGATTTGCCTTTTTTATGTGCAGGTAATGAATCCTAATTTTAGATTTTCCTAAGAATACATGAGAGTGAGGCCTGTATTTTAGGATTATTGTTTCCATTTTGGTTATTTGGGCTCGAGCATCATTTAACACGTTATCTCTGCTTGCCGGTTCACATTGCAGTCTTACTCTCCCAATATTCCCACTTACGGCCTTTCTAATTGAAAACTTGTTGCAGAAGAATCATATATCAGAACGTGTGAGTGGATCAATTATAGGCTGAACCTATTGCTTCTCTTATTTCATTACTTAAAACTTCAAACGGAAAAGCTGGCAATTAAGAACTTCCTTTATTTTCTAATGTTTGGTTCAAACATTGTTGAAGTGCACTTGTTCTTCCTAGAGAAGAAGACAAATTGATGTTTTATTGATGTTGCACAAAGGTTGACTATTAATTTATATTGCAGGCTGGTATTTGGCTTCATGTACTAATTAGCACAATTGTAGTTCTATATCCATATTGAAAATGAGGGAAATAGAAATTGCATTTCCCAAAATGTTTCCATCACATTGAGTTAGGGAGAACATTAGTAAGGTCAAAGACATCATGTATCAACTTGTATAAATTTGGATATGTTGTCATATTTGTCATCTTTTTATAAATTTAGATGTGTTGTCATATTTTGTAAAATTTCAATACATTTGAAGTTTCAGGGTAAGCTTCTTGCTTTTGGTTTTTGTTCTATGGTTGTTGAGGATTTTCACTCCAAATGGGTTTTTTTCCCCTTACTGTTGATGGTTGATAGCCTTTTCGAGTTCTTTGGTTTTTATCTCGTTTTTGTTTTCTGTTTCTGTCTTTTTTTCGTTGATGGCTAATGGTTGATGGGTACCTCCTATTGTTGATTCCTCTCTGGTTTTTTTTATGGCTAACCTCTCCCCCCTTTTCTGATGATGATCGAGACTATATCCTTGATATTTTCTCGTCTTCTTGTTGTGCTTGGTGCTCTGTCCCTTGTTTTGTGTGTCTGCAGGGCATGGATTCGAGCATGGCCGATGACAACATTGGTTTCGGTGGATGGCCGACCAGCACGGGTCTTCCTCGGTGGGTTCACGTGGGTGGCGCACTATCTCGGGCTTCCTCTTGGTGGATTTGCACCATATGTTAATATAATAAACATGAGTAATAATAATACTAATAATTATTATAAAAAAACTTTCAAAGCTTATATTAATTATTATAAATTTCTTGTAATTGTATTTTTATTTTTTAGATTTTTTATAGTTCATACATTCATATTATAATGTATTGGTAATGGTTGATTGAAGGGAAAAATATTTATATATTTTAAATGTAATATAAAATTTTTGTAGGTTCAAATTCGAGTTTGAGTTAAAGCTTGAATCGAGCTCAAAATCGAGCTTCAATCAAGCTCAAAATCGAGCTGCTTAGCTCGCGAATTTTCAAGTCGAGTCGAGCCTACGTTTAAAGTTTTTGAGTTCGAGTCCTGCTCGACTCGGCTCGTTTACACCCCTAGTTTTAGGTATGGAACGTGTTCAACAACAAAAAGACGTGCCATTCTTTAAAATATTAATAGGAAAAAAAGGATTACTTAATAAATTTAATAAGATCTATTACGAAATTATTCAGAAATATATATTTTTTAAAAATTTATTTGATCTTTTATAAAATATGTAATATTCGATCCCTTATATGAGTAACAATTATATAGATATTCGTTCTATTTATAATTAGATATAGATAGAAAAATGTTAGAATAATTATCTTTTTAAAAAATATTAGAATTGTATATATATTTTTATTTTTATTGATAATTTAATTTCACGTGTTCTAAAATCTATAATTTTATATCTCTAAGATATATATCGTTAACATAAATTTTTATTTTCGTCTCGTTTATAATTTTCTTTCAATATTGTTATCCTAATCAAATATACATTTTAACTTTTAATTGAAGATAGCTTTATAATTATAAAAACTATAATCAAACGGTCGTGATGTATATTAAAAAATGAAAAAAAATGATTGAAGGCATATTATAGAGATAAGGTATGTTATGTAGGTCCAACTTTATTGACCAAAACGACCGCGTGCACGGCTTACCACCAACAACGGGGAAGAGTGAAGACTATGGGTATCCAAAATGCGATTTACTAAAGATATTTTTCCTAGTGTTTTTATAATCGGATTGCAAATGCCATTGTCATGTCATTCTTAAAATTTTTTATTTAATTTTCGAGTGTTCAACAATAAAAAACAAATTAAAATTTCAGTGAGTTAATTAAAATTTTTAAATTTTAATAACTAAAATGAGAGTAAAAAGAAGCGGTAAAACTTTTTAATATATATATATATATATATATATATATATATGTATAAGATAAGATTTTATTATACGATGTAAAACTCTTTTAGTTTTATACGAATTTAAAACTATTGAATGAGTGAAAATAAAAAAGTTAAAATTAGAAAATGAGAATATATTAAATAACGACTTTAGATTCATATTAAGTCAAACAATTAATCGAAACTTGCTTCATTAGTGCCGGTCATGCACTCATGCTCCTCTTTTCTTACTTGTTTGACCCAGAATGCCTTGGTGTTAGTGGCACAACGACTTGGCTTATTTATGCCATACACACTCATCACTCTTATCATTAATTATATATTAATTTGTACGACTTTATATCACAGAATATTAAGGTAACATTGTTAATTTAAAATAATGGGATTTAAGTAGCTATTTAAAACAGAAAAAAAGTATAATTCATGATGGAAGATAATGGAAAATCTATCTACCCTTAACTGAAATAGCAGCAAGAAGATATGAAATAATTCCTCCGTTTAGGAAAAGCAAAATCATGGACACAAATTGAGTGGAAACGGCAAGGCCGACGATCGCCCGTCTCTTCCTCCTTAATTTCCTATTTTCTGTTTCAACAATACTCCACACATGAAACAAACCTGCAACAGGAATTTTATTTTTTTAAATAAACAAACACTTATGAAGAGAAAAAAACAGAGAACATGCTCCTAAGAATTGTTCTAATACGAAATAATTTTTTTAAGATTATTTTTATTCCATTTTAATATTTAAATTTTATTTTTTTAATATCATATCTAATATTTAGTTAAGATATTAATTTGATACAAGTCGTAAAAAAAATAGAACTGTAGACCAGGGGAGAATGCACTTAGCACCCTAGGAGGCCAAGTGCGGTGCCAAGTGCATAGCATACCCATTATTTTAGATGAGTTATTAAATATACTTCAATATATTAAGGGAATAAGAAAAAAAAATTGTATATGCATTTTGTTGAAAAAAATAATATTAAAATTTTTGGATTATCATTTTTATATTTTTGAATCCGTTGTTGTTGTGTAGACATGATTTTTTTTAATAATGATGTGCTATTATCTTATGATGCTACGTAAATATTATTATAAATTTTTTAAATTTAAAATACGAGTGAAAATAATTACATGATAAAATATTGTAACTTACCCTACAATTAAATTCGAAAGTAATGATTGGTAAAAGAAAAAGCATCTAGTCTATTCTAGTCCAGAACAGTAATGAAATGGCATCTTAAAGTAAAAGACCACTCGATGAAACCAAGGATTCTGGAAAACAACGTGCGAACGCCAGGTGCAATCCGAATCGTTTTTGGAAATTATTTTCCTCATTTGTTGGTCTAATTATCAATTTATCCCTGTACTTTTTACAAATTTAAAATGTTAGTCTCTTAATTTTGTTTTATCAAAGCTGGATCTTATCATTTATACGATAAGTTACTCCAATTATTGGTAAGAACCTAATTTTTAAATGAGTTAAAAAATTATTGTACTGAATTATTTATTTTGCATTAATAAATTACTAAAATAGACGACATTCATAACGATTTAATGATAAAATTTAACAATGTTAAACTATTAACTTTTATTAATGCGTCGCATAAAATAACTAAACCACATGTATGGACCGAGGGGAGTGCTGGGGGCGGTCGCACCCTCTAGAAATTGTAAATTCCCTTATATATTAATATTAGTCATTTTTCTTTGTATTTTATATGAATTATTTGATTTCGCATCCCCTAACACAAATTTATGCTTCCATTCCTGCTAAACCATTGTTTTTTTATAACGATTTAGCAGCAAGGTGAGTTAAATTGTTAATCGTATCAATGCCATAAAATTAAACCAAAGCATACTGACACAGACTAGACTATCAGTTAGCTAGTCCATGCAGTCCTTAGTCACTTTGCTTGGTTGCTAGATGCTAAGTCAACTTTGAACCCTAAACTCGATTGCATAGTTTATATTAGAAGCAACCACAATGAGATGTATGAACGAAAAAGGAAAACACACAAGGATATTCATGCCAAAATTTTTCCATGTGTTTCCTTTCTTTTCCCATGTTACTTATTGTGCTTATCGCCACAACACCACCAAACCATTGAACTTAGAATTTTAGGCTATCTTAGTGCCGGACGACCGAGCAAGGTATCTAAGAGCGGCACGAACCAACTAGCCGACAGTCTATTCTCATAATAATATAATCATAAAAAAATATTTAAAATGATTTTTTTTGTCTATCAATTAACCTTTTCTCCATTTTGTTATTTTGGTTTCTGGTCTTAAATTATTTAACAACATTTCACTTCATACTCGATTTTATGTCACTGGTCGAAAATTGTCTTCTAGTCAATCATTCGATTATAAAGATATTGATTTTTGTTAATTTCTTACATATAAATTATTAAACTACGGAGTTCTAAAACAATATAAGGATAATTTTAACAGTGTTAAACAATTAGACTAATTATTTAATTTTTATAAAATAAAAGAATCAAATTCTAATAAATTTAAAGAAAGAAACTTTTCAATTTTAGAAGGATGAAATTCGGCATTAAACCTTCTCGATTTCCTAGAGGTAAGAGAAGACTAAGGGGTCCAAATCCAAGAGCCTGATATGGATTGAACTGGATTTCGGATGAATTTGAAGGGCTAATCTACTAAAACCCATTTTTCTAATTAGCCCTAAAGCAAGTGAATTTAAAGATTATATCATGATTATTTAAGCAATGTCAGAGGTTCGAATACCGATGATTGAAAATAAAATAAATTAGGTTGGGTTGATCACCCCGTAATAGGTTTCTGTAAAACCTTATCTATATTAGTTAATAAATAAATTAATTAAATACTAGTAGTTAATTAAAAAAATCATATATCGATATTCATATATTAGACTCAAATAAAATTTGCGTCTAAACATAATCAATAGAATAAATAATTATCAAAATAAAATTTATATTTTAAGATAGACACGTGTATGTAGGTCGTCGCTTCTTTTGAATAAAGGCATTCTAACGAGCTCAAATCTACTTGAACTTCAAACAAATAATTTGAGTTATGGAAATCTAAGTACACCATGGAGGAACACGTATTTGGACTTGGCACAGGCAGGAAGGGTATTGATTTTTTAATAAATAAATTAGATTAGATAAATTTAGATTTAAATTACTATAAGATAGATGGATTCATAATAAAATCGAAAAATCTAATTTTTAATAATAAATAATTATTTTTAAATTATTTGAAATTAAAATAAATAAAAATAATATTTTTTATTGCTCAAAGAACAATTTAATACAAATTACCAACGATTCAGTAGAGGTCCAATCTAGAAAGTTAAGAGATTGGGCCGAAAGGAGAGCATCGGATCCACTGTTAAATTTGATCTGCAAGCTCGAGGCTCAAGGACAAGAGCAGCAGAGATATCATCGAACTCGCTCGCTCACACAACTCAGGAGGAGTAGCTATTGGGTTGAATTTATTGACTTTGTTTCCCTCAAAACGCTCAGCGATCCCCGTTTCATATCTTACAAAATGACTATCCGAGAAGTCCCCCAACCCAACTATGTTCTGGTAACAATCCCTTCACATTTCCTTTCTTCATCTCTTCTTTTTGTTTTTATAAAAATGTTGTTTCAATTTTTGTTGTTGTTGATACATTTGGTTTTATTCATGCTCTCTGTTTCCTTGTACTGAGATTCATATCCCAGTGTTGAAGCTGTTGATTCTAAAGTAATTGGCAGATTCCTTTGCGGTTGAATATGCGTGATGGTCTTTACTTAGAAATTTTATTAGGTTTGCATTTAGCTGTATGCTTTAGATCGCTACTCACTGATTTGATTAATTAGATTTTTCAACATATTTTTTTATTTATTTTTTATTTTGGATTGTCATTAAACCTAATGTAGTATTGCTGTCAGCTAAAATTTGAAAGTGATATGCCTATAGGAATTGTCAGAAGTACATTGGGAAAGAGAATTAGTGAAGATTCTAAAATACAACTTGTAATGTAAGGTTAAAAAACAGTAGAAATCGGTTGCAACTGAAAATGTTATCAAGAGATTAACATTTTTAGGTTGAACAGGGTAACATTGTAGGTTGAACGAAAATGTTACCTTCTCCATAACTCTTTCGATTGTAACCAAGATTATTATAAATGTTACCTTCTCCACCCAATGTAACATTTTTTGTTGCAACCGAAAATGTTATAAATTTGTATAACATTTTAGGTTGAACATGATAACATTTTAGATTGAAAATCATCTTAATTTTTTTTGCTCAGCAGAACAACCCAGGAATTAGTTATTAGATTTGATGTTCATTATAGTTTTGCACTTTCCATCTTTCGCTGCAGGAATCTGGGTTTTAACATTTATTCACATTTCTAATTTCAGAATTTATCTATCATACCGTCATCAACATGTTATTGTTCATCCTTTGAGATCTTAAGATTGTTTACCTTTGCTCTTTGTTGAATGTGAGCATTCAAATAAGTCAACATTAACTCTAATTTCTGTTCTATACGTTTGCAAGTGTGCCATTCCATTTGTTCGTCTTTGAAATGCTGTTCGTTAACTTCCCTGTGCATTTTGTTTTGCTAGGCTCTCATCTAGGGCCAGCAGGTCAAAGCTTTGGGAGTGGCAGCCCCACCAACTTGGCATTCGATTCTAATCATTTAAGGAAACTGCATCTGTCCACCTCTAGAAGGCCACTCACTGTTCAAGCTTCATACAGGTATCGTCTTTGGGACAGTTTAAAGCCTAGGAATGCATGATAGTACTTGATCCATTGTTCATATTCTTGTAACTAGGAACTGCTGAAAGAAGTACTTGCAGGTAACTGCTTAAGTTTGTGTGTGCGCCTGGTATTCCTTTCCCTCTTTCATGTTGTTTGCTTCATATGTTCTTGCAGTGATGGTGGAAGGTCAAGCAGTTCAAGCGCCTTTGTTGGAGGTTTTGTTTTGGGAGGGCTTGTGGTTGGTGCTCTCGGTTGTGTGTTTGCTCCTCAGGTGAATATAACCTTTGCAAATTGCTGTGTCGTACTCCATTATGTATGTTTATTTGACCAATTAAAATGTCCCCATATACTTGGTCAACGGATTAAACTCTTCAGCTATAGTTTCATGATTAACTAGCTTTATCATTCTGATTATTACCCGTTTTGATGACTAAAACCTACAGCCGGAACTCCGGGAACTATTTTGTGTTTGGCTATTTCTTTTCCTAATGGGAACTTACAGTTCATGATTTGTATGATTTTCTTTTTCACCTACTCGGATTCTTCTGTAGTTGCCTCACGTTTAGATCAGCAAGGCACTAGCTGTAGCTGATAGTAAGGACCTAATGATGAGACTGCCGAAATTCATATTCGATGAAGAAAAAGCTTTGGAGGTGAGCACTTACTCTATTCCGAATTATCCTCTTCTAAATGTTGGAATGGCCTAAGTAGTATCTGCTTTGAAGTTGAAGCACCAGCATTCATGTGTTGTTTAAAGATTATAGGTTTAAAAGCAGAATGTTAAATAGCCTTTATTCTGTAGAAAACAAGGAAGGTGCTGACCAAGAAGATTGCTCAGCTGAACGCTGCTATTGATGATGTTTCTGGTCAGCTTAGATCCGAAGATTCCCCAAATGGAGTTGCTGTAAACTCTGATGAAATTGAAGCTGCCATTTGAATTGTCTTGCCGTTCACATCGCAGTTTAACTGGTTTGTTATTAAGAAATAATAGGGAATTCGTTGTATTTGTACTGTTTTCTCCACAAAAAGTGTAACTCTGTCTTCTTTATATGTGGTGGTTATTGCAATATATGTATACTTGAGAAAACAGTTTCATACTTGAAGGTAAGACGCTCAAGGGTTGCGACCAGTTTTAAAGAGCAACATTTAGAAGTGTTTCCTACTTGTGTTGGGTTTCTTCTTCTTCTTCTATATCCTAAACTACCCGGATCAAAGTGATTAAAACCCGAAATGATCTAAACTCATGATTTGATTTGAAAAATTTATACTTTTTTTTATGTTAAGATATATATCAACCAATATATAGCGTCAAGATCAACGGAGTTCGAAATAGCAAGATTGTGAAAACACACGGTGAACTGGCCACGGAGAAATTCACACGGTGGGAGAGGAGTTGGCAAATCAGGTTGGAGGCATCGCTTTCAACAAGCACCAGAAGAGGATGAAAATCACGAGCTAATCGGACTCCATGAACAATGGTTAAGACTTCAACAAGCATGGGATCTTTGAATCCATTGTGGAGTTGAGCAACACCAGCAATCACCGATTGTAGAGAACAAGCACCATCAACATTGACTTTCAGGGAGCCAGGAGGAGGCTTACACCACCGATGAGACACAGCAGAAGCAGATGATTGCAGACGAGGGACAACCGCATGCAAAAATGATCCCATGATTGCAGACGAGGGACAACCGCATACAAAAATGATCCCTGCAAAGCTCGGCTCTCCTAAATAACACACCAATTCAGCAACACACGATGTTCATGCAAGAAAACATTACGGTGATGCCAAAGTGAATAAAGGAGAACCAAGAGAACCAGGAAAACATTGCGGATATTCCAACCTATGTCGCTGGAGCCAATGAAGGGGATTACAATCATGATGTTGCGAACATCATTAGGTTCAGTTTTGAATAAAGAACCGACTGCTTATGAAGCGGTAACGACGATCGTTCTTGTTTTCGTTGTGTCCTAGTGGTTTAGAATTTGATTGCCATTGTGCACTTGCAGCAATGCTTCATACACCACAAATTGCTTGTCTCCTTTTGTGAAAGTCATGGATGAAAAATTTGGTAAAGCTTTTCTCATCATTTCATAGCTTAAACATCTTGGAGATGGACCTTTTTCACTTTGCAAAAACCTCTTTGCAGGAGTTGAAAGGCGTATTGGAGGTGTGCGATGTTCCCCTCGCCTCGGTGGACTTTTGGTGCTCCGATGTTTCCTCCACCATTGACTCTTCCTTGACCATGGTCAGGGGAGATGACATGGTCAAGGTGGTGGCCCGGTATGACAACCAGTGGGGTTACAGGTGAGATTTAAGCAAGCAATCTAAAAGTAGTTCAAAATCAGTGATCTTTATGTTTGAATTTGTAGATTAAGAACTTTTACACTGTGATGTGCAGCCAAAGTGTTGTCGATTCGGCACACTTGGTGGCGAGCAAGTGGCCCGATGTGGCTGCCGCCAGAAGCGGTGACTCCTCGGAGGATTACTGCAAGACAAACCCAGCAGATAAGGAATGCAAAGTTTACGAGGCCTGATGGTTATAGTTGGTGGTGAAGTGTTTTTCAATGTTCATGTTAACAACAAATAAATAGGCTCATTGTATAATGGCAACAGAGTGACATGAACAGATAACATTTCAATGCATGCAGTGCAATCATATTTGGATTTAATTACTTGTTGCCATCCTTCTTTAGTTTCTTTGGAATCTCTTAAATGAATTTGAAAAACATTAGGCTACTTGAATTAATATTTGATTAATTTATTCGGTATTTTTTTAAAAGATTTATCCATAAGATTGGATCCATGACGAATCTAGAAATTCATATTTGATGTGAGTACATGCCCACCCTAAGCTAAGTGTGGATCCAACATTGGTTGGATCGTGATGTAAAAGTCAAAATTAGAATACGGATGTGGATTCAATTCCTTTTTTACTTCTTCTTATATTTTAAGTCAAATTTTTATCAAATTTGAATTTTACACTTGTAAATCATTATAGAATACGGATGTGGATTCATTTCCCTTTTTCAAAAACTAATTTTATCTTTTTATAATTTAATTCTTAAATTTATATGATTTTTTAATTTCTTCAATTACTTCTATGTCCATTTTGAATATTAATTTAATTTTAATTCTTATTATTAGCAACAAATTTTATTCACCTAGGTTTAATAAAAAATAATTCTTATTTATGTATTTGTAAGTTCGAGCCCATGATACAAAGTAGTATTTTTTTAATATTTAAATTTGGCTCTTGGGTAAGACTCAGAAAAAATTATGGCTATTGGGTGGACAGGTGTGGCGATACAATTGGTTAAGGTGACAACCAGACCAACAATGGGAACAAGACAGGTCAGGAGTATATGCATCGGTGGACTTCGAACAGAAAAAATAAATCCAAAGGCAAGCAACCTTTGCTGACCTTTCCCCGACCAATTTGCTATTCTGCAAAAATTTCCCATTTCCTAACCCTAAATTCCAAATTACACCTAAAAGATCCCATATTTTAGCATCATTAATTACCAAGCCCTGGCACGATATGAGGCGATCTCGGATTTTCCTTTCGCTTTTAACGATCTTGTTTTCTCCATCAATACGTGGCTTCTTCTGCTCCCAGATCTCGCAAACCTCTCTCGCCAGCCATTTTCTTCCACCCCCTCCGTAAGTAGCTTTAATTTAACTTGTTGTTCTATTTGAATTAACGCATATAAGGAAGAAACCAAGTCTTTGATTACCAATTTTGCTGAATTGATCACATCCGTCTATAATGGCTGCTGTAAGCTATGTAGCGTTGGCTTAGAACCCTAAACTAAGCTCTAATCAATTTTGTTTTGTGTATTTGTTTAGTAATGATGAAATAGCGGTGGTAGTTACTCTGGATGGAACAATGCATTTAGTGGACACGGTATCAAGGAAAGTTCATTGGTCATTTGCAACGGGCAGGCCGATTTATTCATCTTATCAGGCCTTCCCTGACCACGAAAAGGACAAGCTTAATGCATCTGGACCGAACAGTGATTTGTATGTTGATTGTGGGGATGATTTGCAACTCTATGTTCATAGCCGGCGCCATGGAAAACTGGTATCATAACTCGCCTTGCTTCTCTTTCTTAAAGTTGTGTGGCATACTAGATTTAAGTGTTATACCCAAGGATCGTGTTTTCTAATGGATAATCATCTAATTTGACTGAGTAGCATGGAGGTCTTGTTTATATGCTTTATAATTTCCATCCATATTGATAGCATCTTGATCATCTCAATGGTTTTGCATTCTAGAAAAAGCTTGAATTGAGTGCTGAAGAATATGTTAGAAGAACGCCTTACGTAAACGAGGATGGAGGGATAACTTTGGGAGTAAAGAAGACCACTGTTTACCTTATTGATGCAAACTCTGGTAGAATCGTACAAACTTTTAGATTAGACAATCCCCCCTCCACGCTAGATATTCAGAATGATGCAGGAAAAACAGTTCGTTGGACTAAGGATGCTGGAGCATTGGTGGAGTCTAGTCCTGTTAACTCAACAACAGTTAAGCAGTTTGTCTATATTATGAGGACGGATTATGTGCTGCAATACTATTCTCCAAACTCTGCAGAAGTATTATGGAATGTGGCATTTTCCAAAATTGATGCTGAATTTCGATGTCAAGGATCAGAGAAAAAACTTTCTGCAGACTACATGCTTGATTCTGAGTTGCAATTGCCTTGTACGCTGAAACCTGTTGTTATCCAAGTTCGTGATCATAAATTGTTGGAGTCACTCCCTGTTTTTGGCTGGCTTGATGGAATAATCCCATTGCCAGCTTCAAATCAAAATCCTCGCTTGCCACCTGCTGATATATTCCCATTGGCTCTTCCTAATGACAGAGCATGGCTTGCTTTGCCCGCTTCTGAAATGGAAAACCCGTATATGTTGGATGCTATTAATACAAACGTCACAAGGAGGTTTGACATGGCTGGATCCAGCATGCAATCTTTCATTGCTTTCTTCACCACCCTATTGACTATCATTGTCTTTGCCTTTTACCGCTTAAAAAAGGGTAAGGGGAGTAAGCAGGATCAGGAAGTTAAATCGCAATCAGTGCAGAAAAAGAAAAAACCTAAGAGAACTGGGAATAGTAAGAATAGCGCCAATAATGAGAAAAAGAATAAATTTGTTTCAGAGGAGAATAATGTTGGAAATACAAATAGACTTCCTTATGTTGAAAGGAATGAAGGCAAATCATTGCCGACCTTTACAGATCTTGTTGATGGTCGTGTAGATGGACGTCGAATTGGTAAGTTACTTGTTTCCAACAAACAAATAGCAAAAGGAAGCAATGGTACCATTGTGCTTGAGGGGATCTATGATGGCCGTCCAGTGGCTGTTAAACGTCTTGTGCAGACTCACCATGATGTGGCTCTGAAAGAGAGTCAGAACCTTATTGCTTCTGATCAACACCCAAATATTGTTCGCTGGTATGGGGTAGAGTATGATCAGGATTTTGTTTATCTCTCTCTAGAGCGTTGTACGTGCAGCTTAAATGACCTGATCTATGTTTGCTCTGAATCTTTTCAAAACCGAGTCAAGGATGAAGATTCAAATTTCTTCAATGAGTATAATGTTCAATTACATACTGTGATGGAAAATATCAAGGATGTTGAACTTTGGATGCCAAATGGACATCCTTCTCCCCATTTGTTGAAACTAATGAGGTAAATTTTATATCCTTTAATATCTCCCTCCCTCTCTCTCTCTCTCTCATGCATGTGCGTGTGTCTTTGTGTGAGATTGATCAGAATGTGATATTATTATCTTTTTTGTAGAGATATTGTCTCCGGGCTTGCCCATTTGCATGAACTTGGTATCATACATCGAGATCTAAAGCCTCAAAATGTTTTGATAATCAAGGAAAAAACCTTATGTGCAAAGCTTTCGGACATGGGCATTAGCAAGCGCTTGACTGACAATATGTCTTCCTTAACCCGGGGTGCCACTGGTAAGTTTGTCAATCACATCTGGTATCATTCAGCAACAATTAAACCATGCTCTGTTTTTATTTCATTCTTTGGCTTAAGTACTCTTGCTAAAATGCTTTATTTTCTATATACATTGCTTGTGTAAAGATTGGTAACATTAATTCTTTGTACTGCTGCTAATGTAGGTTATGGAAGTTCAGGCTGGCAAGCGCCTGAGCAACTTCGTCAAGGTCGTCAAACTCGTGCTGTGGATTTATTTAGTTTAGGCTGTGTTCTATTTTTTTGCATCACTGGTGGTAAACACCCTTACGGAGATAGTATCGAACGTGATGTAAATATTGTAAATGACCGAAAGGACCTCTTTTTAATAGAGGGTATACCGGAAGCAATGGATCTTTTCTCTCGTCTCTTGGATCCCAACCCGGAATTGAGGTAATTCATCATTCTCATTCCTGAGTCTGCACCAAATTTGGCTTATCCTATCATTGATTGCCCCTGGGCCTTATATTTGTGCCCACCTCTTCTTATCTTAACACACACATGCAAAGGCATATGAAGTGCTTTGTGTCTCCTTTAATGACTTGCTTCTGATATGTTGCAGGCCAAAGGCACAGGATGTTTTGTATCATCCATTTTTTTGGAGTTCTGAGACAAGACTTTCATTTCTTCGGGAGGCAAGTGATCGTGTTGAACTGGAAGACAGGCAGAGTGAATCAGAAGTATTAAATGAACTAGAAAGTGTTGCACCAGTAGCTTTGAATGGGAAATGGGACGAAAAGCTGGAAGCTGCATTCCTTAATAACATTGGTCATTATAGGAGATATAAGTTTGACAGTGTTCGCGACCTGTTGCGGGTAATAAGGAACAAGCAAAATCACTACAGGGAACTTCCTCAAGATATCCAAGAATTATTGGGGACACTTCCAGAAGGATTTGATGGCTATTTCTCGAGTCGATTCCCGAAACTCTTAATCGAGGTTTATAAGGTACTCTTTAAGCTCTGCAAAGAGGAGAAATTCTTCCAGAAATATATAAACAGCAGTATAATGTAATCTAGTTTTCACTTGCGTCTCTCCACAGCTAGCTTCTGTTCCTCTTAGGACAATATTTACAAATACTGTAAATAGAAACTGTATCAATTTGCAAACTATCTTATGTGTCAGTGATTAATGTAACATATTCTAAATTTTAACCATATGTTTCTTTTTGTACTTACCAAGCTGAAAGTTTGGATGTGGATGGTTCCTGTTGCTTTTTCATTGGATGAATATTCAATCTCACACATTTCCTGTGTCTGCAGAAAGATTTCGTTGGATTTTTCTTTGTACCTTTCATACCTTGTCACTAAGTCCTGAGATTCAAAACCCTAATTGCTAAAAGGGTTGTAAATGAGACAATTGAGCTCAAGTATAGTTGAGTTTGACTCGATTCGAAATGTTCAAAGTTGAGCTCAACTTGACTTGAAAGCACACGGGCTTAAAATTATCAAGCTCGACTTGAGCTAAAAAACACTTGAAACATTCCCAAACTTAACTCGACTGAAAATTGAACTCGAACTTAAACATAAATTTTAAGTACATGAAAATCTTATATTAAAATTTTTTTATAAAAAAATTACATATAAATGTTAATTTTATTAATAATTTGATTTTAAAATTAATTTTTTAATATATATTATTTTGTTGAGTTGCTATTAAGTTTTCGAGTCGAATATTAAGTAGTTTATTTCGACTCGTTAAGAACTCGAGTCGAGTCTATTTGAATTGAATGTCTATCGAATTTTGACTGAATCAAACTCAAATAACTTACAATCTATTTATCTCATTAACAACTCTAATGGCTACTAATCTATAGGATCCTTTCTTCACAGTTCAATGAGCCTTGTGTGGTATATAAGATCTTTGACAGCTTCAAATATCAAAAAGGAACAAATCTAAACACAAAAAAAAAAGGAAAAAAACACAGCTATGGCATAGATACAGTTGAAGGGACATTTTTCTTTTTACTTTATTGTTTTTAACAGAATAAAAATAAAAGCAAGTTGTAAAGATGATTCCCCAACCCGTGAAATGAAGCAGGTTTATACTTTATACATATTGGGTTAATCCAACAAACCCCAATTTTTTTCTTTCACCTTGTCTTATAACGCTTTTCATTGTCTTTGTTTTCTTCCTGCATATAGTTGAATCCTCTGCTAATGTGGAGGATTGGAACCACCGATCAGTTTCAGTAATGTAATAATATTCGACAAAGAAAGGTGGAAAAATAACTGTTCCTCGTTTGAATTTTGCTTCATGTTCTGTCCCCAACATTATCTGACATGGTCCCGATTCTTTTGAAAACAAACACTGGCACTTCATTAGGCACAACATCATCAATCACTCACTCAAAACACCATCGAATAGCTCCTCATCTCCACCACCACCACCTCCTCCTCCTCTTCCTCCGAGGCCCGTTGCCTTACGTCTCTAGCGTCGGCATTAACTATGGTACTCTAGGGAACAACCTCCCTTCACCCAAAAAGTAGCCCAGCTCCTCCAATCTACACTTATAGACAAAGTTAAAATCTATGACACCAACCCCGAAATACTCGAAGCCTTCTCCAACACCGGAATAGATCTTATCGTCGCCGTTGAAAACTACCACGTCGTCAACATTAGAAAGGACGTCGCCGCATCCGACGAGTGGTTCGCCACTCGCGTGCAGCCTTTCATACCCGCCACTTCCATCGTAGCCATTTGTATAGGCAACGAGTACTTGACCACCAATGATGAGAATCTGGACCCTGATGCATTAGTCCAAGCCATGCAAAACTTACATTCCGTGTTACTAAAGCGTGGTCTCGACCGTAAGATCAAGGTCACCACGCCGCATAGCATGGCGGTTCTTGCTTCTTCCTTCCCGCCTTCGACTTCGACCTTTGCTACCCAGCTTCTCCCCACCATGAGCTCGATTGTCGGGTTTTTGGCCGATACGGGTGCACCTTTCATGTTCAATGCCTACCCTTATTTTGCATATAGGGATAACCCCAGCATGGTTGATATAGAGTTTGCATTGCTAGGGAACTTCACACGGGTCCATGACCCTAAGGGTTTCATCTACCACAACATGCTCGATGCACAGATCGATGCTGTTCGGTCGGATATCGATGCTGTCGGGTTCGGAAACATGTCGATCAAGATCACAGTTTCCGAATCCGGGTGGCCATCGAAAGGAGGTTCCAGCGACACTGCAACTACATCCAACAATGCAAAGACTTACAACACCAGGTTAATTGAGCGAGCACAGTCTAACAAAGGGACACCGATGAAGCCTAAAGACAAGATAGAGATATTCGTGTTTGCTTTGTTTAATGAGAACAAAAAGCAAGGGGATACGAGTGAGAGGAACTTTGGGATTTTTAACGGTGATGGGTCTAAAGTATACGATGTAGACTTGAGCTGCGAGTTCTGCAGCAACTGCGGTGCGTTTGAAAATATGTCGTCAATGAACAACGGTCGAGCAAGGGGTCCGTCGGTATGGTGCGCCGTGCGTGGCGAAACCGCATGCGAATGAGAAAGTGCTTCAAACGGTGCTGGACTTTTGCTGCGGTCCCGGTGGAGTTGATTGTAGGGAAGTTTATGAAAGTGGTGATTGCTTTGAGCCGGATAAGGTTCACGCTCATGCATCTTATGCCATGAATGCTTATTACCAGATGCACGGCAGGAGCTATTGGAACTGTGATTTCAAGGGAACCGGGCTTGTCACCTTCAGTGATCCAAGTAGGTTCACAAAAGTCACCATTAACATGAATTTTCCAAGTGAGTTCATTTAGCTTAGAATCATAAGTTTCTTGTTTCTTGGTCAGGTTATGGGACATGCAGGTATCCTCAACAGTGATTCACAAAGCCAAGATGTGGCCTTTTGACGAACTCCTTTTAATTGGTTGCTCTAGTTCAGTGGATTTGAAATGTAATGTGAAATGAGTTTTGGTTTTAATGGGCGCCGAAAGGCAATAAATGATTGGAGTTTGAAAAAGGATAATCCAATAGTTTTTTTAGTGTTCCTCGTTTAGGGAAACGAGGGTGCACACACGCTCACGCATGCACAAATGTAAAATTATATGTTAAAAGAATTAATTTTTTAAATTTTAGGAGTAGATAAATTTATAAAAAAATAAAGAAAAAAATAAATTTTAATAAAATATAAAAAAATTTAAATGTATAATAATTTTAAATTTTTAGGACAATTATCTCATTTATCTTGAGTACATCTTGGGCACATGGGGTAAAGTTCAGTACCTGCTCCATTGAATTTCCCTTTTTAGAATTTCTCCTTTGAAGAGAGAGAGAGAGAGAGAGAGAGAGAGGGATTCCTCTTTCTTGGGCGGGAATCTTGGGTAGGGTTGTGGACCCCTGACCCGTCTATGGGACTGACAAAAATGTGCCATTGAACCCTGCTCTGGACCCACAATCCATATGTATCTTTTTATATTGGAGTCCTTTTTGGTCAAACTGTGGTTTCGGTCCTTTTACTATAATAAAATTATAATATTAATTTTGTATTTTAATTTAATATAATTTATCTATTTTTTAATCTCATTAGTCCGTCCAGTAATCAATATCATCGATTATTTCTATTAAAGTGATGGAGAGTTTTCTTTTTCTTAAATTCCTTTTATAGAAAAAAATTGTGTCAAGTTTTTTTCTCAAAAAAAAAACAATCACTAATTTGATCAAAATAATTAAGGTTAAATTACATACTTAATCACATAACTATCATTTTGGTTTTATTTTGTCACCCAACTAATTATTTTTTCAAAATTATTATTGACGTTATATTTTGATTTCAATTTCATCATCTCATGCTAAAATATTAATTATGATGTTAATGTGTCAACATAATGTATGTCATATCATCATTAAAAAATAAAAATTTCCACGTCAACAATTTTGTTAATTTTTAAATGACAAAGGACTAAAATGAAACCAAAACATAATATTAGTGATATTAAATTAAAATATAGGAATTTTCAACACCGAGATATTCAAGTAGCACGAGGTGTTAAATCTGTTAAATAACATTTAGAGTTCAAACTTTAATATTATAAATGGAGCAAATTAAATTAAAAGACTCATTCCTATAATAAATTTTTATAGTATTTGATTAAAATTAGTCCATTAATTAATCTCATATTAATGATTATATCAACATATTTAAATGACATGACATATAGAATTAAAATTTATTATATATTTTTATACAATTACACAATAATATTTTGACACGCCGTTAATAATGATAATAAACTCCACTACATAATACAACATATATTTCTCCGTGAGGTAAAAAAACATGTTGTATAACCTATTTAATAAGTGTTATATAACCAACAATCAGTTGGTCTAATGAGATAAGACATTAAGTTTATTAAGTAATGTCAGGGGTTCGAATCATGTCGTTTGCGAATGGAGCAAACTGGGTTGGGAAGGTCGCCCTAGCCTCTGCAGTACCCGATCTAGATTAATCAGTCAATAGATCAAATACAGTGGTTAATTAAAAAAAAGTGTTATATATATAGAATAAGCTAGATTGTGTTAATATAAATTATAAAAAAAATTAAAATCCATATTATTAAAGTTTTTTTATTTCTTTCTTGTGTTGGTTTTTCAAATTTTTAATACATTTATATTATCATATATTCCTTATTTTTTTAGTAATAATTATGTCTTAAAGTTTTACAATTTGACCACATCAATATTATATCGTAGTTTTGCCTTTGATAATATTTTTTTTTAAAAAAATTGAGTGATTATAAGATAGTATGTATTCAAAATATTTCTTATCTATTGACAATGTACACACACTACAAATACAATTACTTGAATAGGAGACTTTTAAAGAGAACAATATTCTATTTTACTATTGAGATCGCTTGATGAATTCCTTTGATAATTTTAACCACATATAATCTCATGTAATTAACCTATATTACAAGTTTACATCATCATTAACCCCTTTAATCTTCTTATTATTAAATGCTCTTAACATCTGATTAAATGATCATTTTGATCCCTATTTTTTTAGAGTACGTATATGTTGGGCCTTAATATTGTTTTTAAGGCAAAAAGAGTCATATGTATATGAGAATTGTTAGTTGCTCAAATCCAATCCTCTATGAATAACAACATTCTCTTTTACCATTATTATTATTACTATTGGAGTATAACACATAACGTCGATTAAGACATGAATTTAACATAAACTTATAGAATAAATAATTACCAATATCAGATTAACATAAAATTACATTTTGTTCCCATGCCAACAACCAACAAACCCACTGGAATCTGGAAAATATTAACCTGAGTCCTTCATTGTGCTTCTACATGATAATTGAAAGGGGTGTGTGTATACATACATACATACATACATACATACATACATACATACATACATACATACATACATACATACATACATACATACATACATACATACATACATACATACATACATACATACATACATACATACATACATACATACATACATACATACATACATACATACATACATACATACATACATACATACATACATACATACATACATACATACATACATACATACATACATACATACATACATACATACATACATACATACATACATACATACATACATATATATATACGAAAAATATGCATTGCAATTGGTAGGAACATCATCAAAGGTGACATAAAAAAATGAAAGCATAAGAAGGCAAAGGTGGAAACCAGAATCAGATTCCTATACTAGATGTAATGAAAACCCAATAATAGCAGAATATAAGGCATGAAGAATAGCATTTAACCCAGTAAAGTTTATTGTCTGAAAACCAAGTATAGTTATCAAGTGGCAGAAGGAAAAGATGGTAGCCAATAAACTTAAACTCATCAGCGGCCGAAAAGCCAAATTAACTGGAACCATTCTCCACAAATTCTTCCTCTCCCTTCTCATAAAGACAGGGGATCCAAATACCGATTAACTATCGTAGAACCATCGATTACGATTCTTCATCTAAATCAGAAAAAAAAAATATCACCAACAACCGATACAATCTATTTATTTCCATCAACAATATAGCATCACCTCATAAAATATTAGCATGATGTTTATCATATGATACATATTATGAGAATGAATGCCTTGGTAGTTGGTTGCTTGCTCCTGCTTTTACTTTTGCTTAACACACTACATATAATCATGCAATATTCTACTTTCAATGTATTAAATAATAATACAAAAGAACTCAAAATCAAACTTAGCGGAAATAACAATCTCCATCCAATGAGAGGAAGCCACGTCAACCCCGGGAACCCAAGGCTCTCCATTAACGGACGTTAACAAACCTAACCTCTATGCTCTGTAGAAGCGTTGAAGGAGTCAACATGGCAGAGATCCAACGGCTGGGAAGCTCCGGCGGCAACAAACTAAAACGAAGTCCATCCTAGAGTTCCCACCTATAATTGAAAGCCACGTGGCTTAATGCCATCCTCGGCCCGGGACAGTTTAGAAGATCCAGGTGATTACCTGGAATCGCCGGTGGCCAGCCGCATAGCAACAAAGGAACAACAACTTTAATTTTACTTTTCTCTTTTATTTACTTTCTTCTTCATCGTCCAATGCTCTCTTTTGACGCCTTTTGCTGCTGCTTCTTTTTCTTCTCTCTCCGTCTGTGATCAGGGTTTTCTTTCTCTCCTTCGGATTAATCTTACAATTTCACCACAGAACAAAAGTTAAGCGCCAAGCACCAAGAAACCCATCATTTCTACACCCCCCCTTTCGTGAGCTTTTCTTTTCAGCTTTACTCGAATCTCTGGAGCTTGTTGTTTATTGCTCTAATCATCTTTTTTCTACTTCTTGAAATGAATATTTATAGTTTCTGGAGTTATGATCTGGGGTTCTTTTAATTTTGCCAACTGATTCGAGTTATTATTTAAAAGCCCAATTTTTACATGGTTTGCTGGATACCTTCATCAAGGATAGTTTAAGGCCTTAGTTTCATATAAAGTTTGTGTTTTTTTTATTCTATCTGCAGAAGGGTAGTTTGATCTGAGAGTTGACTTCGATTCCTTGCTCTTGGATAGAAAATTTTACAGCTTCCCTCGACCAACTGGTTTTCCCCCGATCTTTTTGTTGCTTGGGTGATTTATTCTTATTAGCTCTTCTGTTTATCCGTGGACCTGTGGTTTTCTCTGAAGAATTATAAAGGTTTTGGCTTATATTGCTTGAACTTGAAAGTGTTCTTCCGAGATCTTTGATTTATGGTTGGGAAAGGAATATGGCTGCACGTATAAATAATTCACCTCCATCGGCAATCGTGAAAGGTGGTTACACTAAGGGTAATGTATCAGACATGGAAAATGAGAATTTTGATAATGAAAAACAAGTCACTCTTTGGAAACCTCCATGCCACCTCTCGATTATGCAGCATTGTGTGAGTTCAAGGAGGATGATTGCTGAGGCTAATTTGGTATATTTGATCTTTTTTCTCTCTCTTTTGATCATTATGAATTGTAGGAGCCTGAGCTTTAAGGAGTTTCTCTATTAGCATAAAATCTGAATGCAGCTTAGTTATTAGTTTAAAAGGAAAATTCACTAATAATTGTGCTCCATAAGGATACTGATGACTCTTAGTTATGACCATGTTCACCTGCATTTGTGCTGCATAATCTTTTGTGTTTCGACAATTCTCCGATTTGATAGAGTTTCTTGGAGAAAATAAGGATTAGTCTGTCTAAATTTTATTGAAAGACATCAATTAGAGAAAGGGTTTTTATTGTTTTCAGTTGATGTTCTGTTGTATCATTAGTGGCATAACGTAAAATCACATTTAGGAATTAGCTGCTAGAAAGAGTTTTCTGCTAGATTCCAGATGATGTGTTTGTACTTTCTCACACATCATCCTGTGAAATGCTTTAACTCACTACTTTTCTCTTCTCTAGGAATTGGATGTTGGTATTGTAGTTCACAAGTCATCTTCCGATGAAAAACCCGAGTTTTTGCCTGTCTTGCAATCGGGGAGCTGTGCTGAAATAGGGCCCAAACAGTATATGGAGGATGAGCACATTTGCATAGATGATCTTCTTGGACATGTGGAGACAACTGCAAAGTTCCCTTCTCCAGGAGCTTTCTATGGGGTATGCTTGTTAGAATCTACCATATATGAACTGCCCCTTGAGATTAATACATTATCTTGTTTTGAACCATCTTAGTTTATGTGGTCTGATTTATGCACTTCCTTCTATCTGTCACGGTTGCTAGTCCATGTTGAAAAACTCGTGTCCAGGCCGAAAAGAAAAAGGATGCCGGAAGAAGTTGTCTCTGATATTGTAAACTGCAGCTGGATTTCGAGTGGCAATCCGACGAGTTTTTGAATGTTACACAATCCTTTTTTCTCCTAACATTCGTTTCTCTAATATCGGTTGTCTTGTTATAACTTGATGCTTTAGTTATGGGGTTAAAGGGCCTACACATGTCAGTTATATTACGTATACAATTAGCTTGGAAGCTGCTTTAGGAATCTTAATTGACCATACTAGTGAATTGAACCTTTCAAGTACATGTGGACAGGTTTTTGATGGTCATGGAGGAACTGATGCAGCAGTATTTGTAAGGGAGAATATCCTTAAATTCATAGTTGAAGACTCACACTTCCCAATTTGTGTGGAGAAGGCAATCAAGAGTGCTTTTCTGAAAGCTGATTATGCCTTTGCAGATGCTAGTTTTCTTGACATATCCTCCGGCACCACTGCGTTAACCGCCCTTATTTTCGGAAGGTAAGTGAGAGCCACAGATCTGCAATGATATTATTCGTTTTTGGATGTTATTTCCGTGAATCCTCTTCTAACATTAGTATCTGTTTAAAGGACCTTGATAGTCGCAAATGCGGGTGATTGTCGAGCTGTGCTAGGAAGGCGAGGTAGAGCAATCGAAATGTCCAAGGACCACAAACCTAATTGCACTTCTGAACGAATAAGAATCGAGAAACTCGGTGGAGTAATTTATGATGGCTACCTGAATGGGCAATTGTCCGTCGCACGTGCGCTTGGAGACTGGCACATGAAGGGGCCAAAAGGATCTGCCTGTCCTTTAAGCGCAGAGCCGGAGCTGCAGGAGATGGACCTGAGTGAGGAGGATGAATTCTTGATAATGGGCTGTGATGGGTTGTGGGATGTTATGAGCAGCCAGTGTGCAGTGACCATGGCAAGGAAAGAGCTGATACTTCACAACGATCCCGAAAGGTGCTCGAGAGAGCTTGTGAGGGAGGCATTGAAGCGGAATACTTGCGATAATTTAACAGTGATTGTGGTTTGTTTCTCCGTCGATCCTCCCCCTCAAAAAGAAATACCACAAACCCTTGTTCGGAGCAGCATATCATCGGAAGGGCTGAATTTACTAAAGGGTGTGCTGGACTGTAACTGATGAAACTGGGGATGGTCAAAAGAGATTTGTACACGAACACATCGGAGGGCGAAATGGCCGTGGCATTTTTTCTAGCGAGTAGCTGCAGCTGCCCCCATTCACCATGGCTGACATTCATCCTTCTTGTCATGTAGAATATGATTCTTTTGGAGTGTTCAAATCCTGTACACCTGAGATATCTCATGTTGTACCTCCGATTTGCAGGATTCATTTTTCTTTCTTTCTTCTTCCATCATCTGCTTACTCCTGTGTAAATAAACTGAATCTTGATAGATTTGTTCTACTACTCTTTCACTAAATAATTGATATCATTGAGCATTAATGGGTGAGAGTGAAATCTTATTTGAAGTTGCAGAAAGAGGTCTCAAAATGGAACAAAGAGCAAAATTTTGTTTGAAGTTACAGAAATAAGCCTCAATTAAACAGTTAATTCAGTTTCCTTACATTGTCCAAAGAGTGAAATTTATTTGAAGTTCCAGAAAGAAGTTTCAACATGGTCCAAAGGGCAAAATTTTGTTTTAAGTTACAGAATTAAGTCTCAATTAAACGGGTCATGTTTCAGTAATGCTGCAAGGCATGGAAACTTTTTTTGTCCATAAAATCTCTTCTCCTGATGAACCACGATGATTTCGATGTTCTATAGTTCATCATTACTATCGGTATCAGAATCGGAATTGCTATCACTGCATACAAATAAGAATTAATGTCAGAACACCAGAAACCTTCCAATGAGTGCAAGTGCCACAGAAGTAGACTTTTAGGATGGAGCCACAACTGGTTTCTTGGAAAAAGAGGAAAGAGAAAAATAAAATCTTGGATACCTTGAGCCGCCGCAGTGCTTGCTCAAATCTTCACATAGAAGTTTGCTTACTTCTCCTTGCTTAACGGATCCTTTCTTTATCAATTCTGTTAACTGCATGAGTTTGATAGCAAAGTAAGAATTAATATTTCAGCTATGCAATAGGCTGACAAGCAAGATTGAAAATTCACCTCATCTTCAGTTTCCTCCAGTAACCTATATCATAACAAATATGAACTTGGTTATTATAATATAGCTGGCATTTGTATTATATAATATAAAAAAACTACCGCCAGAAAACTAAAAAAAAAATCATAAATGGCACGTGATAATAGGAATAGTGCAAACTCCATGCAGTCTCACCGTCCACAATAAGAGGATATATCTTTCGAGTATGCCTTGGCTTCTTGCTTACCTATCAATAAGTTAAAATGCAAAAATGGGGAAATACTTTAGAACTTAAGAAACAATGGACTGTTAAAACAAAAAGAACGAGAAATTAACAGCATCTATAAGGACATGGTAAACATAGAAGTAGCTAGTAACATAAAAGCATAGAAAACAATGGCTCAGTGACTGGTCAGGAAGAAATACAGAAATCCTAGAGATATCAAATAAAACCATCAGAGAGATTGCATATGCAACTTATGCCTCATATATATTAACAATATATGCAAATGTATGAATCGAAGATCAAGTCCTTGCTTTTTTTAGCCCAAAATCAAATTAATGGACTAATCACATTTGGAGTGAACCATATGATTTCAGTCTCTGCTAGTGGCTATGATTGATCAAGGCCTTCACCAAACTGTTTTATGATGCAGCAACCATATTTATGCTTGCCACTGCCCCCCAAAAGTAATAATAATAACAAAAATAAAATGATCCTTACCGATAGTGAGAATGTCCCAGTTATCAACTTTGATCCACTCATGTCGAGTTGAATCTATCTGCAAAATAAAATTAAAAAAAAAGCCAGATATACAATTGCATGCCTATATAAGCTCAGTCATAAAGCATACAGATACTGAATACAGTTCGCATATGAACATAGTTGTGGTTCCTATACATTTGCATATTTGTTCAATGCTGACACAAGTTCAGTATCTGCAACTACATGATAATAATTATATTGACAGCATAGTTGCTACGAATATCCAGTTAAATTTCAAGGAAAACATAACATCATGATTAAAGATGAATTCACCCGTGAATAAACACAAGGAAGATATCAAGTCCAAGTAAGAGCTACCTTTTCAAGAGTGTAATCTTGCATATTCTCACAAAGCCCATCCAATAGTTCAACAGCTCTAAGTTCACTCATCCTAATTAAAACAAAAATAACATTTTAGCAATGGTGTCACTTATAAAGGGGAATTAACCATTGGTCAAAAGTAACAGTAAACATGTGCCACCCATCAATTAGACATGCTTTAGTCGAAAATTCCCTTTTGAAACTCTTTGTTTAAAATATAGCCAAAAAAAGCCATGATTTTGTGTTAGAGTTTGCAAAAAAGAGCTGTTAAAGCTCCTGTTTAAGGCTGCTTACCTAACATGGTCACCTTAAAATTTACCCTTATATACTATTTAACAAACCCCTAGTGGCCATAAAAAGTACAAATCTCGTATGTCAGACCTGAATTGTTGTTAATATCCAAAATGTCTACCATTTTTCCTTGTTAAAATGTTAATTATCAACTTTCTTACTAATTTCCAGCAAAAAAAAATTATGATGTTTGATTTCCTTAATAATACTTTGATGTTCATTGCTCAATGTCTCACTTAATTTCACTGTTTCCATTTACTAACCTGTTTGATCTTTCATTCATTTTATTCCTACTGTATCATACAATTCGTCATTGATCTTCAACGCTAAGCCCGGCATCAAAGAAAGACGGGAAGCTCATTTAGTCCCATCTCTAAAATAAACAATTTTGATCGAGACTAACTATCCGAATAAAAATTAGCAATGTTGGTTTTTTTCCCCAGGAAAATGGTTATACCTGTAATCAATAACCTTTCCTTGGCGTTGACCTTTCGAATCCAAACGATGTCTCATATCCAAATGGTTCCTGGGTTTCTCCTACATATATAAAATTCTAGTATTAATCACCCAATTACAGCTCAATTTGCGGAAAGTGGCATTGATTTAAAGGTAAAAACATATAGAAGATAAGCCCGTACCTTTGACAATTGAATCTCTATCTCTGCCTGCAAATCATCCAACCAAAAAATGATTCAGTTGATATTTTAAAAAATACGAAAAAAGGAAATGAAATCGGTGACTTATTGCGAGTGAAACAGCATATGTTCATCAACGGTTTCCGTTATTACCGCGACGGCATTGCACGCAGCACATTTGTCTTCGATGCAAGCGACCATGGACAAAATGGAGAAGATGGAAAGGAGCCACAACATAGAAGCTGCCATCTCCGATCTCGCTCAATGTTCTGGAATTTTCCTTTCGCACGCTAATCGCGAACCCACCCAATCTTTTAACCTTCGTTCTTTATTTATTTCATTTTAGCCTTTTACGTTTAATTTGACTTTAGCCTCTCCAAATATGAGATTTAACCTTTTTTTCCGTCTTTACTTTTATATGATTAGTAGTACTTTTATTTTAGGTAAAATCTTTTATTAGTCCATATTTTATATGTAAGTTGTGTATTTAATCACTATATTTTAATTTAATCAATTTTGATTCCTGTATTTTAAAACTTACAACTAAAAACAATATAAATTATTCAGGATAAACTACACTAAATACCATTAAACTTTGCCAGTTGACCCATTTATACCACTAAACTTTTAATTATATCAATTATAACATAAACTTTAGTTGTATATTCAATTATGCTACTCTACCGTTAAGACACTAACAAGACAATAATATAAAAACTTCTTGTCCTGACTGTGATAACATGGATCGTTTGATAATATTATTTCAACCAAACAGAATATACATAGATTTTTCTATCTTTTTTATTTCATAGAAAACCCCAATGTACAATCCCTAATTAATTTAAACACCTAAAACTCAGATTTGATACTTGATACAAGTTTATGTAAAACTTAAACAAATTATCTTACTATACATTCAATTTATCCTCCTGCTTCCCAACTTCTTCTACTATGGTCATCTAACTCTTCATCTTCTTTAGCATCCATATTATCAATGTCGGTACTCAGCGTACCTTTAACACTCGCGATGAGGGGACCTTACGGAGAACCAGACTACGATTTCATGAGCTCAATGTCCTACTTTTTATTGGAAGAACCCTCAAGTTTTCGTACATGGAATATGTATTTATGCACATAAACCAAAATTCACAAATAAGACCAATAATCTAAAACGAGAGCTGAAAAGATAACACGAACCCAAAAACTAACCTGCAAATGACTTTTTCACTTCATCAATTGTGAGGCCATTATATCACACATAAACCAAAATGATTTCAATCATTTTGATCACAAAACAAAGATATAAATCCATAAAATTGAGTACTAAAAGCTTGTTTATTTAAGTTAAAGTTAACAAATTTAATCAATCTGATAACCTTTAATTCAAAAAGTGTAACTTTGAGAACCTCAAAACATCTCAAATGCCAAGGCAAATCGTATAAAAAAAATCCGAGCAATCAGCATCACTTGTGTTTCCTCGAATTCTAATGCTGATATCTTTTCTGAAACTTAAATTGGGGGTGGGGTTATGTGTTATGATAAAATAAATTAGAGATCTAAGGTTGTAAATTGAGGATTTTACGTGGAAAAAAGCGTAAAAAAAATATGTATAATAGTTACTTGTCATGCACCATTTCTCCTAAATTTACAGATATAGTACCTTATTGACAAGGCGCAGATCACCATCCGAGCTGGCGCCACGTAAGGGTCCGAGCCTTAGTTGAACTTCTGACATATTCTGACAAGGCACAAACTTCTGACATATTTTGACAAGGCACGAATCGTCATCAGCGTCTTAGCTTAAAAATTAAAAATAAAATAAAATTATAGGGACTAACAATTAATTTCATGAGTTGAAGAACTTAATGAGATTAGCTTATATAGGCATATTGGAGTGTTTATGTTATGTTTATTGACAATGTGTGATAAAAGTTAAAAAGTGTATTTCTTGACAATGTGTTTAGGTTATGTTTTAATGAGTTGCATTTGATCGTTTTCATTGCATTTTTATTTCAATTATATACATATAAATATAATAAGAAGTTGATAAATTATTATTTGTTCAATTTTTAAGTTACCTTAAATCAACCAAAAAAATAAAAGTGATACGTGTACCATGATAGGTCTAAATTCTCATAGTACTGATTTATTAGTGGCATTTGTTGCATTGATCGCACTAATATTAGTGTTGCTATTCTGAAGATTTTCTAGAGAGAAGGTTTTAAATGCTTATTTTTTTGGTTTAGCAGGTTTGATGGTTTTACAGGCATGCTCCAAGATAGATAACATATATAAGGACACGATATGGAAATACACAATCAAATATTCCTCCAACTCTGCTGCCTAAGCTTGGGTGTGTGGTTCAATCATCTCCTTAGTTGGGAACAATGGATTCGGGCAGTAATTCTCTACTACATTTGTTCTCATAATTAACTGCTCCTTTGTTCTAACATTATTGTCAATTTTCGAAGACATCATCGTGCATACGAAAAGCACCTTGAAAAGATCATCAATGAATCTCCTTACTCCACAACAAAAACGAACACAGAATGGGGCTTCTGACCCCATCAAAAGGATTCCAGACTATCTTCTTATCAATCTTTGCACTAGCTGCTGCGTCTAATTTTGTGCATGTCAAAATTTGCCAATGTTAAAAAGCTGTATTCCAGACTATCTTCTGATCAATCTTTTCACTTTTATTTTTTTTTGGTTGATTTAAGGTAACTTAAAAATTGAACAAATAATAATTTATCAACTTCTTATTATATTTATATTTATATAATTGAAATAAAAATGTAATGAAAAGATCAAATGCAACTCATTAAAACATAACCTAAACACATTGTCAAGAAATACACTTTTTAACTTTTATCACACATTGTCAATAAACATAACATAAACACTCCAATATGTCTATATAAGCTAACTCCATTAATCTCTTCAACTCATGGAACTAATATGTATTAAATTATGATGTTAGTCTCTATAGTTTTATTTGCACCTTATCAGAATATGTCAGAGGTTCAGCTAAGGCTTGGTTGACGATCTGTGCCTTTGCTTATGTGGCGCCAGTTCGGATAAAACCTTGCGAAGGTGCGGATGGTGATCTGTGTCTTGTCAGATAGAGTATTAGATCGGTAAAATTATGAGAAAATGTGTTTGACAGGTAATTATTATTTGTTAGGGTGATATTTTGGTAAAATGATCATAATTGGCTCAACTAATATCATTAAATAGTTCACATTATCATCATCATGATAAGTTCCGTTAATAATTTAATGACGGGGTAATAATTGAATATAAAATTAAAATTGTTATAATTGATAAAATAAAAAATTCAATGGTATAAATGAATCAACGATCAAAGTTTGATAGTGTTTGGTGTAATTTACCCATATAATATAACTAAATTAAAATAACTAAGCTTGAACCCAGTGGCATTTGGTAAATAAATTGTTATTATTTTTTGAAGTCTCAGATTCGAACACTAGGAATATAAAGAGTAAGAGCACCCAATGTCAAAAGACTGAAAGTTATCTTTAAACCTATACTATATTGTACTTCTCTCAGATTATAAAAAAATTAAAATAAAATAACAAAAAACAAATAGTAGATTTTAACTTAACAAATTCCACCGCTCAGGACCAACCTTTCAAACTTTAAAATTTACATGGACTAAAAATAGCTAAATTAAAATATATGGACTCAATATATTAGTTACATAAGAATTTAACTTTTATTTTTATATTGTTACTTTTACGCTCTGCTTTAGCTTGGTATAATTTGATTTTTTAATAATATTTCTATTGGTTTTAATGTACAATTCGTTGATTTTTTAATGCTAAAAGTGATACCATGATTTTTTAAAAATATTTTAATATTTTTAACGTATAAAATTTACTGTTGGTTAAATAAAACTGATTAAATTTGTACTTAATCTTAATTATATGCTTAAATAACATTACAATAATTCCTATTATCACTTCAACAACAAAATTGTCGATATTATTGATTTATACCGATAATAATTTATGAAAGTAAATGATCAAATTATTTTAAATTAAAGTAAAAAGATTAAATACAAAGTAGATTAAGTAGAGGGATCAAAACCACTATTACACCACCTTTTTAAAATTGTTTAAGAAAAAAAGGAAAAGAGGAAACGAAAATATGACTGTCTGTTACCTTGAGAAACACCACAGCCGCTCGATCATCGAGAGCCGAGCCTATTAAAGCGGATCTTCGAAGTCGGTGCCCAAGTGATCGACGGCTGTGATATTGGCTTTCACGATAATGAAAATTGTGAAAGGCGTGGCATGTAATATAAGAATGGAAATTTCATGGGAAGTTGAATAAAGTTTACAGAAAGATAAAAGAGAGAGGGATAATAGCCAAAAGTTAAAGCGAAGAGCCGAGTCGAGTGTTTTGAGTTGAGCTGAGTTGATGGGTCGTATTTTTCAATCAGTGCCGAGTTGCTTTACTAACCAAACTCCCGTTTTCGTTAATTAAATTTTCCAATGGATTCTAATCATCGATCCTTCTCTGCTTAATTGCTTTTCGTATTTCTTCTTGCTTCTTTTGTTGATCGCAACCCTCGATTTGTCGTTGTTGCAATGTAAGTTTCTTCTCTTGTTTTTCTTTTGTTTTAAGAATTTAGGTTTATGAGAAATTAGTCTTTTTCGTTTGAATCATTTGTTGAGCTGAATTAGTGCCATTAATTTGCTTTGAAATGAAATGGGAAAGAAAATCTGGCGATCTCATTGCGATCTGATTCAAACGAGTGGGATTTTTAAAATGGAGTATATGGACCTGTAAACAAGGATTTATTCCCGCGAAAACGTTGATTTTAGCTTAATTCTACCTTAATTTATTGATGTCGGCATGTGTTTTCTGGAAGTAATGTAATGTAATGATATTCATTGTTGTTCTTGTTTGGCTTTCTCATTATTAGTTTCTATTTGCTTTCATATATGCCTGAGCCTTTGCCTTATTTTCTGATTCTTTTTAGAAGTAATTGCTAATCAAATTCTGTGTATGGTCTTTGCATTCAGTATTTGGATATTAGTCTTCTTTGAGTCTTTATTATCTGTTTAATATGTTTATTAGTAGTACTATGCGGGCCAGGGCTTCAGCCTTTCTTGTTTTAGTATAACTCTTTGCTAATACTTGTTTTCCCCTTTGTATATCGGCCTCTTTTTTTCTGTAGATGGAAGGGTTTAAGTAACCAAAATGCAGCTAGCGGTATAGAAAAGGGTGTTCACCTTTGCATGCCCAGAGTTTGCGATCATAATGTTTGCTGAGAGTGCGAACGAGGAATCGCTCGGTCAGGATTTTGAGGCTCTAACTGTGTCTAAACGGCTTGTGAGGAGTGTTAGCCTGAAGTTGAGGAAAAAAAACCATAGAGTTGAAGGGGATGAAGATGATAAGGTGAGAGGGGTTTCTTTGAAATGTCTTACTCTATATGGTAGAGGTGGTGGTTGCAAAGTCGGTGCTGACATGGGTGAGGAATTTGGCGATCCAAGTTGTAGGAGAAGGCCAAGTATCAGTGAAGAAGGAAAGCTGTACAAATCAATTTGTGGTATTGAGGACAGTAATTTTGATTGCTTCTCGTATGGCATGAAGGATATGTTTTGGAAGAGAAGCAATAGGAAGGATTTAGATCTTGATGAATCGGTACGAAACAGCAGGATGCATATCTTTCTTCCAGATGACATTCTTGAGATGTGCTTGGTGAGACTGCCATTGACCAGCCTTATGAGTGCCCGCCTCGTGTGCAAGAAATGGAGACACTTGACTACGACTCCTAGGTTTTTGCAGATGAGACAAGAAGGTTCATGTCAAAAGCCATGGTTGTTTCTATTTGGTGCTGTTAAAGATGGCTACTGCTCTGGGGAGATACATGCACTGGATGTGTCTCAAGATCAATGGCATAGGATTGGTGCTGATATCCTCAGAGGAAGGTTCATGTTCTCAGTTGCCTGTATGCAGGATGATGTTTATATCGTTGGAGGTTGTTCAAGCATAAACTACTTTGGGAGGGTGGATAAGAGCTCATTCAAGACGCATAAAGGTGTATTGGTCTTTAGCCCTCTCACCAAATCTTGGCGCAAAGCTTCATCTATGAGATATGCTAGATCAACGCCTATTTTAGGAGTATCTGAGGTCTGTTCAGATTTCTCGATCATTCAAAGTCATCAGGATCGACATGATAGGCAGTTCCCCAGATCTCGAGTTGGTGGGGTGTCAGATGTTTATGAGGATCCTCACAGGCTTTCACTCAGACGTCAGTACAGAAATGCTTTTGAGGTAAATGAGCCTTCATCATTACCAAATAGAAAATCATACAAGTTTATCAGACAGAGAAGTGAACAAGCAAATACGAAGGGTTGTAAAAGATTTGTGTTGATTGCTGTCGGAGGTCTTGGATCTTGGGATGAGCCACTGAATTCTGGTGAAATCTATGATTCTGTATCAAATAAATGGACTGAAATCCAGAAGCTGCCTGTAGACTTTGGGGTTGTTTGTGCTGGTGTTGTTTGTAATGGGATGTTCTATGTTTGCTCCGACAATGACAAGTTAGCAGGTTATGACATAGAAAGAGGCTTCTGGATTGGAATCCAAACCTCGACATTTCCTCCCCACGTTCACGAGCACCATCCAAAACTTGTTTCTTGTAATGGTCGCTTGTTTGTGTTTTATGTCTGTTGGTGTGAGGGAGATGGGCAAATTGGTCGGAGAAACAAGGCCGTGAGAAAATTGTGGGAGCTAAATCTGATGTATCTTACATGGACCGAGGTCTCAGTGCACCCCGATGCTCCAATGGACTGGAACCCTGTTTTCATTGCCAACAGGAACTTAATATTCGGGGTTGAAATGTTTAAAATATTTGGTCAGGTGTTGGATTTCTTAACTGTGTGTGATGTGTCTAATATGGAGATGAGTTGGAGCCGTATTTCTGGGAATCACATGGCTCATGAATTAGATGCTTCTTCCTGCATGACTAAGACAATGGCGGTGCTACATCTATAATGCTCTCTGCAACGCACTGTAATTCGATCGGAAAACTATAAAACACCACAGCTGCTTGATCGGGGATTTTGTGCATACATTTCTTTCGGCCTGTGAATTTTTCGTACTTATTTCTTTGAATTTCCATAATTTGTAAGATGGCGACCACATCTTGTCACTAGTGCTTATTCAGTGGTAGCACAGGTAATGGTCATTTGTAGTAATATTCACAGTAATTTCTTCATCGTTGTTCATAAACGGATTATGTATTTTTTCATCTTGCTTCTGTTGCATCTTAATAAATTTCTGCCCTGTTTCCTCAAGACCTTGTGCTCTACGACTAATAGTAGGTTCTACTTGACATCGAACAGTAGAGTTGGCCGAGTGCATGAAGAGTTCGAGCTCAATAGCAAACTAAATAAAAATCGAGTTCGAGTAGCTGGTAATGAACATCCACCATGGGATTTTGTTCGGAGCAGAGAATTTCGGATGATCAAGGAACTCAAAAAGGCAATAAAAGAACTAAGGGCCAAAAACAATAGGTAGTTCGTATAAAGAGATGAAGGTCAATGAAAATAACATCAATAAAAACAAATGAACAATTTCTTGAAACCCTCTACAAGTGGGAAATCCATCAATACACAGTAATATCTACTTGCAAAACTATCCATGTAAGACAAAGGATGAAATTGAAAATACATACACGTTGATACTCACCCAATTATGCAGGAGAGCAATACAATAAATTATCACATGTTCGGAAATATTCCGGAGAAGTTTGGGATCTTACCAACGTGCTTCAGGGCACGCTCGGCAATCTGCCGGGTTCTGGAGTCAGGATGGTGGAAGGCGACAAGTGCAGTGCTTACATTTTGATCTCCAGAAACTTCATATGCTATATCTTCTGTTCTTAAAAGTCTCTCAACAACCCAAACGGCTCTTCTCCTCAAGTTCTCTGTTTGTTTCTCGAGTAACATGTCGAGTATGGGCTTAATTGCCTCTGCCTCACACAAAACGAACACACCCTGCTCAATAGCAACTCCATCATCCAACAAGGTGGAAAGTGCAGCAAGTGCTGCTTCAACCACCTTCGCGTTGGTGTGGTCCAAGAGCGCAACCAACTTATGTACAGCCTGCCCTTCCAAAAGACAAAAGCTCTCTTTAAGTGAACATGTTCCCTGGTGAACACGGCACAATACTCTTATGACAGCCTGTTTGCTAAAACATGGAAAGATAGAAGCACAAACTCCAGGTGGTGGCAACTCCGGCAATCTCGTCAAATTTTTGGATTCTAGAGATAAGTTCTCCAAAGCGGCGGCAGAGACCATCTGGACGTTGTCAAGACCATTGGCCTGAAGCAATTCGATGAATAACGCTGCAAGATTGTACTCACGGCAAAGAGCAACAGCATCAGGCTCATCTGACAAGACAAAAGTAACCCTCGCAAGCACACGAACAAGTCCTTCGAGGAATGGTGTTACAAAGCGGGCGCCCCTATTCTCTCCTTGCCTGATTTTGACAACTCTAGAGATTATCAACTGAAAAGCACCTTCATCTAGCATTTGCCTCGTGAGGTCCAAATCCCTCTCCGGGAGTTCAGCTAAGAGGCCAGCAGCTGCTGCCTGTTCTTCGGAAATTCCTTTGTTTTCTGATATGACTCTAATTAGGCTGCTGAGCTGACCAATTGTGCCACGTAGAGGATTTGCTAATTCCTGACCCATGTAAAGAGAGAGATTCTGCAGAAGTTTTATGCATGCCATTCGCAAATCCTGCTGCAGGACCTCTATAAACTGAACCAAACTGATAGTAGCTCCGGAGCTTTTAATTGCAGCGACAACATTCAGAGCTGTAGTTGGAGAACTAGTGAGCCCCACAAGAACTTGAAGAAGTTTGCACTTTGTAACCCTTTAGACCCGGTCCATGCATTACGACCAGATCTAGCAGATTACAATAAAATTTTTCCAAAACATTTTCAATAGTTTAAAACCATATTACGAATAAACAACTTTAAAAATATAGTTGATAACATTAAAGTTCAATTCCAACAATTAAAGTCGTAAGAACTGAATAAAATATTTCATAATCAGTATCGAAACAAATCTAACATCAGTAACAAAAGCAATATATGTCGTAAAACAAGTATTTTCAAAATATAGTCACATGTCACGCAAAATAAATACAACTCGAAAGATAAAAACATTACAACAAAATAATCTTGTACGAATGCGTCGATCCTCCAAGTGCCAGGTCCGGGTCGCCTATCAATGTATCTGAAAGGGGAAAGTTTGGGGGAGTGAACTAAGGAGCTCAGTGTGTTCCAGCATTGCAAAATAAAAACATATAGTTAAGTTTCAAAATCGGCACATTATCAAAGTTATGAAAACGATAGTAGAGTTGTAGCTTAAAATGAATAATCAGTTCTCCATAATTGCATCCATAAGGACTTACCCTAGGCCCAAAGGGCGCGTAGGTGTCAACCTAAGAAAATACCTTGGGTCCATAAGATCTTATCCTAACCGAAACATAGGTGCCCACCAGAGGGATGTGCCATCATGCCTATAAGGACTTACCTAATGCACATAGCAGAGGAGCCACACTAGAAGAGTACCTTAGGGTCCATAAGGTCTTACCACTAGGCCCATTGGGTCAGGAGCCCACCCAAGGGTCGCCTTAGGTCCATAAGAAATTACCAGCTTGATCGGTACTGAACCTATATAAGAAATTACCATTTTGATCGAAGTTGAACATGAAGAGACTTCATACTAGATCCCAGAGTACCTCAAAGAGCATAGTTTTCAAACAGTAACAAGGAAATCATAGTTAAAACAAATATCAATTTAGTAAAAATAGTAACCAAAGAACATGAATCAGACAAGCAGGCTTAAAACTTCAGTAAATCAGAAATCAGGCTTAAAACATATAAATCATGCAAAATTAAATCAGATCAACTAGCCATATTGCAAATTAGGTCAAACAATCATGTGCACATGACATTTCGAACAGGTATTTAAAGCAGATATATGTATATAGCACACAAGGAACACACCTCACAAAACGAATCAGTCCGGTATATCTATCGAGCACCAACTTCACTACGCTCTTCGACTATACAAGAACTTAAGTCATATCAGAACAAAATTATTATCGGAGTAATACCCTAAACTGAGTATTTAACAGGGTTGCAGAACTATATGAGTAATCATGGGCTCTCGCAGACGAGCGAATCGAGAAGAACATGGCCGAGCACACGAACGATCGGGAGAATCACGGGTACATTAATTAAATGACATAATAATTTAGTCCTTAACCCTCAAATTAAAAGTACTTAAATTACAAAAGCAATTTCGGGTTTAACGGTCAATTCGGAGGATTTTGAGTTCGAATTTGGAAAAATAGACTTCTAATTCGGACTCAGGACGTCAAAAAACATAAAACATAACTAATTCAAAAGTCAAAGTCAACATGTCTAGTCAACGGTCAAGTCAAAGTTAACAGGTCAAGTCGATTCGAGTTGACTCAGTTTGGTCCGAGTTGATTTAAATCAGTTCTAGGAGGTTCCAAGACTGGGAAGGAGTCCCACAATCGCGTAACGGCACGTGACGATGACGACGGGGTCGAGGGCAACGACCAAACATTCCACGAGCAACCAAACACAAAAAAACCCAAATCAACATATTATCAAGCTAAAACACGATGAGGTAGTCAAATAAAAGCGATTCAAAGCTTGCCCCGACGACACAGCGAGAACGACGACGGTGGACGACGAATCCGATTGAGTTTTAGTCGGACGGCAACGGGGAATCCAAAGTTGGGGGTGGTGAGGCGAAACGATGTCGGGTTCAACTGGAAATTAAAGAAATCGACGATGACCGGTCGATTTGGAGTCGATGACAGTTGGGGACGATCACGGGAGGATGCTGATTCAACTAGTGGCGACGGGGCCCATCAATGGCGACCGAAGCTGGGTGGATCGGTGTAGGGGTCAACTAGGGATTTAGGAGGAAATTTTGGGGTGTTCTGATTTTTTAGATTAAAACCGTGCCTAAACCAATAAAATATATTTTTATTATTATTGTCATCAACAATGACCTAGGTTAGATGGCTAAGACATGAGCAGTCATCCCGTAGGTCATAGGTTTAATCCTTTTAGCCACCATTTTATTTTATTTTTTTGTCATATGATATTTTTGGTTATGGGAAAATTATTGGGCTAGTCCCTAAAACATCTTTGGTTTACATTTTAATCTAAAATCATTAACAAAATTTCAATTTAACCCGTTTAATTAATTTAATGAATTTCTAATATTTTCACCCGAAATTTTGGGGTGTGACACACTCAATTGTTGGACCAGTGTTTACATCTTTAAGTCGCAGGGGAAGCTGATTAGCCCCAACGGTAAAGAGGTCTTTGACAAGAGGGGGAAGTATTCCCGCCTCGATCAACACGCCTTTAGAGCGGCTTCTCTTGATTGCATGTTACCACTTTTCATGATATTAATTAGAGATTCGCCTACGGTTCTTGCAACATAGACTTTCACATCATTATTCAGAACCAACTCACCAAGATATGCTGCCATGGACTGCATTGTTTCAGGTGTACCTGCAGCAATGCCATTTTACATTAACTATGGAGAACGAAAAATTCGGAGGGAAAACATGAAAGATTAACTATGTGTGAACGCTAGGGGCAAGCATTATTACATAAAAAGATATGCGGTCGACTGAAAAACAAAGTACTGATGAGCATGTGAGCAGGATATTAGGCAAAAGGGAGCATCAGATTCTTCAATTAAACAAAGATAAAGATATACACGACTCCAACGCAAAACAGAGGACCATTACGCTGCTGGCAGCAAGTTAGAAAGAGCATAAAATTATCAAGGAAAAGAGAGGAGCACCTTCGAGAATATGGGTCAAAAGAGGCTGCAGTCTACCATTTTCAGCCATCTGTCGGACATTGTTCTCAAACTTTTCCAAATTTTCTAGAGTTTTATCAGCTTTCTCAACTGTTAAAACGTTCTCAGATTTACTGCTAGTCATTCCAACTAATATAAGAATTGCTCCATTAATAGAACCAATCTTCTCACACACGGCCTCGGATTTTGAAAGTTCATACAGCAAAGAGACTACCTCCTTCCTCTCCTTGGACTGTTCATGGGACAAGAATTTAACTATTGCACGCACAGTGTCCCCCTCTGCCAATATTGCCTGAAAAAGAAAGCATAAGTAGTTAATATTCCAGTCCTGCATGCAAAAGCAAAAATGATGTCATTGTCACTCAATAGCAAAACATCAAACCTAGAACAACCTTATTATCTTCATCTTACTCGACCGCTACAAGGAGTGTCTCCAATGCTCTGCACCAACTTTACGGCTGCTGCTCTTTAGCATGTTCACAATCATAGGTATTAGATCAGCATTGCGTACAACATGCTTATTGGATAGACTTTTTTGGCATTTATGATGGATAAACTTCAGAGACAGCAGAACATCATTTTCTGAACTGCTCATATTTAGAGATCTACAAGCCATATCAAGCTGGGTTGCTTCATTCCTAGTTGTCCACTCTTCAATGGTGTTCCTTAGAGCGATACTCGGCTTTAGATCATTGCTTTTCAGTTATTTTAGGGTCAATGGGGAAACCAGCTTTCTTCCACTTTCCCTGCATTCCTTGAACCATTTCCCAATTGCTTCACGTTCAAACATTTGGCCATTTTCTAACGTCACAGGGTCACGCATAACCTGCTTCGTCAAAGGGCAAACAAATACATCATAAAGGGTTCAACCAAAATGAAGGAGCTACTACATGACCATAAACTAAACTATCCTTTGGCTAATGGGAAATTTTCATTTTCCATCCCTCCCAAGCATTAAACATTTAATTTAAGCCTTTTAACCCTTTAGCTAAGTGGAAAATTTGCACTTTTGACCCCTCCTAAAACTTATTTATTTAATTTAAGCTCTTTTAAAATATTACTTAGCTTAGGCCCTCCAACATTTTTAGTTTTATCTCGGCTCCCGCTTCACTAAGTCCCTGGCTTTGTGTCTGCTTGCCAAGGTGATTCATAAGACTAGAAGAAATTCAAAAATAACAACTAAGTGCTCATCCAGAAATCATTAGAAGGAAGACAGGAAACAATTAAAAACAACAAAATCAAAGTTCAAGGATTCAACCAAAATCAAAGAGCTACTATATCGATATGAAAAGGAGGATTCCAATTTAACCCTCCATTACCTTGCCAAGGTGATGCAGAAGACTGAGGAATTCAGAAGTAGTAACTTTAAGTGCTTGTCCAGAAATCATAAGGCAGGCAGGAAATGATTAAAAATAACAAAATCAGAGTTCAAGGGTTCAGCCAAAAATCAAGGGGATACTATGTGATCATTAACAACGGTAATCATTGACATGATTCCGATTTAACACTCCATTAGCTTGCCAAGGTGATGCAAAAGACCAGAAGATATTTAAAACTAACAGTCAAGTGATTGTCCAGAAATCATTACAAGGAATGCAGGAAACAATTAAAAACAGCAAAATCAAAGTTCAAGGGTTCAACCAAAAATCAAGGAGCTACTACGCGACCATAAACAACGTTAAGCATTGATATGAAAAAGAGAGACATGATTCCAATTTAACGCCCCGTTAGCTTGCCAAGATGATGCATAAAACTAGAAAGTAGATTTAAAGCTAACAACTAAGTGCTTGGCCAGAAATGGTTGCTGCAAAATTTAGACAGAAATAAAGCATACGGGAAAGAGAATCTCATCTCAAAATCCAAAAGCTCAAATTAAGTAGCACGACAAAGCAATGAATTTAGATTATAATCTAACTGCAAGCTGCTAAAATCTAGCAATATTTTCAATCCAAACCAAATAAAAAAAGAGTAGAATCTTTAGATTAGAAAGGTAGCAACTTGCTGCCACTCACAGCTGATTAAAGAGAGGGGGGAAAGGAATCATACCCTTTTGATCTTGAAGCGAGACAAACGAAAGGAACACGAAGGGTTGTTGGCGGGTTTCCCGTGCCTTGCCGGTTAAAATAGAAGGTTAAAAAACGAAATGGCGGGTAAATTTCAAGAGCAATATCAGTCGTGTCAATTTCAACATAAATACAATGCCTACTTTTTTTAGTCTTAAATATATACCATGAGAAAACAAAATTCAAAAATTCAAAAAATTAGTTTTTCTAGTTTGACTCGTCTTGAAAAAAAAGTTAACTCGAATAATTTTACTCATAATTTTATAAACTCGATTTAATTTAAAAGAAATTTAAATTCGACTCGAATTATAAAATAAAACTTGAATAACCCGAATAACTCGAGATTTTTAATAATTACTGAATTGATTTTTCAAATTTGAGTTGAGTCTCTTAATTTTGTATGATATATGTACATCACATTAAAAAATTATATATGTTTTATATATGGTTATAGAAAACCGTTTAATTTTGAATCAGATAGTATCTTATATTATAAATATTTATAATTAAATTTAAATAAAAACTCGAACAACTCAACTTGGATTTTATAAACTCCACTCGAAAAATTTCAAATAAAATTTGAGTTACAAAATAAGATTTTTCAACTCAAATAACTCAATTTTTTAACTCAACTTAATCAAACACTCACTCACATACAATTCTAACTCAAATCAATTTATATCAGTTTACCAAACTGGGTGAATTTTTTACATCCCTAACACTCAAACCTAATATACACCCTCAAATTGCACCTTTAAATCAATTAAATTTTACTTTAATCATAGATCACTTGAATTTTTATTTTAAAAAATTATGATTAATTAAATTTCTGTAATTATAAAAAATTATATTAACGATTATTAAATTATATATAAACCCCGCAAAATGTTTTCGTGTGTAAAATTTTAAATTGTAAAGAAAGAAAAGAAAATAGCATTGTGTGATGTCATGTAAATTCTTGTAAATCTCGGCTTAGGGCTTAGGGCTAGACGTGGATCAACATATTGTGCAGGGATCAATTCTGATATTATAAGATTTTAAACGAAGCTTCATATTAAAAGATTTAGTAAAGTATAGGGATAAGTTCTGATATTATACCCAAAAAGAAAAGCTACATCCCCACATTGTCCCCATGATATTGGGCTTAGGGCTCGATGTGGATCAACATATTGTGCAGTCCATCTGCTCCAATGCCTTAAATTCAATCTCCCAGTACACAAGTTCATAGGGAATCTGCAATTTCAAAGTGCAACAAGGAAATAGAACAAGAATTATTTCTGGGTTTTGGAAGATGGAAGTAGTAGATCATAAAACGCATAACTTGGAGAATGGACAAGCAGCTGAAGAAGAAGAAGAAGTAGCTGAGAATGCAAATGTTTTACAATTTATGGATTCCATGGAAGCTTATATCACCCTCACTCATTCTTTATCTTCCTTACTTCGCCAGGTAAAAAAAATTCTTTCCTTTTTATCCTATGTAATCTTTATTTTCGTTTCTGAATTTTGTTTTATGATACTCGATTGGACCAATGAATGATGAAATTTCAACTTGATTTGGGTATATAATTAAATCTCAGTTAGGTTTATTACCAATACCAAGTGAATAAAAAAAACAACGAATCGATCGAAGCGTCACCTTTGAATCTTGTATGTCTTGTCTACTTGTATGTAGTCCTTGTTGTTTGTCGACAGCATTGATCTTGTTGTGTTTTTTTCCTTCTTTCTTCTTTTTTGGTTTTAATAAGTGAAAAACCAAATACAGGGATGGCTGGAACTAGCGAGTGCTCGACATTCCATGGGTGCTTATCGTGTGAATACTGTCTTGTTAGACCATACATCTCATCCTGCTGCTACATCATTGTTTGTAGATGAGGGAAAAGGTAGTTATCAGCTTTATCTACCGAACTAATCGAATTCGGATTTAAATTTTGTTTGGAAGAGTGATTTAAGCTGCCTTTGCGAACTAGACTGGAGAAGGTTATATTTTAGCACTGAATTCTCATTCGTATTGTGCCATTAATCATAGGGTTTATTAGTTCTCTATCTTTTTGCTATAAGGAATTTATTCATGATCTGTAATAGTTGACTCTGCAGAACCGCACTTTACGTTATGTAAATGGGGATCTTCTGGTAATGAGAAGTTGTTGGGAGAGGAACAATCTAGCCAGGGCAAATCACATCCACAGCTACGACACAGGGGCGCTACCCAGCTTTCTGGTATGTTTTTCACCCTCTATATTGAAGTTCACTCATTTTGGCTGTCAACGAGCACACCACAGAGACCTACAACGTAATGAAAACTGAAACTATTTGCAAAAAAAGGATTTTGGAACTATTGTTGTTAGGCTAATTCTTGGGTAGTTTTATGCTGAAACCAAATGATGGGTTTCGTAATTGCAAACCATAACTGCTTCTTAATGGTTTGGTATGGTTTCTCACATTCCCCTTCTGTTTGTGTTTAGAGGAGAAGACCTTGTTGGAGAATAAAGCTTCGTGTGAAATTGATGACCAAGTAAGTATCCTACCACTCTTATAGAGCTTGTTTATGGTTTTGATTTCTTTTAAAACGTAGAACTGGGGAATGCCTTTGGATTATGTTGTCTTTTTCTCACTCTCACGCCATTGTTGTTGTTGTTTTGCATTTGATTTGAGTTTTAAAATTAGAGAATGCTTATCTTTGTTATTTGAGAGTGGCAGTGAAACATCTCTTTTAGTTTGTTTCCAGGGCTAACTAGAAAGACCTTTTTCTTTTATATATCTGTCAAGGAAGCTTAGCCATGAAAGATTTTCATGTTGAATTTGATTGTTTACAAGTAGTAAATTTGGACAAAAGAAACAATTACTTGGATTCATTTCGGAAAACTTTCTGTCTCCGGTTTAGGTTCAAAAGGAGAGGTCTAAATCACTGTCAGTATTTGGAACTCTAGTTTCTCCAAAGCTTCGAGCCGCCCAGCTATCATTTGAAACAGGTACACACTCAACTCAATACTTTCGAACACAGTTGGTACAAGATGAAAGTCCCCTTACAAGTTATATCATACTATTGCAGCACTAGATAGAATTGTAGAGATAGCAAACATGCGCTCGGAAATGCTCTGTGCTTTCAGTAGACTCAACAAGAAATCTGGAGGCAGTAAGGATGAAAAATAGTTGCTTCATTCCAGTAACTCTGCACAATGCATACCTCTATTTATGTTATCCCTCGTATGCTTTTCCTTTTCTCTTCTGAACTTAACAACTCGGACATACACGTTGATATTCCAAAAGAGAGAAGAAGAAGAGATGTATGTATAGTTCTGAGGTGAATGTACTCATAACATAATTTAATTTTATGCTTGTTACATTTATATCTTGTAGAGACTTTGGAGAATCCCTTGCTGAAGTATTTGGTTTACATGAAATGCATTCTTGATTTAAGTTTTTCTGTCAATCTATCTATTAAATGTCATTTCAGATATTGCTTGAATCAAAATTTAAACAATAAATGCTATATGTTATAATGATATAATCTGTTTTTTTAAACATGTCACATGCAATGTTTATACACCTTTTAAAATTTAATCTATATGATGGAGCATTAGTTTATTTAAGGTTTGTAATTTATATAATAAAAATTAGTCCATACATTTTCATCAATTCGAATTAACATTTAATACTCATGCAAATAGTTAGATTGGCATTGGCGGAAGAGCTTTATTGATACAATATTGATGGTTAGAGGGTTCAGTTGAAACATTTTGAAGTTTGAGAACTAATTTTTAAATTCTGCAAAATATGAGGATGCCAAGCGCAATTCACCCTGAAATTATATTCCACAAATACAATAGATTATTACTGCAGAACAGGCCTTGATTATCTACAACTCAAGGCAGCCGATATAGAAAAATTAGGGTTTTTCATTATTTTCCAATCACTATTCTGGCATGCCAAGCTGCCAAAAAATGTCGCCATATAAAAGAAGGAATACAGGCACAACTTTACAACAATCCAATTCCATGCTCTGCACAAATATGTAAACACAACAGTGCATAGCAAAAGGTAGCCAACCAAACAAAAACAGGAAATGAATAGAAGAGCCCGCGTGAAAATTACTTCTCTTTGTCTTTAGGATTATAGGCTAGAAAGCGCGCCAATTATCGGAATCTTTCTTCGGACTATGTTGGTCCGATGACACTTTAAATGGGCCACTGGAGCCAAACGGGTCGGAGTCATCGAATGAGAATCCATGGCTGAAGTCTTTGCTGCTATTTATGGAATCGAACCTAGTGATTGTCTCGGGTTGCCGTGAAAATCCGCTGCCAAAGTCTTTGCTACTGTCTATGGAGTCGAACCTCGTGAGCCTATCAGGTTGCGCTGAAAATCCACCATCATTCATGCTGAAGGAATCAAACCTCGAGAAACTGTCAAAATCCCTTGATGTCTCACTGAACCTTGATGGAGAGTTCCCAAATTTGGAGGCCGGAGTGCTGGGAACCGAGTCTTCAAATGTAAATGGACTCTTCTTATCATAAAAGCTATCCGCAGGAAGGGATTCCGTTCTTGTGTGTACACCAAAATCACTTGATCCGAAAAAGTCTCTGTGTTCCGAGTCCAAGTCCTGCCACGTGACATTAAAGATCAAGAATCAATACATTTCAATAAGTCAGACCGAGAAAGGATCATAATGAGCACACCAAAATATTTTAAACATATAAGAATCAGATTTTGTTGAGGATAAGCTAGGTAAAGCAGCCAGGTTTCTGCCTTGTGACAGAGCTATGAGAACAAGGTTACGGCCATGTTACATCTTGAGTCTTGACATAAAACTTAACAAAATATTGAAAGTTAAAGACATCTATAGAGTTCAGACAAACCAACAAAATATTCCAAACTATATATTATTTTTACCCCATTGCCACCATACATTGTATATGCCATTTGATTCAGCATTTTACATAATTGGCAAATCTACCATATCCTTGTAACCTAAAGAACAAAGTGTGCTTTAAGAAGTTCAGGGCCACCTTGGTGTTAACAGAATTAAATCCCCACACAGAGTCCGTATCATCATTATCGAAGGTCCCCCATCCCGATTCATCAAAACTTCTGTGAAGAAAAAAAAAGATAAAGTTAGCAAGAACAAAAAACAAAAGTAGTCAACTACAAACTTAAAAGTTTTATACATCCATACCGATGTCTTTCTGAATCTGCTTCAGTACTCTTTCCAAAATGGTCATCAGAAAATTGTCGAGATGGACTTTCTAGAGAGGTTCTTTCCGCAGGACTACCATGAGGACTTCCGGCGGATTCATCTTCACTGTGTGCATATGCAGACTCGCTCTCAAAGGCACGTTCAGCACTGAAGAGATTCCCAGTTTTTCCATTCAGATAGGAGGAATCAGGGGTCAAGCTACCATTTGGGGATGCTTTTCCTCTCTGAGAGTCGGACACATTTTTCACATCCACGGTGAGCTCATTTCCAAATCCTGAAATTTGAAATGAAAAGCCGCATAAAATTGTCCCACTCTTCGTCTTCACTGTGTGCATATGCATAACTTGATTTGCAGAATCCTAAAACAGTAAAGGAAGTACCTTCATCTTCAAACTTGTCCCACTCTTCGTCCCAGAGTGCTGCTCCCTCTGGTACTCCAGGTTGCCAACCTTAAAAAGACATTGCATATGAAACAAAAACAAAGACAAACAAAAAACTGAAGGATCATTCCATACAAAAACAAAGATAATAGTTATAACAATTAACGAACATCCAAGTCACTTTCCTTCTACTAAAGTGACTAAAAGGGTTCTTAAAGAACGAAAACAAAAATGAAATGAAACTGCGGTTCCATGCCAAAAGAGATCTAAACAGACATTACCAAGCCAAATAACAGCATAGAGCAGCCCAAAATAAAGAAGTTTAGGTTATAAAGTTCTGAAAGGTATAAATGAGGTGACCCATCCTTTGCCACCCGTTTTTATTGCCACTTTTCAACCAAACACATGTTTCGAGAAGTCAAAAGGAAAAGGAGTAACATGGAAAGCAGTGTTAAATTGCTTGTTTAATAGATCCTCTTTCTGTCAACTAATTATGAGGAAGGTTGGTTTGAGAAGTTTTAAGACCGAAATAATTTGACTTTTCCAACAGTAACATTTCAATTAAGACAGCTTAAAATAGAAAAGCAAAAAATCATAGGACAGAGTCATAGGGGGAGCCATCAGGTGTAGTCCACAGCCCATAGACATAACCATGGAAATCAGTAATATAGATTGCCAAACACAACCATAGATGTGCTCCAATAAAATAATACTCCACAGCATTACCAAGCTAAATAACTTTTGAAAGGAAGCATAGAACTTAAATAGGGTTCGACCCTCAAGAAGTTGGATCAGAAAGTAAAATGAAAAGAACAGCAAACATGATGGTAAGAATATCATACTACAATACATGTCTTTACTCGATGAAAGTTGTGAGGAAGAACTTTCTTTATTAATGAAGGATAAAAAGTACCTATGGGAAGCTCAATTACTGCAGCTGACTTGACATCATATCCATGTTTCTTGCTTCGTTCGGTCAGGGCTTTCATTAGCTCCTCAAGATCCGATTGTATGCGGTCAGCACGGACCTAGGTAAGTGATGATGCCTCAGTGTCAGAACATTTTATTCATTCACAAAACATTTAGTTGACCGGTTTAAATTACCTGAAGAATACCATCTGCACTTCCCCCTTGTTCCATGTTAACAATAGCCTGATGCAATTCTGTCTTCCTCTCCTAAAAACAAGAAAATTACAAAAAATGGTGAAATAAAGAAAAAGGGGCCTGAAAGGGATATGAAGACCTACATACTACATGATAACATGTGGCTAGTAAGCAAAATGTTGTAGCCATAGGCCAATTTAAGGAAATAATGGAAGCACATACTAGATTAATATGCAGAGATATAATTTTAGGATGGAAATAAGGAAAAAAACACGAGAACAAAGACTCAGACATATGAAACAAAGCTTAAAGATCAATAAGTCATCTCCTCTTATCCCAAAAAAAAAAGATGATGCCTTGACAGACACTCAGGAATTGAGAAGAGGATATCAACATCTAGATATTTCAATCCAGGAAGATTCATGTGAAGAAACCCATTGTAATACAAACTGTTAAACCAATATACAACGGCTCAAATAGCCCAAACCAACTCAAGGTCATTCACGCATAGAAGAAAAAGTGATGATTACCTGAACCTCACGAAATTTTGCCTCTTCAATTGTTAATTTCGAAGCTATTTCTGCAACTTGTTTGTATCTCTCTTCATATTTCTTTGCCAACATTTCAGCCTGCAACACAACTTGTTAGCCAGAAATCAATAAAACTGTGTCCAAATAAATGACATAAACACTTCTTCACATTTTAGGCAGTACCTCACGCTTATCTGCAATTGCCCTTTCCGTGATTTCGTTTAGTCTATTATCACATCTGCTTTTATACATGACCTGAACATAGGAACAACGGAAGTGGTATAAAAAATGGTTGAATTTTGAAGTTCCAAAATTTCCCAGCCTTGGCATACAATTCAACTAACCAATTAAATTAGTAAAAGAACCAGCATTCAGGCTTTGCATTTAAATCTTAATGAGAACAATGTTGAATTACTAATACAATGCTTTCAGTAGGCTGAAACAACCTAAAAAGGATATCATGCACACACATACAATAGTCGTTCTAGTTCTTGATTCTATAACCAAGATGAGGAGCTTGACTACAGGTTTAATAAAAATGAGAAACCCCCCCCCCCCGCCGGGCACAAGTGTCTCCAAAGTGAAATAGAAAATACTCACAAGTTCCTGCATTTTCTCACGGTAGAACTCAAGCTTCTCTCTGGAATCCAAAATCACTTTTTCAGTTCCACTAGCCTGCCAAATTTCAAATAATTATGCTCCTCATTATCCTTCAGGAACGAATAAAAAACATCAAAAGGCTAGCTTAAAAAATATTTTCATAAGTGTTAATAAAACACTCGAAACTCTCACCAAACCTATGGAAGAATGGAAAGGAACAACTGAAGTGGGTACATGCCCACATGTGTGTGTAGTGCTAGTGTTTGTGTGTGTGAGAGAGAGAGTATTTGAGCATTATCTAGAAATGTCATGCCTTGTCTCCATTAGCAATTACATCTTGGCTGTTCGATTCTCTGAATTCTGTTCATTGTTATCAACTTGAGTTCCAAAGGAGTCATCCAAAACAGGTGCTCTTGGCTTTTGTTGGTTGGACATTGTAGTAGTATCAGCAGAAGCATTGGGAAGAATTGGAGGCTTTAAACCAGCTGAGTGAGTAATCGGCTGTGCACCTATCCCTGGCTGAGCACTCATCCCAGGCTGGGCACCCATCCCTGGCTGAGCACCCATTCCTGGCTGGGCACCCATCCCTGGCTGGGCACCCATTCGCTTCCTGGCTGGGCACCCCTGGCTGGGCACCCATCCCTGGCTGGGCACCCATTCCTGGCTGGGCCCCCGTTCCAGGCTGCTGTCCGAAACCTAATGGCAATAGTCATTTTCATCAAGATGATTCTTGGGTGACAACAATGGGAACTAAAAAAATTAAAGTTATTATAAGAGATCCAAACTAATACCAGGATTAGGACCCCAAGCTGGATTTCCATATGAAACGTTGGGTTGGCCTGTCATGGACAAGAGTGTCTCATCAAACATAACATTTCTAGGGAGTGCAGATGGAAGAGGACAGCCTTCCCTATACCGCTCCATCAAATAGAGAGCAAAGCAGAACTCTCTCAAAGAAAGCATACTATCACTATCCTGATCAGATAAGTCCCAAACCTGCTTCAAAACCTCTGAGAAAGACAAAATAACAAAGTTAAACATGTTTACCTGATTAACAAAGACTGCATTCCAGCAGGACCAACCATGGAAATATTTCAAAGAAACACTGCACTGATAGAACTTCTCCAGCAAGGTTCACGCCAAAATATTTTAGTCAAAACAAGGATTTATGGAATGTTACCATCTAAAAAAAACCTAGGTAACATCAGTTTACCACCCTAGCAGCAAAATGTATTTTTATTACCCAAAATCTACAAGAATAAATCTTAATAACCAGCATAATTAAAAACAAACATTTATCGATATAACTCCAAATGATAATGATAATATTCACACAAATTGTCTGAAAAAAAGGCATCAGACCATGAGCATAAATAACAAAATATATATTTTGGGCTTTTAGCATCTGACGACAGGGAATTCCTAACACTATTTCTAATGCATAAGAAATCACCATTCATGTTACACAAGCTAAACAGATAAAACCATCTATGTCATACATCACATTCATATCTCAGAAAATAATTTGAATAAAAACATATGAAGTAACCATACCCTAGGTAGCCTCCAACTCAAAAATAGATTCCTCGCCTGCTCGCCAGTTATTTTCCCATCTCTGTCAGTGTCCACTTCTATGAACACTTTGTATATTTTCTGAACATCAGATGGTTTCATTTTTGCCATGGAGGTTGGGAACTGCTCGAAGCAGCATTCCCAGTTCGACAGAGATCCCAGATGGTGTAATAGAGGAGGAACTTTGGGACGAAGCTTGTTGGCCTGGGATTAAAGAAGGGTATGGCCTTTGACTTTGACTACCAGCAGAAGGCACAAACAATGTACTTTGCAATGAGTCAAGAGAGTTGGACTTAACTAATGGTTGGGGTACACTTGAAACTGGTCTAATCCCTGATGAGGTGGGTGCACTGTGAGGAGAAAAGGTTGTGTGATAATTCTTGTTTTGACATAAATGAGGCTGCAGAAATTCATCACCTCCAAATGTGGTGTTAGAAGGAGCCCATTTCCAGAACAACCAATGCTTTAGAATCATTAGCAGTAGGCTGGGAAGGCAAGGAAACTGCTGTTTGAAGCTTTGGTTCTGGGTGGAGTGAACCCTCCTGGGCCAGTTGAAGCTCCACCAGTCTTTCCAGCAAGCAATTGCTTGACATATTTTGATTTGTGAAATCAGGACCAGTAGCAGCAGTGGGCATAGATTGATGTGAAAGAGAAATAGAACCAGCGGGCATAGCTTGAGGTTGACCGCCTGTACTACCTCCCCTAGAAAACTCCGGAGCTGCAATACCTTGAGGATGCAGGGCAGTAGCAGCAGGCATGGTCTGCGGGGGTCTCATTGACAGGTTTTGTTGAGAAGGGAAATGCTGCTGGCCCATACCAGCATTTGGAGCTCCTGGTCCTCTGAACCCAGGACTTGAAGAGGATGCTGGCATAGCTGCACCTGTCTGTGGAGCGGATATGGAAGGAAAATTAATCTGTGGCGCTGGAATTTTTGCTGCAGCAGGACCATACAATGCTGCCTTGACAATGTCTGGTGTTAATTCGCGCCTTTGTGCTACAGTCACAAGCTTGAGAGCATTAAAAACTCTGGCTTACTTAGGGAACCACTGTGGCTTTGATCAGCATTGTCCATATCTGAAATCATAGGATAAAACAATATGAATGAGCCCATAATATTAAACTCCTTGCTCGAATAAATTAATTCAAAAAAGAGGGTAGAGGGCACAAATCACTGTAGAGCAGTATAACAAGTTATGTGTACTAACACAAATCAGAAATCAAAATTTCCAGTCCCTAAACTATGCCATTTACTGTGTGAAAACCCATCATTGACCACCAAATGCTACAGAAAGTACAGCAAGGCTGAAGCATTACATCTGTTGTTTCATCAGAATTAAAAACAATTCTTCATTTTTTTCTATTCTATCAAACTATAGATGTACTGATCTACAAACCACCGACTTGTAGCCTCTCCTTTCTTGTATGCAAGTTTTGTTTAACAGGCAGTACATCAATAAATTCTAGAACAAACTGACCGCCACTGGTTCAGCAGCTAACAAAGGAAAGTAAACATTTAAAGCATCCATAAGAAACATAGTCACAAAACAATTAGAAAAAGTTTCTATTACTGCCAATTGCAACTTCAGCCTGCAAGACATGTATCTCAGTACAATAAAGGCTTATTAAAGACATCCTTGTAAAAAAAGAAGACGGCAATCAAAACCTTAACTATTCGATAAATTATTGACGTAGTACAAGGAACAAAATCCACATAAGCAATCGACAAGTAGGCCAAGAGAAATATGAAGAAACAGACTGATAATTGTACAAGAGAAAAACAACTGCAAAATGTTTAGGCTTATTGAGAAATTTCACCATGTTACAATCAAATGCAATCTAACCTAAATTCCAAAAACGGCAAGTTCCCAGAAGTCCCGATTCTAATAGGAAATGAAACGTGAGAGAGAGAGAGAGAGAGAGGTAAAGGTAAAGGGACCTGAGCGAGGACTTGTTTGGACAAACCGGATCCTTGAAAGAAGCAACAGCCTCAGCTCCACTAATTCTGCCATCTCCATCTAAATCTGCTTCCTGAAGTAAGATTCGAATTGATCCTGATTTTGCCCCGCCATCTCAACGCCCCAAAACAAAGAATCGAAGCAGATTCCGAACTAATCGGATAACTCTCCCAGGTCAGGCTAGAACAATAAAATCCACCAGATCACAAACTCGAGTACACGGGGGAACGCAACATGTTCCAAAAATAGAAAATACAATTCGAACCCAAAATTCAAAAGTGTACAGAATCAAACGGGGAGTGAAGATGAAATGGGATTTAGGGTGTTTCGGTGGTTAGATCGAGGAGAGGTGAGGAAATAGAAACGAGAGATGAAGCAGAGGAGAAAAAGAGATTCAAAAACGATCGCTGGCTAAATTATTAAGAAATGGGTGAAGTAGGAGAGACAATCAGAGATGATGTGGGCTTGGTGGGCTGTTTCTAGAATCGCCATGAACATCAGATCGTGAACCAGTTTTAGATTCTATTTTATCGTAGTTTTGCATTAGCCCAAAACCCAAAGTGCAAATTTTCTTGGATCGTACAGAGTAAAGTACATTACTTTGCACATGAAATTCCCATTGGCTTTATTTGCCACTTGCCTGCCGCGGTCAGCAGAGAATCCTCCAACCAAAGGCTTGCTTATTTTATTATTTTTTATTTTAAATGTCATTATTTTACTTTTATATATATTTTTCAAACTTATAAACTTATAACAACCTAAATATTTCTAAAAATTAAAGATAAACTACACAATCCATTATTTTTCTTTGATTTTAATCACTCAACTTTCAAAGATTATATTTTTATCACTTATATTATCATTAGTTATAAATAATCACTCAAACATTAATTTTTGTTGTATTAATGACGTAACAAGCTAACAAAAATAATTAAATATTAATTAATATTAAACTTCAGCTAAAAAAAATTTAGTAAAGAAAACATCCCATCATCATCTTCAAACAAATCTTTCTTATTATGTTTTCTCGGTTTAATTTTTTATCAAAAAATAAAACTTTTCAAAATTGTAAATCAACTCTCGAACTTCTAAATGTATCTTCATCCGATCTCTATCATCTACCATCATATGACCACCAAAATAAATTATATTATTCATCTTGTCAAATTTTCCATGAGAATTCGTTACCAAAGCCCTAAATAAAATTCAATAAGTATTTTCTTTTTTATCTTTGGTTGGGTATTGCCACTTGGTTTGAGTTTTTGAATGATGGTTATTGATGGTATTACCTCAGTAACAACAATATTGAACAACAATGAATGAAAAATGATAATGATGGTAAGGAAATTTTATGGTTATGCTAGTGGGATAATGGATGATGTAAGGATTATGATGATGGATTAAGTGTTTGTTGTGAACATCAATTATCGGTGAAGGTCGATGCAATGAGAGAAATCGAAGCTGGTTGCACTGAGAGATATGGTCCTTTGCAGCTACTACGATTTAGAGATTTTAATACTTCGTCTTCAGTAATATCAAAAGTTCGAATCCTAACATTTAAGAATGGGCAAACTAAATTAGAAGGATCACCATCACCTCTATATACTTAATTTAAATTAGTCGATTAATAAATCAGATACTAATGATTATACCAAAAAAATAATTTTTTCAGCTAATGGTGTTAACGGGGAGGGGTTGATGGTGGTTATGTATGGTAGTGGTTAATTTGATGACAGTGTGAAAGGTCGTGTACGACGGTGAATGACGTAAGGTTTAACTAAAAGAAATATATGATTAAATGAATACGAGTCTTAACTATTACTAAATTCATTATTATAATTAAAGTTCAGGGATCAAATTAAAATTAATATTTTTTTAATATGCCACGTCTTTAATGTAACGAGGATTAACATTTGATTGCCCATTTTTAAATTAACCACCTACATAAAATGACTAAATATAACATCTTAAAATTAAATAATCAAATAAAAAAAACTTATGGTTTGTACAATTTACCAACAATAAGGGTGTGTTTGGTTCGCAGAATGTAAGATTACCAGTGGAAATAAAGATTATCCGGTAATAGGATTACTGTGAATGTTGTATTTTGTGTTTGGTTGGTTTAGTATGAATGTAAGATTATGTTTGGTTAAAGGAATAAAAGATTATTAGAATGTATATTTGATCAAATTGTCCTTATTATATATTTGTATAATATTACAAGTTGGAAAATATTTATATGTTTTCTTTAAAAAAAATTAAATTCATAAAATTTATATATTTTTTTTACAAAATTAAAAATATAAAAAATGTTTAATGAAATGGTAAAATTTTATTTTAACCCCTGAACTTCATATAAAATTTTAATTATAGACTTTTTTTTTGTAAATTTAAAATAGTTTAAGGATAAATTGTAATGAAAATTAAGGGCATTTTAGTCTAAAATGCCGGTAATGTTACAATACCTAAGGGAATGGAGGTAATGACATTCCCGGTAATATACCCCAAAAAATCCACTATTGGTAATAAAACATTACCGGGAATGACATTCTCGGCCAAACCAAACGGGGAATGTGGATTCCATTCCCAGGAGAATCACATATTCCCAATCCAAACGGCCCCTAAGTATCCAACAACGCCCTAAAATATTGATTCAATAATATTAGAATAAATTCCCATAACAGGATTGGCCTATAAGGACTTCACAAGAAGTTTACTTACCGATAATAATTCGATATTATAGTAAAATTTAATTAATTTATATCTCAAATTTTTTCCCGAATTTTCTTGGATCTACTCTTATGCCTTATGTGGAGATTATGTGACCAAGGAAATCAACTTCGGCTAACCAAAATTCACACTTTGACAATTTAGCATACAACTTCTTCTCGCGAAGTATTTGAAGAACTGGCAACATCGCGTCCAGTTCAAGGGGAAGGCATTCCTCTGCCAATTTCTTTGACCTAAATATGGAGATGTTCTCGACGCAACAATCTGTGCAGTTTCCATTTGACACGACGGCTTCAAGCTCCAGGGGATGTATTCTACTGAGATCTCAATGTCGATATATCAAACTCGTACTCTTACTATTATACATAGTTATTCCCTTGTTTCAAACTTAAACGGGGTTCCACGATCGAGGCATCGCTGCCTCCGCAGACGTATCAAAGACTCGGGCTTGGGCCGACACCACGATCCGCGTCGGTCCACGCCCTGAGCCGATCGGCGGACCGGCTGTTGCCGTTTCACATCCGACCGGGGCGCATCGCCGGCTATGATTCAGGTGGGAGTGAAGGGTTCAACAGGAACAATAAAAACTTGTCGCCTACACGACTTTGTTGTTGTCCATTGTTTGAAATGTATTTCGTTAGATGAAAGGAGAACAACTACACTAAGCAATTGGAGAGCGCTGTAGATTTCCATGGTTATCCTCGATTAGAAAAGCTTCAGCTAAATTTCAACATTGAATTCTCATAATTGAAAATTTTCACTTCGATGTCTCATAATTCCCAAAACTTGCAAAATAGTCATTTTACTATCTCATGGTTCCAAATTAATCCAAATCAACTTTCAAAGCATGTAGAACTCATATCAAAGTCAATATCTATAAATAACCTGTAAATAAGCAATTCATTTATATAAGATTTCAATGCCAAATCAAAGTTCTCAATAATAGCATCCAAAGAATCTATGTAACACACTATTTGCTTTTCCATACCAGTTATAGAATCATTTGAAAGAGGTTCGGCTTAAAAGTTTAGTTTAAGCATGTTTAGTAGATTTTCATGGTACCACCGGATTCCATTTTCTTGATCTGTATCTCGGACCATGAATCCATGCTAACGGAACGGACGAATGAGATACCTCGTCCAAATTAAGGGGAAGAGGTTCATGAATATCGGGCGCATCGACCATTCACACGATCACGTCCTTACGGGAACCATGTCCGACTAACCCCACCGTGATGGGGAGCTAACCTTCTTTTTTTCCCTTATTGATCTTGTGGAGGAACATGATTGTTACTTGTTTTGTTTTACTGGGAACTTCTGATGGATGCGGCAATGAATGGATACTGAGTAAATTTTTTTATTGTGTCGAATGTTATAGTGTGATGGATTCTAGCAAGATTTCAAGTTGGATATAATTTAGTCTTGGAAGTCTTACGGAATAATTAAAAGAGAAAGAACATTATCACTTTATTCCATTTCGGGTGGATTACTCGATGAATAAATTTGTGGAATTGTATATAAAAGAGATAGTTCGACTGCATGGAGTGCCTATATCTATAGTGTTCAATCGAGACCCAAGGTTTGAGTGGATTGTCTTAACTTATTATAAATCTGCTTTTGACGATTTTAAATTAAAAGTGTATTCCATCAGTGTCACTTAAAAAATTGATTAGTTGTTTAAAATTTGGGAACAAAAGGTAGTACCGATACTTCCTATAGGAGTACTGATACTCTCTGTCCTGGGCAGTTTTATTTTGCAGAGAAAACATTCCCAACGGCTCCAAATCACTTCCAGATGCATCCGCTTTCAGATGTCGATCCAAGTAATTGGTCGAAGTCGACAATTGTCCCAGTATTCAATCTGCACACTACCCTAAACCAGCTTAGTAGTTCGTTGTAAGATGCATCCCATTCGCCATGAAATTTTCGAATAACATTCTGTTTTGCTCTTGAAGAAGCTCGAAAGCATCATCACTTGCTGACTCAACACCTCAAACTTCATCATTAAATTCCCCATAAACCAAAGGAGCAACCACGACCTCAGACCTAGCAGCCACATCATCCAATGTCCCATGCATGAAGGTGTTGAATGAGCATGCACAGTCACGATCCCATATTGCCTGCAGATCCTTTCGAACGAGCCAGGGAACGGTTCTGGACCAAGTTCAATGATGAAAAGGTAAAGATTTTCAGTTTCTGTATGGTTTTTATATAACAAGTCTGGACACACACTTGTAAATAAAGTTGTTTAGACTCAGGTCCTTTGAGGTCAAATGATAAGTTTTAGGGTAGATTACAAATTTAGTAATTAAAGTATCAATTTTGGTCTATTTTAGTACCTAGACTTAAAAAAAATTCAAAATCATATCTAAAGTTTACTTTTTGTTTCATTTTAATACCTCGTCATTAAAAACTGCATTTAGTACCTAAACTATCAAATTTGATCCATTTTATACCTAATTTTTAACATTTTTCAAAACTTAAGTTTGATTTAGTTACTAAACGTGTTTTAGTACCTAGACTATCATTTTTTCAAAACTTAACAACAATGTACTTAAATGAAATAAAAACTAAACTTTATGTGCGATTTTGAAAAAATTAAAAGTTTAAGTACTAAAACGAATCAAAATTATAGTTTAGGTAATAAATATTGTTCTCCTTGATATTCTAAATTTGAACAAAAACATTTAAAGAGTGAATGTCAATAATTTAAAAACATTATTATTATTATTATTATTATTATTATTATTTTGTGATTCAAATAATTCCCTACTCCTTGAAAACCTAAAGATCTAATTACCCTCGTAAAAGAAAAACAATGTCATAAGACTACATACACGCTAGGGAATGCTTTGAGCTGATTTGATTTACTCATAAACCAAACACATAACAACGTATATCAACAATGTCATTAGATGAAATTAACATGTAACTCGTATCTAAATCACAACTATACATCCGATTTACTAAATACTAATATGATCACGCTGTCGGGATTCTTAATCTCTTCTTCCCTAAATCGAATCCAACAGGTTCAATCAAACATGCCAAGAAATCATCCGAGTAAGCCATATTGTTCCACTAGATTGGTGTAAGAATCATAGCCTCGTGACGATTCAACTTTCCCAATCAGTTGATCAATCCCTGTATCAGGATTCTGGAAATAGAAGCTCTCAACCCCGTTTGCAATGTTATTAACGAACTCCGAACTCTTTTTCGTCCTATGATCATTTGCACCGACACCTCCGATCGTGATTCTGGTTCCCCATCGACGGAACCAGTGGATGCATGTAACTTTTTTTTCGAACGAGCACGACGATTCTGAAACCAGTTGTATACATTCGTTTCGGAAATCTGTCCGTGCTGTGCTAGTTCAGATGCTATCTCCTTGATTTTCTGCTTGCCCGGAGTCCCGGTTCCTTGCTCGTATATATTCTCCAGAATCTGGAGTTGCAGTGCGGTTGGAGTCCATCGCTGTCTAGCAGTGATTTTGTGGCCAATAGAGGCTGATATTGGGTCACAGTATAGATTCCCCAATCTGATTCCTGAGGCACAAAAAATGAATTAAATTGAATAATCCATTAAGCGAAGAAGAAACAAAGGGAAAGGGGATAAAACCAGTGCAGTCGTGGTGGGCGGAGATGGATTTATGTAACTCGGCGAGCTGCTCAGAAATGGCGGCGTAAGCAACGATCTGTTTCCTCAATTCCTCTACCTGTTCATCGGTCATCACTTTCCCGCAAACCCCCCTCTGGATTTGGTACTGCAAATACTCGTCCGCTTGTTGCATCTCTTGATTTTCCCACTCCATTTTCGCCGAAAATAAGCTTACCGTTGGAAACCCAGTTCCAATTTATGGAGCAAGAAGCGGCAACAAAGATGGTAATTGCAAATACTTGATTAGAAAACGAGCAATTAAGGGAGCGAAAAAAACTGCATAATTAGCAGAGAAGAGAGAAAGATAGTCATTTCGCGTCCGTACTGCCGGGTTGCGCGGGTAAACTTTGTGTCTGATTATGGGAATTTTTTAGCAGTTGGGTCAATCGCGATCGTGGTAGCCGTCGGAGGAGGGTAATTCCGTCAACCACGTTTCATTATTGAAATTCGTTTCCAAGTAAAATCACGGCTGAAAATTCAAACCAAATTATATGCTAAATTGCCTTACTGGACACTTTGACAATGACTGGAAAAGCCCAGAACCAGAAGGATACACATACGTATAATTTTATATCTCGGTTGGTGAATTTATAAAATTTAAAAAAATAAAAAATAAATATTTAGTAAAAAAATTATAAAAATATTTAAAATATATAAAAATTTAGAGGACGATACTCACCCTCGCTTAGGTTCATCTCTAGTAAGCCGTGCTTGTTTGGTGAGCCTCCGGCCGATGGGGGCGGCGATTAAGCAAATTTGAGTTGGGATCATGAAATCTACAACATGTGTACTTTAAGATCCACTAGGCAATAAAACTACAGTATGTTCTTTTATGGATTTGGTCCTTAACTTTTATTTTTATTTATTTGAAAATATAAAAATGATTAGAAGATTAATATTAAAACTTCTTTTATGTGAAAGTGAATAGTTTTAATAATATAATTGCTATAGGTAATGAGTAAATGCAAAACAATTAGAAAGAAATATAATAACATAGAGATTTACATTGGAAATTTTAAAATGACTATCTAGTTAAAAAATTATAAATTAAAATGTTATAATTAAAATATTTTAAAAAGAATAAGAGTGAAGCAGCTGTTTAGTCAAGCATTAGAGGTCTTTTGTTTTAAATGAAACATTGTGGGCTAATATGCTCTAAAAATTATGAGATGAAGAGGCTATTTAGTCAAACTTACATGATTTTTTACTTTCAAATGAGAATTTAGGGTCAAAATATTCTTGAAAAATAAATAAGGGTCAAAGTAACTATTTAGTCAAGTATTAAATTTTTTTATATTGTTTCAATAATAAATTGATCTAAGTAGAATATGACAAAAGATATTTTAATAAAATTAGGAGTTTGTATTTTGGACGTAGCAAACTGGATTAAGAAAATTGTTCAAATATAATATTCAAATAGTTTATTAAATTAATGAAAGGAGGTGTCACATTTATAGTTTGAAAATTAATTTAAAATATTTTAAAGTTGGCATGATTTGAGGAAGGCGCAATTAACTCAATAGAAAAATAGAAAAGTAAGGCAAAAAGTCAGGAAACCTTGTTCCGTAATCCGTATAGCCTCATCGTTGCAAACTGCAAAACACAAAGCTGAAATCTGGATTAATGAAGGCCGGCATCAGCATGAGCGTACAAGAGAATAAGGATTCAACTCCCGCCCTCCTCGCTCCTTACAAGATGGCGAGTTTCAGTCTCTCTCACAGGTCTGTTTTCAACACACACTTTTGGTTTTCTTTGAAGCAAATAGCGTTTGTTATTGAACTTCTTGTTATATATATATAGGATCGTATTGGCACCGATGACGAGAATGAGATCTTACACTTCGTAGCTCAACCTCAAGCTATCTTGCATTACTCCCAAAGACAACGCAGGGTGGTTTCTTGATCGGAGAAGCATCTGGTATTTCACCAACTGGCTCAAGGGTAATTATTCATCTCATAATCCTATTCCTATGCAAGTCTAGAGATCGATCATATAAGTTGACCTGATTTAAATAAAACCTTTCAAAAAAAAATTTGAAGGTACCCAAATACTCCTGGAATATGGACGAAAGAACAAGTGGAGGCATGGAAGCCGATCGTGGATGTTGTTCATAAGAAAGGTGGGATATTCTTTTGTCAACTATGGCATGCCGGCAGAACTTCTGATAATTGTGAGTATTTATTAACTTTTTTTAATAAGTTTATCTTATTTATTCATGTTGATGGACTCAAATAGGTTGTGACGACTACTTATTATTTATCATTTTTCTTATGTGAACGGATCAAAAAATTATGTCTCTTTAAGGAGGTAGAACAAAATCAAATAATAGTGAGATAGTTTCATAGTAATTACATCTCGTCTCTCTATCATGTTTGAAAGATTTTAAAGTGATTTGTGTTGCGGAAGACGGCTATCGGATAGAGCAAAATCGCAACTGATAATTTGAGAAAATAAAAATGAAGATAAAAGAGACACACAATTTACGTGAAAAACTCCTAAATAATATAGGGTAAAAATCACGGACAACGGTAAAAGAATTTCACTATGAGAAAATAGAAATTACAGCTTCTCTCGATCTATCAAGGAGAAAACAGTGATAATTCTCTATTGATAAAAAGGATAAAACAACTCTCAAGAAACTCTCTAAATTTTCTCTAGTATTGGAAGAAAGCTAGAATGCATTGGGATGGTTTTGATGCTAAATGAGCTAGGGTATTTATAGTTGAAACTTAAGGACTAATTTGTAAATACCCTAAATTACAATAACTAAAATTGAGATTTTACCATTCAACTTTTTCAACCAAACTTTCGGTGGAATTAAATGTTTTGTTTTTTTCTTCAATTATCCACCGAAAGTGGCCATCAATTTCGCCAATTGATTTTTTTTTGTATTTTCAACAATCTCCCACTTGAAGATTTGATTGGAAATAGCATATCTTCACACCATTCTTTCTATCTTGTACCTTCATGTTGCTTATATCTCTGACATGCCACAAGAGGATCGACACCAGGTAAATTTATCAACATTTACCGCATTTGTCATGAATCTGCTATGTTGTCTTTGGTATGGATCTTCTGCATATCTACCGTTCCTTCTTTCACCTTTTCACGAATGAAATGGTATTGAACTCGTATGTGCTTTGTCTTTGAATGAAATGTTGGATTCCTTGCTAAATGCAAGGCGCTTTGACTGTCACAAAACAGAGAAACATACTCTTGATTGTGCCCAAGCTCCTCTAATAGCATCTTCAACCAAATTTGCTTCTTTACTGGCTAGTGTAGCTGCTACATATTCTGCCTCTGTTGTGGATGTAGCCATAACTGACTGCAATTTTGAAACCTAGCTTACAGCTCCACCAGCAACTTTGAACACATATCCTGTTGTAGATTTTCTTTTATCCAAATCCCCTGCATAGTCAGAATCTACATAACCATTGATTAGTAAGTTTGATCCTCCGTAACATAATGTAACATTTGAGGTCCCTTTGATGTATCTAAGGATCCTCTTTACTGTATTCCAATGCTCTTTGCCTGGATTCACCATGTACCGACTAACCACTCCCACTGCTTGTGCAATGTCTGGTCTTGTGCATATCATAGCGAACATTAAACTTCCCACTGTTGATGCATACGGTACTCGAGACATCTTCATCCTCTCTTCTTCACTGCTAGGACTCATACTGGAGGATAATTTGAAGTTAATAGGAAGAGGGGTAGAAATTGGCTTACAATCTTGCATGCTGAATCGTGACAAGATCTTTTTCAAGTAATTCTTTTGTGAAAGCCAACTCGGTGAATTTGCATCCCTAGAATCTTGTTTGCTGATCCCAAGTCCTTCATTTCAAATTCCCTAGCCAGTTTTGCCTTCAATTCTTCAATATGATCTTTGTTGGGTCCTGCAACCAACATGTCATCCACATACAACAACAATATAACAAAATCGTTATCACTAGACCTCTTGAAATAAGCACAATGGTTTGCATTAAGTCTGTTATATCCATGGCACATAATGAAGGAATCAAATCTCTTATACCAACACTTCGGCGCCTACTTTAGACCGTACAGAGATTTGTTCAACCTGCAAACCAAGTTTTTCGTTTCTTTTTCCTCAAAACCTTCAGGCTGGAGCATGTAAATCTCTTCTTCAAGATTTCTATAAAGAAAAGCTGTTTTAACATCTAGTTGCTCTAGATGTAAGTTCAATGTAGCACACATTTCCAAAACTACTCGAACTGTTGTTAGTCGAACCACAGGAGAAAATATTTCATTGAAATCAATACCTTCTTTTTGAGCATATCCTTTCACCACCATTCTTGCACGATACCTCTCAACTTGATCGTCACCATTTCGCTTGATTTTGAAGACCCATTTGTTACCAATTGGCTTCCTTTCTTGTGGTAGTGGCACAAGGTCTCATGTATTATTTTTATGAAGGGCTTCAATTTCTTCTTGCATCGCCATCATCCACAGTGAAGCATCTGAGCTGTTTATTGCCTTCTCGTATGTTGATGGCTCACTGTCCTCTGTTAAAAGGCAGTATGCAATATTTCCTTCTATAACATAATCTGAGTGCCAATTGGGACGTCTTTTCACACGATCTGATTGACGAGTTGTTGGAGCTTCAGAACTCTCTGGTTCTTGTTCATCATGTGCTGGTTCTGCTTCAGAAGAATCTCCTTCTTCAACCTCCTTTTCTACATGTATCTGTGTAGCCTCTGACTTTTCAGTGCTATCATCATCTTCTTTTCTTTGTAGTTTATCTTCTACAAAGATAACATCTCTGTTGATGATCACTTTGCGGGCAGTGGGATCCCACAAGCGATACCCCTTGACTCTATCAGCATACCCCAAGAATTTGTATTTCCTGGATTTTGGATCTAGCTTTGAAATTTATTGGGAGTTGTACATCACGTACACAATACTTCCAAATACATGGAGGTTTGAATAATCAGATGGTTTACCAGTCCACATCTTCATTGGTGTCTTCAGCTCTATTGTAGATGATGGAGCTCGATTCACCAAATAACAAGCGTTATTGACTGCTTCTGCCCAGAATGATTTTTCTAGGCTTGCATCCCTCAATATTGCTCTTGTTATTTCTAACAAGGTTCTGTTCATCCGCTCTGCCACTTCATTTTGTTGAGGAGTGTTCGCCACTGTGAACTGTCTTTTGATGTCTCCTTTCCTGCAAAAGTCATCAAATTCTTCGCTTGTGTATTCTCCTCCATTATCTATTCTGAAACACTTGATCTTATTTCAAGAATCAAGTTCCACCCGCGCTTTGAAGTTTTTGAAAGTGGAAAACACATCTGACTTGTTCTTAATAGGGTACACCCAACATCTCCTGGAGTAGTCATCAATAAATGAGACAAAGTATTTTTGCTCCGCCTAGGGATGTAACTGGTGCTTGCCATACGTAAGAGTGAACCAATTCTATAACACTTTTACCTCTAGAATTTGATGTGTTGAATTTCAACCGGTGGTGCTTACTTGTTATGCAATGCTCACACAAAGGAAGTGATACCTTTGTTAAGCCTGGAAGTAGCTTTTGCTCCACATGGACTTTCATTCCTTGTTCTAACAGGTGTCCAAGTTTCTGATGCCATAGCATTGCAGAATCTGAACTACATGAGGCAACAGAGGCTTCTGCTTCTAGCAAAGTCTCTCCCTTCAGCATGTACAAGTTTGTTGCTATCTTTTCACCTTTCAGCACCACAAGCGCTCCACATAACACCTTCATGATTCCTTTCCGTGTTTCAGTCTTACTTGCATTATTATCCAACAATCCGTAGGATAATAAATTTTTCTTCAGGCCTTTCACTGATAGCTGCTAGACAACCGTCTTTTCTCATGATGGCCTTCATCTTCAATTTCCACAATGAGAAATTTCTCCCATTGAATTTTTCAATATCAAAATTTCGTTGCCATAATTTCTTTTACGGATAGCTCCCACTATTTCACTATCGTGAATAGTTATCTGGAACCTTCAAAGAATGAGTAATAACTTCTTACTTTCTTATGTTGGAGGATCTACCTTTTGGTGGCAACCACAAAGACAATAAGCAGATATTACACATTCAAATCTGGCTCTGATACCAATTATTGCGGGAGACGGCTATCGGATAGAGCAAAATCGCAACTGATAATTTGAGAAAATAAAAATGAAGATAAAAGAGACAAAATTTACGTGAAAAATCCCTAAATAATATAGGGTAAAAATCACGGACAACGGTAGAAGAATTTCACTATGAGAAAATAGGAATTACAACTTCTCTCGATCTACCAAGGAGAAAACAATGATAATTCTCTCTTGATAAAAAGGAGAAAACAACTCTCAAGAAACTCTCTAAATTCTCTCTAGTATTGGAAGAAAGCTAGAATGCTTTGGGATGATTTTGAAGCTAAATGAGCTAGAGTATTTATAGTTGAAACTTAAGGACTAATTTGTAAATACCCTAAATTATAATGACTAAAATTGAAATTTTACCATTCAACTTTTTCAACCAAACTTTCGGTGGAATTAAATGTTTTGTTTTTTTCTTCAATTATCCACCGAAAGTGGCCATCAATTTGGCCACTTGATTTTTTTGTATTTTCAACAATTTGTAGTGCGTGAGCCAGTCGTAAAGTCATCATGTCTACCTGTAAGCTAACAAAATTAGATAGATAAGATCATATGACAATAGACCTAGTTCTGATAGACCACGTAGGTCAGTAAAAAATCATGTCAATTGATAATGATTTCCTAAGAGATGTTAAATATCAGAAATTCTTCTTTTGAAGATGTTGTTTTCTGTGTCTTACAGATTTCTCTTAATGCGAGAGTGTGGAGGATATTTTACGAATATAACAATAATTGAGAAACAAAAACATGTTACAATATAACTTCAAATAAAATTTTTAAATCTGTTAACTAAAATAAATTTGATTTGATTAGGAGAAGAGTTTTTTTATTAAAAAATCCATTTACGGATTAATTCAGTTTAATTAAGTATAAATTAACGGATTTATCCTAAATATATTTTTATATTTGAGTGTTATTGTGTAATCTTATTAAGCTTTTATCCCCTTTTTATAGTTTTATGTATTATTTTAATATTTGATAGTTATTTTTGATTTTTTTTGTTAAACAGAAAATGAACTAAATTAGTCGAAATTATTTTGATTAGATAATTATTAGTATATTTTTATAATTCTATAATTAATCAAACAAACCAACTGAACCCCACAGATGCAGAACTTAAAACTGCATGTTTATTTATTCATTTACAGGTTTCCAGCCTGATGGCCAGCCACCAATCTCATGCACGGACAAACCAATAAGAGATAAGACTCACATCGACGGCGTGACGGAGGCATCTTTTCCGGCTCCTCGTCGGTTAACAACCCATGAGGTGACACAAGTCGCAAACGACTTCAGAAAGGCAGCTCGAAACGCCATGGAAGCTGGTAATATATATTCACATCTTTACTAGGTTTGCTATTTACATCTCATAAATTTTTAATATATATTATTAAATTCGCATTAATATAGGATCGTACATTCATCCTTGCTTTACAAGTAAGACACATACAAACTAATGGTTTTATGTTATAGGTTTGATGGAGTAGAGATTCATGGAGCTAATGGTATCTGATCGATCAGTTATTGAAGGACCAAGTGAACGATAGAACAGACGAGTACGGAGGGAGCTTAGAGAATCGTTGTCGCTTCCCTCTACAAGTAGTCGAAGCAGTGGCTGATGAGATCGGTGCCGACAGAGTCGGCATCAGACTGTCGCCATTCGCCGATTACAATGACTGCGCCGACTCGAACCCCGAAGCCCTCGGCCTTTACATGGCACGGTCTTTGAACAAATTTGTACTGTCATGTGATAGAGCCGAGGATGATCACTGAATTGGATATTCGAAAAACAGAGGACAATCTGTTGCCGATGAGAAAGGCTTTCAAAGGAACGTTCATCGTAGCCGTGGATACAACAGGGACGACGGAAACGAAGTGGTTGCTAATGGCGGTGCCGATCTCGTTGCGTTCAGGCGCTTGTTTCTGGGGAACCCTGATTTGCCGAGGAGATTTGAGCTCGATGCTGAGCTTAACGAGAATGATAGAAGCACCTTTTACACGCATGATCCAGTTGTTGGTTATACGGACTACCCGTTTCTCGAAACTAATAATTAAATTTCACTTTATTTACACAATATATTTTATTTGAAACATACGTAAATTGTTTCATATATGTTGTGGTCTTTCTTTTTTCATTGTTGTAGTTGTAATTGAATTCTATTGTCTTTATCATTTCTAGTCTATTTACTTGTTTTAGAATTGTTGATGGAATATGATGTTATCCTTTGTAACCAGATGGAGAGTCGTAATTTGTAGGGTTACGACTGATGACTGGTTGAAGATGATAGGTGATGTTCTCCGGGTTATAAGAGAGGTCGAAGAATTTTTTTTTGGATTGAAGTATTTTATAATGACCTTTAGTGTTGGTGTTAAGTGTATAATCATGTTGATTGCTCGCAAGTTGATAAATTGAATCAATATAAATGTTTCTCAATAGATTAAGTTCTAATAAATCATGTGAACTCGATAAAAATCATATCAAACAACTATAACAATAAACTCTATAAACATTCTTGAAAAAATTACATGCATTACCTTAAAGATCATATAAAAAAACTATCAACTTCTCTCTCGATTTTTCTTCAAAGTTCCAAGAAAAGCAATTCCATGGATTTTCATTTCAATTTTTTGATTAATTTAGGGTGATTATAAGATAGTATATGTTGTAACATTTTTGTTATCTCTTTTGCTCAAACCTAGGACCTATGGCGATAACAATCATCTCTTTAACTATTAAGGTAGTTTGATTCATGTTTTTCATTTCAATTATTTCAATTTTTAGATGTACAAATTCTGAAAGATTGTATTAACTTTTAGCAATGTACAATTAGAATACACTAATCAGAACAATTTTACTTCTAAGACATTAATTCTTCTATAATACGATCAAAAGTTCATTATATTAATTATTTAATTTTTCAGTAAGAGAGAAAGCATTTTATTTTGCAGTAATACTATTTCGAACAAATTGGTCATTGATCTTGTTGTTATATATATAGGATAGTATTGGCACCAATGTCCAGGCTGAGATCTAGCAACTTCGTAGCTCAACCTCATGCCATCTTGTATTACTCCGGGTGGTTTCTTGATCGGAGAAGCATCCGGCATTTCAGAAACAGCTCAAGGGTAATTCCTCTCTGATAATCCTATTCCCGTGCATGTCTAGAGATTAATCATATAAGTTGACCTAATTTAAATAGAAAATTGAAAAAAAATTGAAGGTACCCAAATACTCCTGGAATATGGACGAAAGAACAAGTGGAAGAATGGAAGCCAATCGTGGATGCTGTTCATAACAAAGGATGCATATTCTTTTGTCAACTATGGCATACCGGCAGAGCTTCTGATAATTATGAGGCATCTTTTCAAGTTCCTCGTCGATTAACAACCGACGAGATAACACAGGTCGTAAACGACTTTAGAAATGCAGCTCGAAATGCCATGGAAGCTGGTAAATTTACACTTATTTTTTCATAAGTAGTTGATTCTGTATTATCCAAAAAGCCGAAGTTAATGATTTCATGTTACAGGCTTCGATGGAGTAGAGATTCATGGAGCTAATGGATACCTGATCGATCAGTTGTTGAAGGACCGAGTGAACGATACAACAGATTACGGTGGGAGCTTAGAGAATCGTTGCCGCTTCCCTCTACGAGTAGTCGAAGCAGTCGTTGATGAGATCGGTGATGACAAAGTTGGCATCAAACTATCTCCGTTCGCCGTTTCCAACGACTGCATTGATTCGAACCCCGAAGCACTCGGCATTTACATGGTCAAGTTATATATATATATAACTTGCATGCTTACATTTATGAACTTCATGAAATATAGTAGAGTAATTAAGTTTTGTTCATGTGCAGGTTCATGTTTTGTGGATCACGGTGTGACAACATCATCATCAAATGAGTCATAGACTCATAGTGCAAATTTTCAAGTACAATAAATGACTACTTAAGTGGATAAGTAAGGATTGTATTTGGTACGAGTCAATTTGTAATTTTTTATTAACCTTGTTTATACAAATTAAAGGAGCACTAAATTTTGTATGTATTTTTTAAATTGATATTTTGAGCCGTATTTTTTTTAGATTAGGTTATTTATCTGATCAAATATGATACTCGTAAATTTCTCAGATGTTATTTATCGAATTTAAAGTGTTATACATATAATCATAAATAGATAAATGAATAAATGCACGATGTGATATATTTAGATATATGATTAATTTTGTGTTTATTGATAAGTGCCCAATGAAAACATATGTAATAAGCTAAAATATGGCATTTGTGTAAACTGGAAAGGTTTGACAACTTGAGAAAAGGGTAATTAATTAATATACAAATTTGGTAAAGCGTGAGAATACGCTTAAATAATAGAGTGTATATATCAAATGAATGATTTAAACTTGAACTGAAGTGACGAACACTTGTATACGTGGCTTTCTTGTTGAGAATCAAATGTATGTTGGGTGTATTTCAGGTGGCTTTGGTTGGATGGAATCTATTGGAATTGGTGGGAATTGAAATCCAACTCCACCACTTTCTCATGTTTGGTTCAAGTTTTTCAAGGGAATTGGAATCCCAGATGGAATTCAATTTCATCAAATGAGGGAAAGTGAATTACATCCAAAAATGGATGGAATCCAATTCCCTTGTTGGAGGGAATTGAAATTTGATCATACTATCATCATCAATACTTTAGTAACTTATTCATATATTGAATAAAAATATTTTTTTATTATTTCGGGTCGGGTTTCTAATTCATATATTCGGGTCGGGTCGGGTGAAATTTTATTTTGTTTGGGTCGGATCGGGTTTTTTTAAGTGTGATATTCGGTTTGGGTCGGGTCGGGTTTATGGTGAAAAAAAACCGGACCGACCCGAAAATATATATAATTCAGGTCGGGTCGGATTAAGTCACTGTTTTTATTAAATAAAAATATTTTTTTATTATTTCGGGTCGGGTCGGGTTGGATTTCTAATTCATATATTCGGGTCGGGTCGGATGAAACTTTATTTTTTTTCGAGTATGGTCGGGTTTTTTAAGTGTGATATTCGGGTTGAGTCTGGTCGGGTTTTTTTAAGTGTGATATTCGGGTCGGGTTCGGGTTTAGGGTGAAAAAACCGGACCGACCCGAAAATATATATAATTCGGGTCGGGTCAGATTAAGTCACTGTTTTTATTAAATAAACATAATTTTTTATTATTTCGGGTCGGGTCGGATTTCTAATTCATATATTCGGGTCAGGTCGGGTCGGATGAAACTTTATTTTGTTCGGGTCGGGTCGGTTTTTTTAAGTGTGATATTCAGGTCGAGTGGGGTTCGGGTTTAGGGTGAAAAAAAGGGGACCGACCCGAAAAAATATATAATTTACCTTATATATTTAGTAATAATTACAATAATACCCTCTATATATATTTTTTCAATTAAGTCAATGTTTTTATTGAATAAAAATATTTTTTTATTACTTTGAGTCGAGTCGGGTCGAGTTTCTAATTCATATATTGAATAAAAATAGTTTTTGGTATATTTTTTGATAACTAATTAACATACTCCTATTGGAATGTATCGAAATATTGTTCTATCTTTTGGTAACTTATTAACATATTTTAATTGCGATTATTTTAACTTATAATATTTATTAGCATGATTTTTATAATTTATTGAAATGAATAGTCAATCAATAAAATGAAAATTTAATATTTTTTATTCTTTATAATATATTACTACATGTAAGTTGTAAAATAAACTAAAATAAAGCAAAAAAATAAGAAGGGTAATTCTGTCATTTTACATTACTGAAATCAAATTCATCTGACATGTCTGCGAACCAAACAAAATATGGAATTGGATTCTAATTCCATTTCCTGCCAACCAAACAGAATATGGAATTGGATTCCAATTCTTACAGATTTCAATTCCTTCACAGATTCTAATTCCCTCATAAACATTCCAGCGAACCAAACGCCACTTTAGTGTTAATATGGACTATTTGAGTTATTTGTTCATTAAAGTATACTTTAGGGGTTTATTAATGATTAACAAAGTGATCTTAGTGGTTAAAGAGATAATTGTTAATTTTAGACGTAATGGATTAAAATACCAAGGATTACATTAGGGTATTTTAGACGTAATTGGAATTGGATTCCAATTCCTACAGATTTCAATTCCTTCACAGATTCTAATTCCCTCATAAACATTCCAGCGAACCAAACGCCACTTTAGTGTTAATATGGACTATTTGAGTTATTTGTTCATTAAAGTATACTTTAGGGGTTTATTAATGATTAACAAAGTGATCTTAGTGGTTAAAGAGATAATTGTTAATTTAGACGTAATGGATTAAAATACCAAGGATTACATTAGGGTATTTTAGACGTAATTGGAATTGGATTCCAATTCCTACAGATTTCAATTCCTTCACAGATTCTAATTCCCTCATAAACATTCCAGCGAACCAAACGCCACTTTAGTGTTAATATGGACTATTTGAGTTATTTGTTCATTAAAGTATACTTTAGGGGTTTATTAATGATTAACAAAGTGATCTTAGTGGTTAAAGAGATAATTGTTAATTTTAGACGTAATGGATTAAAATACCAAGGATTACATTAGGGTATTTAGACCAAAAGTTTCGAAACTCTTCAAATAGTTTTGAAAAGTTTCCTAAAATTTTGAAAATTTACGATTTAGTACAAAAACATAACTTAATTTTAAAGCCCTTTGATGTTAATTAATAAAAAAGCCCTTTGATGTTCTAATTTGTATTCGTACTCCATGTGTTACACATGTGTCAATATAGTCCCTAAATGGATGTTTAATGATTATTTAATTGAGGATAATATGATTTAGTTATAATTCAATTTTGATTAAGTTTCGATCGATCAATGTGTCATCTTCAGTTTGATTTTCAATTAGACCAGTTTATGAGTGTTACAAATCATCCATTTAACTTATCTTAACACATGAAAAAATAGCATACTTCCATTTTCATTGTAGCTTTGACGTGTCGATTTTCATAGTTAAATCCACAACACAATATATTAAAGTACCGTTCATCATAAAAATCTCAAACCTCGAAACCTCACACCTCAAAATTTGGTAACACGTCTATATTTCATTTTAATATACACAACTAAACACATATGGTGATTACACTCATCAACAATCCTAGTTTTAGAACACTTTCTTATCGTGTTCTTGAGTTATCTTCTCTTTCACTCTTTATGGATATCTTCACAATTTCTTGAACTTAACAACATATATAATCACATTTAATGACTCATTTAAGAGTTCTAAATTAAAATCACAATCAATCTTAAACTTGGATGAATCCTATATTATTTTAGGGTTTTACTTCATCCTTACCAAGCTTGAATCTCTCAATTGATATAGCCAGATGGAAGAGTATCAAATTATATATCCAAATATGGCATTGGACTATACATGTACTTGGGATATTATAGGATTTTTATATTTTCTCTCGTTAGGTTCATGAAGGGTTCATCAATGGCTACCAAGGCTTTTTGAAGAAGAAGTAAAATGGATGTCTCTTATTCCCATATGTAATGGGGTAAGGGGAAGGTAAGATAGTAGGCTGCCCCCAACACTAGATTGAGAGCAGCTTCCGTTGGAGACCTCTAAATTATCACTTGATTTCCATCGAAACCCACTAATTTAAGGTTAGAGATATCGACCGGGCAAAACTCCATTCATTTAATACAAACTAATATTTGTTTAAAGATTATTAATCATTTGATAATAGATATTCATACTCCTACACACACGTGATGCTCGAACCAAAAATCTCAAAATATAAAAATAATCCCTTACTACTAAAATTGTTTGATTCGTACGATTTTCAATAAAAATAAAGTTTATATTTATATTTATATTTCTTTTAACTTTGTTTTTTTAGTCAAGATTTTTTTTTCAAATTCGAGTTTTATTACGTTTGATGTTATTCGGATTCAAACATTTTTTTTCTTCACTCGAACAATTTTAAATTGAGTGCCACCTCTAGTTTTAATTTCTCGAATAGATTCGTAGTCTCAATGATTTATAATTGGGAACTGCAACGAATCTTGTTAGTAAATAGATTGGGCTCGGGTCGAATGAGAAACAGCCCACTAAATCTCAATATGTTATAAAATGATAGAGATATTATAACATTTATGGGGATAGGGGCACGAATTTACCAAATTAACCCAATTGCCAAACAAAGTACGCGCGTCAGTAAAAGGAAAGGAGAGAAGAGAAACCTAAGGCCGCAGTGAGAGCGAAGAAGCACAAAGGAAACACAAAAGGGCAAGAGGTGAATCTGGGAAAGTTATAAGCTTAGGAGCCAGGCAGCTAATCACGTAAAAGCACACAGATCGATGACGTGGCATGAAAATTCCAAATCCCGCCTAAACCCCGATTTTCATTTCGTGTGCAATTGAATTTCAATTTGCACCCCGACTAAATATCTCCGCCTTTCGCCCCCCTCTCCGCACTCTCAACTCACCGCTCATTCCTCTCTTTTCTCTCCTTTTACCCTAATCCTACTTCACCAACCAGGTATTTTCCCCACCGATTTTCCACATTTTTTTGTCGATTTTCCTCGTTTTTTAACGAATTCACTCGCGTTTTCAACTGATCTGAGGTCTTAATTTGTAGGATTCAACATGAAGGGAGGAAAATCAAAGTCAGAGACGAAGAGCAGCAAGTAATTTTGTTTACTTTTCTGTTTCTGTATTTTTTTTTTGTTTAACCTTTTCAAGATCGCGTTTTCTGAGATCTGAGATCTAAATGAGCATTGTGATTTTAGAATTGGTTTACTAATTTTTTTGGCTTTGTTGTTAGGCTCACCGTGAAATCGAAAGCCGGAAAGAAATCGGGGAAGGCTGCTAAGGATCCGAACAAGCCAAAGAGGCCTGCTAGCGCCTTTTTTGTTTTCATGTAATTTTAACTTTCGCTTATTTCGTATCGTAAACGGTTCTCGTTTGGTTTTGTCAGTTTTTCATTTATTTTTATGTTTGTACCTTTCTAAGCTGCAAATCCTGTCGTTTATGTTATTTTTGAAAATTACAATTGAAGAAGTCCATTGAGGCGATTCATCTTTTTTTAAAAGGAAAGACCGTTAAACGAAATGATTGATTTGATTTTCTCGTCTAATTATTGTTTCCTTTTGTATTTTAGGGAGCAGTTCCGTGAGCAATACAAAAAGGAGCACCCTAAAAACAAATCCGTTGCTGCTGTAAGTGACACTATTTTTTTTATCTATTTGATTTACAGACACAATTTTTGTCCATTCTTTTGTTTTAATTTTCCCCCTACTATTTTAGGTTGGCAAAGCTGGAGGAGATAAATGGAAGAGCTTGTCTGAAGCTGTGAGTATTTACAAGTGCTCTTTGAAACTTTCAAAACCTATATATGCAAATGTGTTCTCTGATAGAATTAGAATTAATATGTTCAGGAAAAAGCACCTTATGTAGCCAAAGCAGAGAAGCGGAAGGCCGAGTATGAAAAGAACATGAAAGCCTACAACAAGAGACAGGTAATTATTCACTTTTGTTCAGTAAGTAAGTTATTCATTCAGCAGAATGCTTCTGTTTGGGCAGCTAAATAGATGATGATATTTCCAGGCCGAGGGTACCAAAGATGAAGATGCGGAATCTGATAAGTCTGTGTCTGAGGTCAATGACGAAGATGATGATGAGGATGGCAGTGGAGACGTGAGTTGCAAATGCTTCAGTTTGTTTTTATTTGATCATTGGTTTGCCATTATCTGTCACTGAATTTTCTCTCATTTATTGTGCACAGGAAGATGATGACGAGTAGGGATGATCCTCGGAGGATAGCATAATGAATGTAGAATGTGACAGTGTTTGATCAAAATCCTATGTTAATGCTTTTGATGTTTTCCATGTTTATTCTCTTAGATGGAACATGTCATCTAAAGAAAGAAATGTACCTCTGAATCCTGTTGGTTTCCTTTGACCTTCAGAAATCAAGTAGTTGTAGATGTTTATATCTGCTGCTATATGTACTTTTTGATTTAAAGTTAAGTGGTTTAGATAAATCCTTTTGTAGAGAATTAATCCTTTAATTTCCAATTAGAATCTGATTGTTCTTTTTACTATCTTATTGTTATTATCAGCTTAATCATTCGTTCATTGTCGTTCATTGTCTCGATGCTTGTGGTTCTGTCTGTATGGTTTTAGTGGATGCATTTCTGGATTTGATAGGCATTTTAGTGGTTGCTTTTTAGCTTGATGTTTCTCTTTACTGTTATCTTTTATTATTTATGAACATGCCGAGGATGCTGCTCGTTTCTGTCTTGCCTTCCCGATTTAGTGGAACTATTTGTTTCAGTGGCTTTTATTTTCATGGGTGAGAAAGATATTTCTTGCATCCGGGGTTTTCTGTGTGAGCTAATCATTGACATTTTTTAATTATGTTGTGGTCGACTTTGGATGGTAAAGCGAATTCTATTTTATGCTACAACGGTCAGTGGTGGTAATCATTAAACAATATTATTGAGCGGGAAAGTGAAAAATCCGTTGGCCATTCTGCGGCGCCATCGTATTATATAAAACGGTATGATCACAGTTTCCAGACACTGCCATTTTGTCCCGAAAGAGATATTTGAGATGCAATCGGTTTGGAGTTTTGGAAAAGCCAAATAGCAATATGCATTACGCGTGGAGGCTAGTAGTTTAGTTCCTTGCGTAATATATTATTTTACTTTATGTACAATTTTACTTCTATTTTAATCATTTTACATTATTAGACATGCATTATACCATTAATATAGTTAATATAAACTTAAAATGATTATTATATGCTAATATAAGTAACTTTAGAAGGAAAATATCTAGATCTTTTTCTGGATATTATAATCGATGGCTCTCTCAAATCAATCACTATTTTGGTTAACTTCATGTGCAAAATAATTGTGTTGTAATATGCCTTATGCCAGGGTGAATGGAGCTTGGCATTTGAAACTAGGTGACGACCTTGGGAAACCTGTTTAATGGTAATGGGTTTCCCCATTGGCCTATTGAAAGAATATCAGCCACTATGAGGTTAAATCCCTTGAGTTATGAGCATCTGCGACAAGTTGCTCCACAAATCCCATGTGGCTCTCTGTGCTGTGTATCACAGCAACAGTTTGCGTTAACTTCTAATGAATCCACCTCCAGTAATGCTAGTTGAGCATTGCTTCGACAAAATCAAAAGGTCGTATAGATTTACCTTCAAGAAAAGTAGAGGGAGATCACAGCGGCTTTTGGCTTGAACATGCCAGCCATGTCCCTCCTGCAACTACAACCATCAACATCCCACCATGCCGATGCTTTTGTAGGCCTTCATGCCACCCACAAACAAATCCCATAGATTAATAAGATCTTCGAGGAGGAAGAAGAATTGAAGTGAAATGGAAAGATACATATTGTCAGGATGGATTGAGGGGTTTTTGTATTTTTTTATTAATAATATCTTTTTGTCCCTAAAATTTTATAAATTTATATACTGCATCTGTCCTTGTGGCTGCTGTGGACCTGTGGTATTCATCTCTCTTTTTGTAACTGATGAAGAGAATGGAGTGAATGAGCTAGCCGAACAAATGCAGCAATACACATGGTTCAAAGCTTAACAAACAATTCAAAGGGCTTGAGTGAATTGGTTAACTCTCCAATGACATCTATTTTATTTGAATAATATCCTTATCCTATTTTTTTATTAAAATAAATATTTTTATTTTTCAAAATAACTCTCATTTTAAACACGTAGGATAAATTATTATTACATAAATGAATCTTTTTGAATGTGTTGCTATGTAGCATTGCAAAAAAGTTGGAACCTAGATAGAAGCAGACATGTAGTAGTAGTCCTATTTAGTTCGGGAGTTGTCTTTAGATAGAAGTTTATCTTTAGCAAGAAGTCCTATTAGATGTCGGTATATTTATTATCATCAGCTATTTTTCTGTCCTTCTCTCTTGATTTTTATTCTCTTAGAGCATCTCCAATGCTTCTCTACTTTGGAGATTTTCTCTGAAGTAGAGTCTCCAATCCTGCGCCAAAAAATATTCTATCGTAGATAAATGCTACAGTGCCACGCCACATCTTGCGCGACACTATAATTTGCGCTACATTTTTTAAAATTAAAATATATAAAATTATAAGATAGATAAAAATATATTTAAATTAGATAAATAATCATATTAATTTTTTTTGAATTTTTCGTATTTTTCTGATTTTTTTATATTTGTAAAATTAATATTATAATAGTTAAATATTGTGAATAAAGTAGAGTTAGTGGTAATGTAAAGATAACGCTAGAGATGAATTACTATTTTATCTATAGAATAAAGATAAAGATGGACTAAAATAGATATGAGGACCAGAGATGACTTAAGTATTACAACAAAAGTATTTTAATCAGTGTTTTGAAAACCAGATCGGATCGGCCGGTTCAATCGGGAATCGTTGCCTAGTCCGGTTGAACCGCTACTAGTGAACCGGCCAGAACCGCTGAACCGTTCAAACCAAACCGACTGAAAAACGGGGAAAACCGGAAAAAATCGCCAATTTTGTTTTTTTTTTAAAAAAAAAAATTAAACCAAACGACGTCGTTTGTTAAACGAGTCAAGTCGAACTCGAATATTGTTAAGCTCGACTCGAACTTGAAAACTTTAAAAGTAAGCTCAACTCTACTCAAACTCACGAGCTAAAAATTATCAAGTTCAACTCGAACTCGAAATATAATATTGAAACTTGAACTCGAAAAGGCTTGAACTCAAAAAAAAATTTAGAAGCTCGATTGAAGCCTAAAATTCGAGCTTGATTGAAGTGAAAGAATAGTTCACTTAAAGCTCACCAAAAGGCTCTATGATTTTGAATTCTAAATTACCTCTATTATTTATAGAAGTTAGTTGGAATGATCTTCTATGTTTCTTAGTAATGTGGGATTGTTTTTAAAAAAAAAATTAAACCAAACAATATCATTTTGTTATGATTTTTTTAGCCCCAAATTTATTTTTTAATTATAGTTATATAATTATATTTATTATTTAATATGTTTTACCTTAAATATTATGTTGTAGTTAATTTGAATCATTTTGTTTCACTTGATTTTATGGTTTTTAACTTATATATGTTATGACTTGCTTTGAATGTAAAATTGTGATATAAAAAATTATTTTTTATTAAATATTTTTGATATTATTATTTAATTTTTTAAATAATTATTACATCGTCCGATTTTTTCGATCGATCAAACCGGTTCAATCGGTTAAACCAGTAAACTGATAATATGATGGTTTTGTTAACCGATTTGATTCTAAAAACCATGATTTTAATAACATCGCTTTATGGGAAAGACGTCTACTTTTCCATCTCAATAGTAATAAATCACCAATCAAAATGACAGCACAAGTACTTACCATCTCCACCTCTTCATCTATCATGCCATCAAGATGATTAAATTCCCGCACAAGTATGAATATAAAGAAAATTTGAACTCAAATATATTTTTACAATCATTTGCATAAAAAATTAAAAGAATTTTTTTTTACTTATTTTTCCTTTCCACGCCCACGTAATAGAACCCAAGATGGCCTACTCCTTCATCATCCGAACTAAAAAATTCACAAAAACTAAGTATGGATTATACTAAAAGTTTCAGCCATGTGGACGCAAGAATAAATTGATCATCTGCTCATTGACCCGCACTATCAACCAACTACTCAACAACTTCTGGAGGAACAACTCCAGAGACTGTTACGGTCGAAGGAGAGCTTCCCATGGTTTTGGCTGCAAGAGACCCTTGTCCAGGAGGAGAGGCAACAAGATAATGACATCAACACAAAATAAAAGGATTAAGATGTCTTAAATTTGCAACAAAAACTAACTATAAGAAATTTGCATGTGCCATTGGCATAGTGGTCGTCCGCTTTGAAAGAGCACCACAATTTGTCTTTTATAAGCTTGAATTTAAACAATGTCGGTTAAGAATAAGGCAAGGAAACCGTGCCTTATTGTAGGTGCCGGCAATGGAGGAATTTTAAGGTTCAAGAGAAACAACATTTTCACTCTCCTTCCTTCATAGCATAAACCCTGAGTTTACCATCATTGTGCCACCAAAATCATAAATACTTTGATTAAACAAATTAACAAAATTTCCAATATAGCGAGTGACACATGGACATATGACTAATCAACAAATAATTAATGGCTTAATTGCCATGCAACATGGATTTCTTTACTTCAATTCAATTTAGCCCTCAACTTCCAACTTTCCATAGTCCACAATTTAGTCCTTTATTAGGTTAAACTTGATTTCTTTCAAAATGGAGATTTTCAAATTTATTCTCAAATTCAACTTAATAATTCAAAATTAAATAATTTACACCGGAGTAATATTTTTCAATCGAGTAGAGTTTATAAAATTCAAATCAAATTTAGTTTTTGAGTTTACGAAATTACATCTCAAAGTCAATCCGAAAAGAAATATAATAAATATATTTAAGCCATTTATAAAAAAAATAGAGAGAGAGAGAGAGAGGAGAAAAATATTTTTATCTAAACCTTAAAAAAGACTTTGTAGATATTAAACTTGTCATGTTCAATTCAAATAATTTATTTCACGTTGATTTGAAACTTAAAATCACATAAAGTAAAACATTTCTGACAAAGAAACAGAACAAAAAAGACTTTTGGAAAATGAGTTATGTTTCTTTCCCCCAAAAATTTACAAGAGCCCTAGACTCTGTAAATATAGAGAGAGGGGGGGGAGAAAGCGATTTCATCTAAACCTTAAAAACGACTTTGTAAATATTAATCCTAATCATGTTCAATCCAAATAATTTACGTCATTTTGATTTGAAACTTAAAATCACCTAAAGTCAAACATTTGTGATAAAGAAACAGAACATAAAATATGTTTGAAAAATGAATTATGTTTCTTTCCCCTAAAAATTTACAGAGCCCTAGACTTTGTAAATGGGGGGAAGATATTTCTATCTAATTAAAATCACCTAAAGTCGAATATTTTTGACAAAGAAACATAAAAGAAAAGAAAAATGAATTATGCTCAATTCAAATAATTTATGTCATGCTCATTTGAAACTTAAAATCACCTAAAGCCAATCATTTCTAACAAAGAAACAGAATAGAAAAGACGTTTGAAAAATGAATTATGTTACATCTTGGATATGGTAAAAAAGGAAATGTGTACAATCGGAATAAAAGGAAAACCTATGTTGTTCGGACTCTTCATTCTTCATGAAGTACCCGTGTCCAACACTAGAGGTCCAACACTTGGATATGGCATAATTAGAAAAGGTTGGAAAAATCTAGCCATACCCGTGCACCCGACACTTCCACCCGAGTCCATGTAACATAGAGGGGAAAATAGCTAAAATGAGAGGAAGAGACAAAAGTTCAGTAATTAACGGGATGAGATGCCAATCTAAACTCCAAAATTGTTACCACTTCCAATAAAGAAAAATTAAAGGGTTATAAGACCATGGAAAATGCTTCGGCATTAATCATGCATGTCAAAAAAATTAAACAAAAAAATATATATCAAGAAAATTCAGCAACTCAATGCTCATTTGGTTTGCAAAATGGTCAAAGTGCATAAGATCAACTCAATCCACATGTACTCTAAAATCTAGTAATAATGAATGACTGATCAAACAGCAGGGAACAAACCATCCACGAGTTTGATCTAGTCCTTCGGCCACAAAACGCCCAGGAAAATTTTTTCTCAAAAAGTTCAATGTTCTCAAACGGATAGCGGATGTAAGCACAAGGCACTGATCCACTCTCAAACCAACAATCAAATACCTGCAAAAATAATTCAGCATAATTATATATAGAAAAGACTGATGCTAACGCATAGAGATAAAAAAAGCTATAGGAACTAACAAATGAAGGTGTTTCGCAAAAGCTGCGTCTAAGAATTACTAACTCCAACAATGTGCAGTCGGCTCAAAATTAAAATTGATCAACTTGATGGGGTTGGATACTAGATCAGCATTCAACAACATAGAATTTGATAGTTGCTAATAATAAATAACAGCTCTTTGCACAAAAAGACCCTAAACTCAGTAACCTTACATCATCTATACGTCGTAGCACACCAATCTCTGGACCACGGGAAGATGGTATAGTGATATGATCAATCTTGTCACGATGGAGATCAAAGACCTGAAATAATAAATTGAATTATACAGCAGCCCACAAATTGCTTAGCCAAATATTTTCACTAGCAAAATAAATATAGAAACTGTAATACTTCCAAGAGACTTAAATGGAGAAAAAATTAAGGTGGTGCCACGAGTATGCAAAGTGAAACAAACTGAGGATCATCATCCATTTAGAATTTCAGAAAATGCTTGAAACTAACTACATAACAAGGCATCCGTGATTGGCACATATATACTGCTAAAGGCACAGGGATCAATAAACAAAATAATATATTTCTCTTTCTATCAAAGGATTTAGTTAAGTCCTTGTCAAGACTGCACTTAAACAGAACCAGAGCCCATTGTATGTCAAATAAATAAAATGGTTAGTACAGAAGAAGGAAAGTTCTAAATCTATCATGACATTCCCCACCCAAGGGGAAAAGGAGGACCGAATGTGGAAAGAAAAGGGACAAAATAAATAGATAGAAGCCAGCAACACCTACCTTCCTAAAGAATAACATCTTAGACATGTTAAAAGTGAGAAGAAAAGAAAGCCAAACCTTAGCCCCAGAAAGCCTTTCAAGTTTTTCCACCGAATCCATGACTATTTCTTCCTCACCATCTTCACTAATCCACACAGGGATTGGAGTGCCCCAAAATCTACTACGACTAATAGCCCAGTCTCCTTCATTTTCCAGCCAATTGTGAAAACGTTTATCCTGTAAAATGACAAGAAGCGCTAAAGAAGGTCGCATTCTAAAACAAACATGAATACAAGATAAATATTTGATCTGCCTCTGAGGCATTGTTAAGCTTTTCATTGAGCTGAATCCAGACCCATGCAAACAGAATGAATACACCAGACCAATTGAAAAAACATCAAGTAAAAAGAAGAATATTAACAGACATTTAATAGGGTCATCTAACCTTCACACAACCAGGTACCCAGTAAGTGTGTTGTTGTCCAATAATTGCTCTTTCAGTTCTTCCACCTTCACAAACCTATAATATGATACAGGACTTTGCACAACTAGAATAGAGCAGAAAACAAAAACAAAGAAGCAAAAGCATAATTTCTAGTCCCTGTACATAATGATATCAAAAGTTACTTATAGATAAAAACACAATGTAGAAACAAGCAAAAAGTTAGTTAATTAATGGCCACTACATAAGGTTTAAAAGCATCAGTTTTCTGGTGCAAAGCAAACTTAAAATGCCTTCTGCAAAATAAAGTATGTGGAACTTATGCAACAAAAGTTGTAAATCATTTCAATCACCAAAGAACTTTTTCCAAGTCAGCGATTAACTTTAAATGATTTCTTCGCTTAACATGTCTCAATTTAGACAATCTTCCCCGTTCAACAGAAAACCTTGTCACATGAAGAAAGGCAAAAATGCAAAATCCATAAATCATCAAAGCCTGCAGCCTACTTGCCCATTCCATGTAGAAACAAAATGCTTACACCAACTAAAAATTGTTTATTTATGCATAAACTAACATAACTCAAAAACCATTCATAGGATAAGCTTCTATTTCTAGAAACTGCAATTCAACTTATGTGACGACCATGTTTACAGCACACAAAATTCAAATATCATGAACTTAATTTGATGAACATTTTTTCCATGAAACACCCTTTGTCAACTAATGCTCCTCAAAGGATTTACAAGCATACGGCACGTCTCTATGATTCCAGAAGAATCAAGTCAACCAAAAGGGTGCATGTAAAGCTACCATCAACAGGAAATAATTAAATGAGCCAACATCTGAAATCAATATATGAGTTGATTTTGCAAAAAAAAAAAAAGTCATGACAAAACAGTCAATAGAAAAAAGGAAAATAAAGTTCCACCAAAATATAACTTAATTTTTTTTTTTTTTTTGATAAGAATGACAGGCCTCCTTAAAAACCTCCTTCTTGATCAAAGAAGGAGGAAAAGAGTGCCTTAGAAACTTTATTACTCCTCCGAAATTACATAAGATTTAACGTAGACACCATACTGAAAAAACACAACAGACTAAGCTACTCAACATAACCGAAAACCTAAACTCAAACGATAAAACGCACTGGAAACGACTAAACATCAACCAATTCCCATCTTTGCTAAACTATCAGCCTCCCCATTACACACCCTTGGAATCAGTCTAATAGAGTGCACCCTGTCCGTGATAAAAGATGAAATCTCTTTAACTAATGGGAGGATAAAAACTGGGGCCATAGCTGGTGTATGGACCCATTCCACAGCCGACTTACAGTCACTTTCCACAATCAACCTTCCAACCTTAACCCAACAAGAAGACATATAGATTTCAATGCCTCTCTTAATAGCCTTTAACTCAGCAACCGGCGGGGGACCCTGACCTACATTTTCTGAAAAAGTCAGAAGGGAGTTGCTATTCCAATCTCTCAAAATACCTCCTATACCTCCATTTGAGCCATCAAGTCTAACAGCTCCATCGACATTCATCTTCAAAAATCCATAGGGGGTGGAATCCAGCGAGAAACCTGAAAATTGTAAATGTTGAGAGCTTTAATACCATCTGCAAGAGATGGATCACCAATCAGCACATCCTCCTGAATAGGACACTTAGGATACTTGGCTAGAAACCATTTAGATAACCTGAATCTAGCAATAAAAAACAGAGACATCCTATCCAAGGGGGAACCATCGAACACCATTGCATTCCTAGCTTTCCATATCGACCAAAATACTACTCCCGGGATAAATTTCCAAATCAACGATTTCCCCCTCAGCTCACCCCAAGAACATAGCAAAGAAGGTGGATCCTTTGGAAGGACTAAGGCTATTTCCCAATAGCTTGCTATCTTGTTCCAAAGTTCCCAAACAACATCACATGAAATAAATAAATGCTGAACTGATTCCACCTGTTTTTTACAAAACGGACATAAAATTTCATCCCCTAGCTGCAAACCTCTTTTCACCAACTCCTCTCTCACTGCCACTTTCTGATGAGCTAGCTGCCACAGGAAGACTTCAACACGAGGAGGAGATAAACCCTGCCACACCCCTTTTACCCATAAATCGGACTCCCCAGACACCTTGCCGAGTTCCTTTCTACAAGATTTCACTGAAAACAGTCCATCCCCACTTGCAGACCAAGAAAGAAAGTCTTCAACTGAATCAGTCAGTTTAAAGTCCTTCAGTTTTGTCATTAAATCCAGCCACTGATCCAACTCCCAGTCACACAAATTCCTTCTGGTATCGATGTTCCACACCCAACCGTTCGAATCTGAACTTCCAAACTCAGCGACCATACCCCATTTATTTGTTGACAACGCATACATTCTAGGGAAAAGATATTTTAAAGGAGACTCATCAGCCCATGAATCCGTCCAAAATGCAATAGACTTTCCATTTCCCAGTTTCAACTTGGAGTTAGATCTGATACGTTCACCCTCCGAGTCGTTCTTCAAGAAATTGTTGGCAATCCCTCTCCAAATCCAAGAAGATTTGGGCGAAAAAACCTTACAAATAGACATGGAATTACTACTTACCTTGTGCCTGCAACATAACACACTTTTCCACAAAGTATTTTTTTCATTGGCGAACTTCCACACCCATTTTCCCAAAAGAGCCCGATTAGATATGTTCACATCAAGAACACCAAGGCCACCACAATTTAGAGGCGTGCAGACTGATTTCCAATTAACCCAGTGTATCTTCCTTTTGTCCTCATTATCCCCCCATAGGAAACTGGCCATTAAAGAATTAAGCTTCTTACCAATTTTACAAGGCATTCTAAAAAGAGATAAGAAGAATATTGGTAGGGATGTTAACACCGACTTTAATAAAACTGTCCTGCCCGCCAATGAGAGACAATTAGCTTTCCAGCCGGCTAGTTTGGAACTAAAATTCTTGAAAACTGGATCCCATAAGGCTTCTGAGTTTTTCTTAGCACCTAGAGGAAGTCCCAAGTAATCTGTTGGAAGAGAATCAATAGAGCAGCCCACCGAAGATGCCCATTCTGATAAAACTTCCTCTTCCACATTAATACCAAATAGCTTACTCTTAGCTAGATTAAGATGCAACCCTGTCATAACACTAAAAATCCTCAATACTCTCTTGACATTTTTAATCTGGGAGAGAGATGCTTGACAGAAGATGATCAAGTCATCTGCAAATTGTAGATGTGTCAATCGAACAGAATTTTCAGATTCCCCAATAACAAAGCCTTGAAACAGACCCCTGTCCACTGCTTTAGATATCATCAAATTAAGCAGCTCACCTACAATGTTAAACAGTAGCGGTGATAAACTGCACCCTTGCCTAAGTCCTTTGGCCATGTGGAACTCTTCCGATGGAGACCCGTTTACGAGAACTGAGATTGAAGCTGTTGAAATACACTGAGATATCCACGACAACCATCTCTTACCAAAACCCATCTCTGACATTATTCTAATTAAAATTGGCCATTCCACGGAATCATAAGCCCTACGAAAATCTACTTTGAAGGCAACCCCTTTTAACCCTTTTTTCCTCCAGTAATCAATCCCTTCGTTTGCTATAAAAGCACAATCCAGCAACTGTCTCCCTGGTATAAACGCAAACTGAGAGTGACTAATAATATCACCAACACAACAACTCAGTCTCTTCGAAAGAACTTTAGAAAGTATCTTGTATAAGCTGCCTACAAGGCTGATTGGTCTAAATTCCTCTACACTGTCCGGATTAAGCTTCTTCGGAATAAGTGTGATAAAAGCATGGTTTATACCGTGCTCCCATTTCCTTCCAAAATAGAAATCTTCAAAAAATTTCAACACGTGCTCCTTTAAAATCGGCCAGCAGTTTTTAAAGAAACCCATGGTGAAACCATCTGGTCCTGGAGCTTTAGAGCTGTCTGATGAGACTATAGCTTGCCAAATTTCCTGTTCTAAGAAGTGCTCTTCAAGCTTCTTAGACTGATCCCCTGATAGCTTAGCAAAATCCAGTAGTAAATCCTCCGTTTCCAATGTTGAATTGGAATTATAGGCTGCCTTGAAAAATTCTGAAATATGTACCTTTAATTGTTGAGGATCTGAAACCACACTCCCATTTATCTTCAAGCTTAAGATTTCATTTCTTTTGCTTCTGTTCAGAGCAGACAGATGAAAAAACCTTGTGTTCCTATCCCCCTCCTTGATCCATCTTGCCCTTGACTTCTGAAACCAGATGCTTTCTTCTGTCCTATACAACCTCCATAGATTTGTCCTACACAGCCTCAACTGATCCCACTCCTGCTTCGAAAGAATTCCACCTTGAGCTTTAAGATCCAATTCATTAATTTTCCTCTCTAAATCAGAAATCGACTCAGGGATCCCAGTAAATTTACTGCTGGACCAATTTCTGATTGAATTTTTAGTACCTTTTAAGATACTGAAAATACCCCTTTTATTATTTCTCCCCCTCATAGCAAGCATTGAAGATTTAACCAATTCCTCAAATCCTTCCTCCTCTAGTAAATAATTAAAAAACCTGAATGGTTTCGGTCCCCAATTAACAGCTTTGTCCTCTAATGAGACAGGATTATGATCAGATAGGGATTTAGGCAAGAGACTTTGCACTACATTTGGAAAACATGACAGAAACGTCCCAGAGATTAAGAACCTGTCTAGTCTTTCCCAAGTCGAGTCTTCTCTATTATTGCACCAAGTATACCTTCCTCCCACCAACGGTAGATCAATTAAATGTGATTGCTGTAAGAAGTTTCTAAATAAATCAATAGAATGCCAGTTTTGTGATTTTCCCATCTTCTCGTCCGGATCAAGATACACATTAAAATCTCCCCCAATACACACTAACATATTTTGAGCCGAAACAAACTCCAACAATTCCCTGAAAAAATCTTCCTTTTCTGCTTCAATTGATGGACCGTATACATTGATAATCAGACACTCTTCACTTGAATTTCTGAACTTCCCAAAGACTGCTATGAATCTGCCATTAAGATGGGTGTTCGAAACTTCAAATCATTTTCATTCCACATAATCATCAATCCACCAGCAGATCCCACTGCTGGCGCAACAATCCCTCCTCTAAGGAATCTCCCCCCTATCCTTCTTCTAAGAGCCAAAGAAACAGATTCTAGTTTTGTTTCTTGAATTAGAATCAAGTTCGGCTTATTCTTCTTCACCAAATTAGCTACCACTCTTGACTTTTCCTTTTTTCCAAGACCCCTTACATTCCAAGAAATAATGTTGACATTTATCATATCAAGAAGATCTACACCAAATCCTTATAGCTAGTCTCCAGAGAAATAGAGACTAAACCCCTGACTTCCCCTGTTCCCTACTCTCAGCCGAACCCTCTTCAAGGTGATAATTTTGTCCAAAAAAGCCTTCTTCCCATCTTTGAAAGAAATTCCTAGAACTTTACATACTTCCCATGTAACCATCGCTTCCTCAACCGCCTTCGAGAACTGAGGAGTAAAAACTAAAGGAGAATTAACCATATCAACTGCTTCCCTTGTTAAAACTCTTCTCTCCCTTCTTTTAGACCTTTCTGACCCTACAGCAGAGAAAGGAACTACTGCCAAGACCTCCGAAGAACTATTACAATTATTTGGTGCCACATAAGGGTTCTGATCATCAGCTGCACCATTTAAAATCACTTCCCTTCCACCTTCCATATTTATTGAAGGAGGCTGCAAATCCTTTCTCACCGGAATACCTTTGTGTTTATTCTCAAACCAGTTAATTCTCACCCTCGACCTGGTATAATGTCTTTTATAGCTGGCCATTCTCCTCCTCTCTATGGGCAAACTTTTGGGCCAAAATGTTCTTCTATGCTGGAACAACGATCTGTCTCTATCCCTAATCAGTTCAGTTCCAACCCCCCTACAATCGTCCTTTTCCAAGACTACTACTTCCTCTAACAGATCCTTATTTGGCTTATTTGAGATCCCTTCAGATTGAGACTGTACTCTATTGAACCCACCCTCAATCGAAATATGTTTGTAACCTGACAAATCAGTATTCGAATTCTGCATTTTTGAGTCTACCAAAACAGAATGCTGAAACTCTCCTTGAACCTCCATCCTACTTAATTTAACATCATGCCCCCCTGGAATTAGATTATTAGCTGGTGAATCATACTCCCTGTTAGATTGTGAAGACCCAGCAGGCAACAAATTTGGATTTAAGTCTGCCGAGACATTAGCCCAATTCTGCACCTTTATTTTATCTGAATCAGATTGCTGCTGAGAACCTGCAAATTCCACCCGAGACTCCAAACGGTTACCATATCCCAGTTTTAATAAATTAACAGCTGGCCCAGAAGGTACTATTCTGTAGATATTTGTATTGGACTCACTTGAGCCCTCTAAATGGGCTTCTTCAAATTCATTAATAGAGACATTCCTTAGACCAAGGCCCCTATAGTCCTCTTTAAAATTCAAATCTTCTGCAGAAAAACCTGACACCTTAGCACCACTAGGTTGACTTTCTCCTTCCTGCAGTATTAAATGTTTACTTCCACTGCCTCCTGCCACTGTTGTGCAGACATCACCTACCAACCATCTGTCTACTGTGTCCCTAGAATTCTCAGCTGGCAATTGTGGGCTACCTACTCCACCTGAACTCCGGACTTCTTTCTCTTCCGATGAAGAATCAACTCTAGACACACCATCTCCGGCCACCTGAAGAATTTCTGCAAAAAAACTCTCCTGTTTATAACTGACCGATCCCACACTAATCTTAACCTTATACGATCTCCCATATGCACCCAAGGTAACAGAATCCTGTATATCATAAGGACTCGCCACCCTCAACAAAGCTCTTGCCACCGCCAAATCCTCTCTTCTGATCGTGGACTCATGAATACACACCAATTTCCCCCACCTTGAGACCAGCTTTTCCAAAAAAGATCCATTACAACATAGTAAAGGGATTCCATGCAACTCCACTGAACAGAAAGCCATCGGGACTCCATCTACACTCATAAGTGGATCAAGCCAGTCGAACCAAAGTGACACTTCATCCCTTCTGTTTTTCCACGCCTCCTCGAACTCTTCCTTCGACCCAAAGGTTATAATGCAAGAGTTCCAGGTATAACCCCATTTAGTTCCCTTGACCTTGATCCCTTTACTAGCCAACCCCTTCACTACTGTCCCCAGATCAAAATGGGATTTAATGATCCCAGTTATTGATCTTTTCACCCAATCATATTCGTCTGGGGGAATATGCATTTCCCACAAATTCCTCACCCCTACTTCCTTGTCTTTATGGCCTTCCCAAATCACTTTAGACGCCGGACCTTCTCTCCTTCCATCCAAAGACGCTAACGCCTCCTTGTAAGATCTCTCATCTCTCAGTCGGCTATAAGATTCTGGTCCAGCTCTTCTACTCCGATGCGTATCCTTTTCCCACTTATCAACTTCCTTACTGTCGTTACTTCTAACAGCCTGCTTTAGTCTCTTCTTCTGGTACTTAGCAACTCCTACTGATATTTTCTTACCATCAATCCAGATACCATTAATTTTTGCTATCGCCCTCAACAACCCATCCTCATTAGCAAACTGGACGAAAGCAAACGTATAATTTCTATAATTCGGCTTGTTGGAATTATTCGGAATGTAGACACGAACAACACTCCCCTGTTGATGAAAAATTTCCTTAAGAGTTTTCCTAGTTACCCTTTTACTCAGATTGTCAACGAAAACCGTCCACTCCTCACCGGAAAACTGACCAACTGAAAACCTCTCTCTCTCTCCCACTTTCTCCCTGACACTCTCTCTCATCTTACTGATTATTCTATAACTTAATTTTTTTATTTAGCAAAGCCGTATACTAGGATTCTTATTCTTTCCAAATAAGAGTGAATCAAACATACCAGCTTGGAACAGCTCTATAAATAAGAGGTGTATAAGATCTCCAACAAAAAGGGTAGGAATGTGTAAAGGTTCCATGCTTAACAAGCGTGCCTTTTGCCTGAGAAATAAACGATGAGATCGGTGAAGTTATGGAGAAAGAAAAGTGCATAAAACCTAGTAAGAAACAAATCTTGGGAAATGTCAACAAGATTCTTTCTTCTTTTTTTGGCTCATAATGGTATTACAACCATCAACAATAGCTTTATATGTGCCTGAGAAATAAACGATGAGATTCTCGTCCTACATGCCAAAAATAGATAAATGAATAGTAAAAGAAGTACAAAGAAGGATGATATTAATCTGAAAGGTAAAACATAAAAAAAATGGAAATTAATTCAAATCACATAAAAGTGCAAACAAATATGGTGAATAAAAGAAATGAAGCCAATGCTTTGATTTATACACTAAATTTTCAAAAACAAAATAAACAACAAGATGCATTTGTAATAAAGGAAAACAACAGGAGAAAGAGCATCAGAAAATATAATCAAATTGAAGAGGGAAGTTTAAGCAGCAGCATTCCTGCCAGAAGGACACAAATCCCTTGAAAGTTAAGTTACATTTGTGATAGATAGATAGAAATTGTAAGCTGCAGCACTCTCTAATTATCTCTAAAACTGAACCTTTCTTAGGCATGAGACTTAGACACTTATTAATAAATGAGTTAATCCTATACTTCAAGATCAAAATCCGGACAAAGAGGGGATACAATACGTTTAGAGTCCAAGAAAATAGAAAATTGTTTAAGAATGAAATCTTATTGGTTCTGGCCAGTTCATACTTCTGAACCATATCACATCTCAAGTCTGATGCAATAGGATGAATTGGAAAGGTTTTTGAATATGCAATAGGATATGAATCCATACGAAGTTTGGACCATCTATGAGAGAGAAAATAATGAATGGATCTTGTAGGATTCCCAATGAATTCTTCAATTTCTTTCGGAAGAAAATGTTATTCACCCGTCTCTCATGTTCCATGGATAACCAGGGCATAAAGTTCATAACAGAAAAGTATTAATTTTGCAAAAACCATCAATCAAGAACATTACCGAGGCATGAAAGCCAAATGAAAAATCCGAAATATACATCAAAATATAAGACTAAACAAACATAATAGCTGGAGTAAATACACTCAGATAAATTACTCAAGAGCAAACCTTAATGATTATTTGATTTTCAGTACAAACACGGTAGTCATCTTCACCAAATGCAGGAGCACAGTTTACAATTCCAGGACCACTATCATCTTTCACATAATTGTCAGCTATTACCGTAAAAGCAACATCTGAAAACTCCAAGAAGTAGTTGAACAATGGTTCATACCTGCAACACATGTTCCCTCTTAGTATCCTACTACAAAGAAGCTGCATTGGCTCAAACCAATTTAAATACCACAAAAGACAGTAATGAATTTTAATGTTCTCTAGAACATTAGAACTGGCAGCCAAATATCGATCGCTGGCTCTGCAGCTTTTATATATTCCACTTAATGCTGCACGTGCTGCATTTCATTCCTACTTATGAAGACCAATTGCTATATAATATAGCATACTAGAGATCACCCAGACAGGGATCCTTAACGTATGAACCAAGGTGCCTAAAGCTAGATATCACCGCTTAATAATTCCCAGAAGAACTGCTTGGATGCAGACAGTACAAAGTTTCTTTTATAGTCGGCTACAACCAAAAACAGAACTATAAATATGAATACTTACTTTTTCCCCACTAATGAAAGCCCCAGAAAATTTTTCTAAGACCTCAAAGGAATCAGCTGCAGAATCTTTTGTCTTTTCACCAGAAGTTCCTTTGCTCTTAGATTTCTTGGAATCACCAGAAGATTCATTAGACGAATTTGACTTTGGTTTCTCAGTTGGAAGCGCAGACAACCTTGACTCAGCAACCACGTAGATTTTTCCAGAGTACTTATTTAGAACCTGAAATATAATTACAAAACCCATGTCTTTAGGAAGAAAGTCATATCTACGTCTTGCGTTCAGGCATGCCTTAAAAATAAAAGATGCAACTATATATTCCCCATGCATCAACCAATAAAGTTCTAGGAAAAGGAAAAACTATTCATGCACTTCAATATTATGATCCCACTCCTTTTGTAAAAGCTCCATCTGTTTGAATGGAAGAGCTATTTAAAAACTTCAAAATCTAATACATGAAAGACAAATAATTTTAAACAACAAACGAAAAACCATAAACTATTAAGCTCAAAACCCCAAAATTATAGTAAAAATTCTTAAAAGATGCACTTTGTCAATTGCCTTTCAAAATTTTTTTATAAGACGTATTTGAAGAGCACATGTTTTCTTCTTACGTAATACAAATAAATGCTATTTTAATAAATAATTAGAAATTAATGTTATTTCAAGTTTTAATTAATAAGAATTATATTTCGAGTTTTAATTAATAAAAATAATATATAGGTGCTAAAGCTAAGAGTATCAACATACCATTACTATAAGGTAAAGGATTTAGAGAAATCTTAATAATGTTACACATAAAATTCACATCAAACAGGGAAACGAAAGATTCTCATAAAACATAAATTTTGTTTTTTTATTAAGCAGAGATAAATTACATTTTTAAGATAAATGACAAGATTCAGCTCCACACAAGATGAGACAATATAAATATCGTTGACCACTTAATCTCGAAACTTTGCTTAGAAAATACAAATTTTATCATTATTGAGCTGTCGATGAGATAGTCTCAGATTCTGGAAATTGCAAGCTTGATTAGCTCCCTCCTAAGAATCTTCCCAGATGGGTTCTTGGGTATTGAAGTTACAAATGCCACTTTCCGGATTCTCTTGTATGGTGCTACCTGTTTTTGTTAATTAACACCTTTATCTAAATCATCATATCCTTCTTCAATCTTTCGACAATACAATATATATAATTGCTTACCTGTTTTGATATAAAATCAATGACTTCAGCCTCTGATATATTGCAACTACTTTTTCTGATCACATACGCCATGGGATATTCCCCAACCTCTTCATCAGGAAACCTAATAACAATATATGAAGAAATAAAACAATTTTTATGCATTTTGCATCGTAAAATGGTGTTGTTGGGTTTAGGGAACTAGCATTGAATAGAAAAATTCAAATTTTTTTATTTAATTTAACGTTAAAATATTGGACTCCTAATTTTATAAACTAGACTCAACTTAAAATTTTTTAAATAAACTTTGAGTTTTATAATAAGACTCGAATTTTTTAATAATTAATAGATTGATTTACAAGTTCGAGTCGAATATCTCAACTCTGCATGTATATGAATATCACATATGAAAAAATACGAAGAAATATATATATATACATATGCATATTGTATATGGTTATAAAACAATCGATTACCATAATTACATAATATTATAAACATTTACGATTAAATTTAAACAAAAATTTAAATAAATCGATTATATTTTTTAAAATAAAACTTGAGTTATGAAATAAGCTGATCAATCAACTACCTACAAAAAATTTACTTGACTCGACCCAATATTTCAACCTAGTTGTGTCAATGGGAATGACCTAAATGTACGTTAAACTTACGGTATAACAGCAGCATCAGAAATGTGGGGGTGAGAAAGAAGCAAAGCCTCAAGTTCAGCAGGAGGAACCTAAAACAATATAAACAAAGACATTACAGCATGTAAATGAAATTAGTTTTGACTTGTAAAGAAGAAGATGAAACTGTTTAAACACCTGAAATCCCTTGTATTTGATAAGCTCCTTCAACCTATCGACAAGGTGAAGGAAGCCATCATCGTCGATGTAGCAAAGATCACCTGTTTTCAACCATCCTTCTGAATCAACCGTTGCTGCTGTCGCTTCTGCATTGTTGAGATACCCTAAAATGGCAGCAGTCCCATTAATCAATGTATTTTTTTTTTTAAAAAAAGTGCCTTTCATAACTGAAGAAAGACGAAATTTCCATCAATAAATGATGTACCTTTCATAATGGAGGGCCCCCTTAGCCAAAGTTCACCTCTCTGATTGACCTTCAAGGCGTTCCCCGTTTCAGGATCCACAATTTTGGCTTCCAAGCTCGGCGACAACAGCCCTACGCTGTCGTACTTCCGGCTCTCCTCCTCTGTAAGCATTGAAGCTCCAAACCCTGTTGCCTCTGTTAAAGCGTACCCCTGACGAATATCTACCGTAGGAAACTTCTCTAAAAACCTATCTATCAAATCCTTGCTCAGCGGAGCGCCGCCGCACACGAGAGTTTGCAGCGAACTCAAATCGTACTTCTTTCGTATCTCATCAGCATCCTTCACCAACGCCAAGAGTATAGGTGGCACGAGTGGAAGGCAAGTGGCACGGTATTTCTCAACCGCCGACAGCATTTCGTTCATGTCGAACTTCGATAAAATCACGACTTTGGTTCCGTTCCCGAGCTTCCCGATGGCGAAAGCTCCGAATCCATATATGTGGAACATGGGAACGGTGCAGATATGGATTTCCTCTGGAGTACTCAAGCCTGAATATGCTTGCACTAGAGCTATGAGGTTTCTGTGAGATGATATCACACCTTTACTGGCACCCGTCGTGCCCGACGAATACAGTAGAGTCGCCGCGTCATCCTGGTACACTCGGTCCCTTACTCGGATCTGATCCGTTGTTCCCTTCTTCATCATTTTGTCAATAGTAGTAACTATTTCAACTTGGCCGGTGGCTTCAGTCGTCACCGGCTCATCGTCAACAAGTACGACGGGGATAGACGATCCAGCCAGCTTCGGGACGAGTTGACCGGTGGTGAAGACAAGGACGGGCTTTGAATCGTCCATTTGTAACGATATTTCACGAGGCGTATTGAGAGGGTTGCCGGTGGTTATAATAGCTCCAATATGCATCACAGAGAGGCAAACGACGGGGAAGAAGATGGAATTCGGTGCGATGATTAGAACGACGTCGCCTCTCCGTATGCCCAAACCCGATAAACACGTGGAAACGGAATCAACCGCTTCCCAAAGTTCGGAAAACGAGAGTTGGCGGCCGGAAGTGGCTTCGACGAAGGCGGTTTTGCCGTGGTGAGGATAAGATGAAAGAAATGTAGTGATGTCGAGGGAGCGGTTGGATGGAAGTGGAACTGGAGTGCGTTTGCTGTAGAAAGTATAATTTGAAGAACAAAACCCGCTTCTGGGATCGATTGCTAAGCTGCTAATTTCGGCCATAATAATGGTTTGATTGAGTTCTTCTTCTCTCCTACAGTTGCTACTTCTTTGATAACAGCAGTGTACTGAGAGCATCTGTTTCGAATTGTATTAGTATTTTCTGGGAAACGGACAATTGTGCATCGGTGATAGCACTTGGGAAATGGAAAGTGAGCTCAATCTTTCTGCCCCACTTCGTTTATTATTATTAGCTTACTACCAACGATGTATGGCAGTATGGAAGGCGTTTTTACCAAAATAATCACCCTCAGACCTATACGGAACGCGCGCATATATGAAACGCGTAGTTCATGAGAAATATTGGCATAACACCATGGAAGAAGTACGTTTCAAGATATATATGCCTTTCAAAATACACATCATTCTTTAAAGTATTTAAAAAAATATATTTTAAAAAATTTTAAAAATAAAATTATATAGACTAATATTATAATTTAATACATATTAATTTTTTATGAGTTGAAGAGTTTAATGAAATTAATTTATATATACATATTATAGTGTTTAGGTTATCTTTCTTGACAATATGAAATAAAAGTTAAAAGGTATATTCTTTAATTTTTTTTATCTTTATATCTAATAAATCTACTTATACATTATTGTTAACTCCTTCGGGATCTCCCATTTAAAATTGTTGAAGCTCATGTACCTAATCAATTTTTTTGTTAGTAGAAAGCAACAATCTTGATTGTCATAACGTGAAAAAAATACTTCAAGGTGATTCTTACAGAAGTTTTGACTCTTAAGCTCATCAATTTTAGAAAGAATAACATCTTGTAGCTTATTTCATCTCAAATTATTACAGCAAAAACATATAATTAAATAAATTACATGAAAATTACCCATTATCTCATAATCTAGATTTAAAACAAAAGAACATACAATATTTTAAGGCGTTTGAGCCGCTCGAATATAATTAATCTTATATTCGATCTTACATGAGTATATTGTTCCCCTCTTATATATATTAGCTTCAAATTTTAGTTTAGTATAAATCTTAATAATAAATATTAACATAATGTAATTATTTAAATGCATTAACAGATAAAAAAATATAATCTTAATTAATATAAACCTTAATAATAAATATTAATCTAATATAATTTAATAATATTGTATAAGTAGATTCGTTAGGTATAAAGATCAAAAAGTATACACTTTTTAGCTTTTATCTCACATTGTCAAGAAACATAACATCAATACTCCAATATACCTATATAAGTTAACTCCATTAAGCTCTTTAACTCATAGAACGAATATGTATTAAATTATGATGTTTGTCCCTATAGTTTAATTTTCTAATTTTTTTAAAGTATATATTTTTTAAAATACTTTGAGGGATGATGTGAACTTTGGAAGGTGTGTATTTTGAAACACACCTTCTCTTGTGGTGCCATGTCAACATTTTCCATAAAATGTGCACTGTATTATCTTGTATATGTCAGAAGTTCAGCGAATGCACGTATGATAATCCATGTCTTTGGTGGTTAAAAATGCTTGAATTATATCAAAATTTTATAAAATTTGCATTAGATTTTTAAGGTCTAATGAAAAGTAAAAAGTTAATTTTTTTAAGGTCTAATGAAAAAGATCAAGTAAAAACGAAGATGAGGAGTTGGGAATATGTTGAATTATGAGATGGCAAAGAATTAAAGTCTGATAATGCATTATTAAATCCGCGTGCAGGACCTTTGCATTATCAAACAGACAAACACGAAGATATAAAATTTTATAATTAAATTAATTATTATGTTAGTTTTATTAATTGTTGTCTCATCTGTCATTAGACTTTTAATAGAAAAAATATTACTATTGTTTAACTTAAGCGATTATTTTATATTTTTTATGATCGAGGGACCTAATAAAAACATCTTATGATTTCTCTATCATTTGTATATTTTATTCGAACTATTTTTATTAAATAAATATGAATAATGGGAGTCGTTGAACATTTTCAAGTTTATGAATTGTGGGAGTGGTTGATCTGTTGAAGATTTTCCGTGGGACTTGTCATCATATTTGAAGTTTTATTGCAATTAAATTAATGAATTAATAAAAAAATAATTTTATTAAAAATATTACATTTATTTATGATGATTTTTTATAAAGGAGGTTTTAACATTGTCACGTGTTTTATATAAAATTCAATAATTAAAATTTTAAAGGTTGGGTTTAAGAACTAGAATTTGGAGTTTATAGATTAGGAATTAGAATTTAAGGTCCTTAAATAAATTAAATAACAATATTAAAATCTCACTTGTGAAAAAAATAGGGTAAATAATACAAAATGATCACTCTGATTATAGGGTGTTATTTTGTTGAGTCCTCAAACAATTAAAAATTACAAAATGGTCACCGACTATTCATATATTCTAAACTCGTCATTTTTCTTTAAAAATGGACGGTCTTCTGAGTTTGACGTTAACTTAATGACTAAAATATAATAAAATCTGATCCCATAATCGTTTGAGTTATATTTTGTGGATCAGATATCCATTTACATTATGTCGTCGAACGAGTGCTTGGAACATTATGTTGTCGAGTCAGTGCTTGAAAGCAACAACGATGCCAATAGACATCATTTAAATATGATTTTATTATATCTCAATCAACACGTTAACGTCCAACTCATATGGGAATCATTTTTTAACAAAAAGGACAAATTTAGAACATATGAATAGTCGAATGATCATTTCATAAATAGTCAGGGGACTCAACAAATCATTGCCCTAAAATTAGATGATCATTTTATTACTTTTAATAATCAAGTGACTCAATAAAATAATATAATATAGTCAGAATTATTTGTATATTTTACCCAAAAAAAAAAATTCATCATTAATACATAAAATAAAGACTGGTACTTTCTTTTTTCTGGTATATATAACATACAAAAGATCAACTATAGTTGTTGGACGATATCCTTTAACACCATCGCTATCAACTTTAATGGATGCTCGTTAAAAACCCATTTACCTATAAGTTTATTATGACTCAATTTGATTAGTGCACCCGCAATGGTATTCTACTCTCTAGAAACATGATTGATCTTCACTTCCCAATCAAAAAAATAATAAAACCTCAATACCCATTGTTTCGATCTTCATTCTTATTATGTATAAACTGTTAAGGATCTGAACCACCTGCAAATTATATGATTCAATCTTCATTTTTATTATGTATAAACTGTAAATTTAATATTTAATTATTATAGTCTTTGTATTTTTAAAATTTTAAATTGTAATTTTATCCTGATAATAATTAAATAAATTTTATTAAATTTTATTATTAGTGTCTATATCATTAGTTAGTTATAAATTTAATTGTCTATATCATTAGTTATAATTATTGTAGTCTTTGTATTTTTTTTTAAATTGTAATTTTTATCAGGATAATAATTAATAAATTTTATTATTAGTGTCTATATCATTAGTTATAATTTTAAATCATACAATTTAATTATATTGTCTATATATTGTTTAAATCAATATATAAATTAAAAAGATTTACAATATAAATATTTATTAACAATAGCCCTATTTTTTTCTATTTTTATTTAATCACGTTAGTTTTTTTCTTTTTCTTCATCTATGTGATTGGCGACGCAACCGGTCTTGGTGTTGGTCGTTGACCGTCCATATTCATTGTTTTTCCTTTACTTATTACAATGTATATTTGTTTTTTTCCTTGTTTTTCATTTTTAATAATTCTACCTGTATGACACATTTTTTCTGTCTTTATGACATATTTTTCTTTGTCTTTATGACACAATTTTATTTATCTTTATGACACATTTTCGTTCATTTGGATGTTGTTTTCATTTTTTTTAGGGTTAGATTTGACATCGATACAACTTATCAAGATGACGCTTATTTGTTATCATGTTGATCTTCCCTTCTTTGGACCATCGGATTAGATTTGAATGTGCGATTTGCATTTATGAATAGTATTTTCACGTCGCTCGATTCTAATTTACAGTTAATCAGTGGTCTTTCAATAGCTCAATATTCTTTTACGATTTATTTGTCGATACTGTTAGATTTATTCGTATCTATATTTTGTTCGATTTTATTTGGTTAGGTTTTTTAATCTTTTCGATCCTTATGAATATTTAGTAGTTAGTTTTCTTATACTTAAGAAAATATTTTTATTATATGTTTAGTCTACGGTTGTGGTTATAAATCTTTATTGTAATTTTGATATTTTTTATTTTTAATCAAACTAATAATTTCTTTTAAAATATAAAATTAATTAAATGATAATATAAATATTAAGTTTACCATTTAATATAAATACCGAATATAAAATATTAAAAATCTGTTTTATTGAAACTTTCAAGAATCAAATCTCCAGTCTTTTTCTAAAAGATTTTTCAACCTGCTTTACTTGTAAAGTCGCAAACATTATGATCATTTTAATAATTTCATTTTCAGAATATCGACACAATTGAACAATAAAAATATTATCTAAATCCCTCCCCGTTTCATCCGTTCTTCGATCCACTCATCAGGAACGGGCCTACATTATAAATAAATAAGTGATCGCTAGTTTTAAAATAGGGTAAAATATACAAATGGTCCCCAATTATAGATGTTATTTTATTAAGTCTATCAACTATTAAAAATTATAAAATGGTTATTCAATTATAGGGCGTCACTTTGTTGAGTCCTCCGATTATTAAAAGTTATAAAATAGTAAATCAACTATTTATGTGTTTCAAACTCATTTTTTTTGATAAAAATTAATTAACGACAATCTGAGCTAGGGGTGAGTATTCGATCGAGTCGAGTCAAAAAATTTTGAGTTGACGATTCATATTTTATGACTCAAACTTAACTTGAAAATTTTTCGAGTTTAGTTGAATTGTTCGAGTTTCTATACAAATTTAATTGTAATTATTTATAGTATTACAATATAGTTTTGTTCCTAATTGTTTTTACTTTCTCTAACCATATAAGATATATATATTTCTTCATATTCTTTTCACATTATAATGTTACTTAATATATCATATACAATCTAAAATTATAAAATATATTTATAATATTATATTTCAAAGAATGTATTTTGAGGATAAAAGATTGATGAAAGAGAGTACATTTTTAGTAAAAAAAATAAGAATTGAAGTTACATATGTATTCTATAGTGGTAAGAGAGCATGTGGTTTAAATTTGGTCAAAAACGTACTTAAAATGAAGGATGAATCGAAGAAATACGGAAATCATGCAAAATTGATGAACTAAATTGAAAAATAGAAAATTTGCTATCAAAAAAGTGGAATTGAAAGTACATATGTATTATATGATGGTTTAGGAGCATGTGGTTCAAATTTGGTAAAAAATTGTCTTAAAATGAAGAAGGAATTGAAGGAATAGGAAATCAGGACCAAATCAAAAAATTTGTCGAAATACTCAACCAAATTTTTGATTTTTCGAGTTACTCGAAATTTTAAAATTTAAACTCAACTCGAACTCGAAAACAAAATTGATAATTTCAATTGACTTGAATAACTCGAAATTGAAAAAAACTTGATTTTTTGATCGAGTCGAGTTTTGCTCACTCATAATATGAGTTGGACATTAATATATTAAAACACGATCCCAAAATCTCAAACTACTATCATATCTCAATTAGTATGTTAACGTTCAACTAAGACGACCGTCAATTTTTTTACTGAAAATGACGAGTTTGGAACATATGAATAGTCGAGTGACAAATTTGTAACTTTTAATACTAGAGGGACTCAACAAAACAAACATCATATAATCAAAGGACCATTTTTTAACTTTTAATAATTGAAAGACTCAACAAATAAACATTATATTATTGGAGGATCTACTCCCACATAGTTCAATCCTAACTTCACGCACATCCAACCTTATAGTTGGCGCCGCCTCACGGCAACTGTCTATCCCATTGCCCTTCTCTCCATTTTGCTGCCGTAGATGGTGAAGCTATTTCTCAACGATTCCCTGTTGCGTTGATTGACTGTAATTTGGTGCCACAAAATTCGTCGACTAGCTTGCTTTAACGTGACCAACTCACTCGGAAGTGAGGAAAAGGTGTTTTTGTGCACTGTTTCAACCTTTATCGAAGGTGAACAAACGATTTGACCACACAACCACATGTCCACAATTACATTGATAAGAGCTTCATCTTAATACATTCATTTAATGAACTATTAAAAGATAACTAGACTTACACCACATGAAACCATATTTTTTTAAAGTCCCTATTCTCTCTGTTTTTTAGCATTTGGCCCTCAACGTTTTATTTTAGGACAAAAAGTCCCTCATTGAATAGAAAATATTAGTTAACAAACTATTAATGCTCTAAAATAAGAGTATTTTTTATCCTAAAATGAAATATTGAGAGCTTAAATGCTCTAGAAAAAAATAATAGTCAAAGTGACTAATTAGTCAAACGTTAGGATTATTTTACCTTAAAATGAAATATTAGGAGTCAAAATACTCTACAGAATAAAATTAGGATCAAAATGATCATTTTAATAAATATTGAAGGCTAATTTTGACATTATACCTACAAAATTTATCTAACATAATTTGTATATATTTTTTAATTTAAAAATATAATACTATAAATATCTATAATCAATCTAAAAATATATCAACTATACTAATATAACTTTTTAAATATAATTTATATATAGCTTTATTTAAATTATATACTAATTCTTTTATATTTTGCGATGGCTATGGCCCACCCCTAGATACGTCCCTGATTGTATCCTTATTGATCTTATTACGTGTTCAAACTTATTCATTTTTACTTATGTTACCTATCATCTTTACTTTTATGAATTACGAGTATTATAGTAGACTAGAAGTGTACCATTAAATTTTGTAAAACTCAATGATTAGATGTCTCTGTTTATAAGTTAATAGTTTGTACTTGTTCAAGGACCATCGTAATAGGATTCCAACATTGTCGTATCTAAGAACTAATTACTTTAGAGGTATACGTATCCATAAGTCCCTTATTTGTGTATGTGGTCCGTAAACTTTATTGATATTGTATTATTTTAATTTACATCAACAAATATTGTATAACTGTCGTGATTGTCGTATTTTGGTAGGTCAACATTGTATATTTTTCTGGTCACATAACATGTATTTTGAACTATAACATAAAGGAATTTTAATTTAATGATTTCTTTAACAACCTAAATGTGACATTTTAGATAGATGATATAATAATTAGATTTGGACTGTTACAATGACTTTCATAAATAATTTTAAAATATGGTATACTTGGATAAATTAATCATTATTACATATTATAATGAATTGTTGTACGAATCAAGAGACTCTAATAATTAAGGGATTATCATTTATTTTAAATAAATACTAATTTATATCACCTAAATTAAAAATAATAATAATGAATTGTCTGTTATGTACGGAGGGCGGAATACAATTTCAGACCCTCCTTTACTGTTTTTATTTAAAAACAAATTAAATTCAAATTTAATTTTTATCAATTTTCTGTGGTTTGGGCTAGGTACTGGGTTTCGTCAATTTTGTTTAGCCGATACTCAAACGCCCATTATAACGAAAAGAAACGAGTTCATGATCCGGTCCAGCACATATAGGAATCGGGCCCTCAGTTAATCGAATTCGCATCCAATGGTTTCGGGATCGGTTTAGATCAAAGCAACCGGCGAGCGATTTAATAATTAATACTCCAGCTTCGAACATTTGGGAACGTTTCTGGTGATTTAGGGTTTGGCTACAGAGAGTGATAAGAGAGATGGGAGGAGGCCATGGAGGGAGTACAACTTACAAAGGTGTAACTTTGCATCACCCAAAGAGATGGCATGCCGTCACCGGCAAAGGCTTGTGCGCCGTCATGTGGTAATATTTTATTACTTTGAATTAATCTATAGTGATTTGTCATCAATCGGCATTTATCGAATGATTCTGTTGAGCTAAGACGTGTTGAATTGGTGAAATTTCAATTTCAATTTGAATAGTTGAATATAGAATTCATCGATATGCATTGAAAGTGAAATTTTAAGGGAACTGGGGGTTTTGCTGAAATTTTTGCAGTGAAGGCTTGAATTCGATCAAATTAATTGATTCTCAGAGGATCTTATGTCTTAGAATTTATCTTGTTTTTCTGGTTAGGTTGTTGTTCGAACCTTTTCATTAACGATCATGGGTATTGATGGTTGTGTGTTGCTTTTAATATTTTGTCACTATATTATCCTTCGGATTCATAGACGATGTAGTAAGTTAAGTTTCTCGCAAACAATAAATATTATACCGAAACGCTGGTGGATTTTCTTAAGTTTCTCGAAATCTGGCATGTTTCAGGTTCTGGATTTTGTACAGGGCTAAGCAAGATGGTCCTGTTGTATTGGTAAGAAGTTCCTCGTTTCAGCTGTCTTCATGATCAATCCTTATTAACTTGCTTTCAATCCTGGACTGACTTTGTCGCTCTTAGGGTTGGCGACACCCTTGGGAAGGCCATGACGATCATTAGGTACTGTTTTTCTTTTTATGTGACCTCTTGGCATGACTTGTTGAGTTTCGATTTTGCATGGTTTTGCATTTTTTATGAGAGGTTAATTGAAAACAACTAGAAGAGAGGTCATTTATTCTTTGATGCTTGAAAGCTTACTTTCTCCTGTACCATGAGTTATTATGAAACTCCAATTTGGTGTTACATTAAGATTTAGTGCTTTATGTCGAAATAACTTTAAGGCTTTATGGTCTGCTATACTGGGTTAATGTCATTTGCATGCGTATGCGTAAGCAAAAAAGGATCATCACTAGTACAATAATAGAGAAGAGATAAACTGAGGATTAGCATTGTTATTATCAAATATTCAAGTATTCCTCAATTAGGAAGTTAAAGTTCATCTCTTCTGACATTTAACGGCCATATCTTTTGTCAATCGGTTAGTAGGCCTTAGGAAGTTAAAATTCATCTCCTCCAACGATTAAGGTCATATCTTTTGTCACCTCATTTGTTTGTTGGAAATTATAATGTGCACATAGTTTGCTGCTTAACTCATCTAAGTGCGTGCTTAGGTAATATCTATATTCATGTTGTGGCATGAAAAAGAAAACTTTGTTTTCCATTGCAGTGATTATTGGCAATGTTTTAGCAGCAGCCGGTGGAAGAATATCGGATTATAGGTTGCTGTTGCAGATGCTGTTAAAAATGTCTAAAGTTCTTTAGTTTCAATAAAGTGATTGTGAAGAAAGATTGTAAGCATAATAAGATAAATAAACGGAACGTCATTTCAACATTGGGTTTTGTTGTTTCTAAGCATGGATTCTTGTTAATGTATGTGTTGCTTGTGCACTCCTATGCTCAGCAGAATTATTATTTGATGAATTTACAGTAGTGTTTTTTAACTTTACAAGTACGATTCAGTGGTCATAATCTGTTGTAGAGTGAAAATAGCATCATCGTCAATCTATTAAATAATTATCCTTGATAATTATAGGGTGAAGTATACAAATATATAGGGTAAAGTATACAAATAATCCCTCGACTATAGGATGATGTTTTGTTGAGTCCCCTAACTATTAAAAGTTACAAAGTGGTCCCCGATTATAGAATACTATTTTATCAAGTCCAATGACTATTAAAAATTACAAAATGATCAATTGACTATTAATATGTTCCAAACTTGTCTTTTTCTGTTAAAAAATAATAGCCGTATGAGTTGGGTGTTAACATAATGATTAGGATATGATATAATCATATTTTAATTATGTCTATTGGTGTCATTGTTATTTTCAAGCATTGGTTCGATGATATAAAGTTTCAAACACTTGTTCGATGTTACGCTATAAAGGAGTGTTGATACTCAAAATATAGCTCAAACGGTTCTGAGATCATTTTTTTATCATATCTCAGTTAATATGTTAATGTCTAACTCAAATGATCATAAATCTTTTAATGGAAAAGGATGATCTTAGAACATATGAATAATTGGTGATTATTTTGTAACTTTTAATAGTTGGAGATTCAACAAAACAACATCCTATAGTTGAAGAATCATTTATAACTTTTAAATAGTCGATGGATTCAATAAAGCAACATCCTATAATCGATGGACTATTTGTGTACTTTATCCATAATTATATATATAGTGCTTTTTATCTTGGGTAAATTATGAATTCCATCACTCAATTTTCTTCTCACTTATATTTTGGTCTGTAAAGTATAAAAAGATTAATATACTTGATTTTTTTATAAGCAAAAAGATTAATATTCTATCTTTAAATACTTAACAATGTATTATTGAACATTTTTTTATAAAAGTTATAAAGTGGTCTCAAAACTTTCTTTATTTTTTGTGAAAGAATCATTGGTTTCAAACTCCTTTTGATTTCTTGATGACGAGGCATCTTCTTTCAAAACCCAACGTTCGGGATATGGAGGAGGAAGCAAGTTGTATATCTTGATTCCACTTTAATCAAATAGAGGATATTATAGATCAAAGTGATTTAGGATTTTACGAGTTTTAGGTTTGGGGTTGAATTTTTTGTGTTTTAACGTGATTTTGATAAAAATTAAAATGATGAAGTGGTATGAGACGATGAGATGAGTTCGTCAATACCTTGAGTAGTCGAAGACAACGTCGTAGAATGGTAGTTGCAGTGTCGACGTGAGATAAGAATGAAATTGTAAATTGTAATATTTGAAGGAAGAATAAAATAAAAAAATGTTATGGATGACATTTGAATATCATGTCAATAAAAATCATTTCACATCAACATACAATTGTCATGTTACCCTTTTATTATTATTTAATCCTCAACTGATTGGAATAAAAGTAAATTAAAAGTTTAATGAGTAATTTTTTTTAATTTTAATGATCAAAATAAGAATGAAAAGAAAGTTTAGTGATGAAATTTATAGTTTAACCTATATTTCACTATGAGAGAAAGAATGATCAACATACATTGCATTTATTGAGTAACCCGGTACCATATTTATCCATAAATGTCATGTAGTTTTAAGACATGGATTACAATTTCACTATGAGAGAAATATTTAATTTCTTTAGATAAATGAAATCCTCTCAACAATATATAATGGTCAAATTTTATGAATATATAGAATGTTATTCTTTGTAGAGGTCTCGAGTTTGAACAGTTGCGTCTGCATGATGTGTGCGTGTCATCAATAGTTTATGAAAGTTCTGAACAAATATTACTTTGTAATCACTCTAGACTAATTTAAAAAATAATCAAATTTCATCATTAATCATTATATTAAGTCTAAGCTATTAATTAATTTTATATGCTTGAATTTGATTGATTGTAGTTTTATCGATGGATATAAATTAAATCTGCAATTTACATATAACAGAGATATTAATAATAAGGTTTAACAGTTAAATACCAATAATTAGGACTGCGATATCTTATTGAAAAAGAAGCAAAGAATACAGCAGCTTTTGGTTTATTCAAATACTAAACCAAATTAGCATAACAATTAATCAGTGAAGAATTTGCCAATTGAAAGTGAAAAAAATGAAAAAGTTATGTATATATAGTGTATGGTGATTAATTAGTTGGTAAATATGTTAAGAAGTAAAACTCTAGTCTGTATCAAACATCTGAACATACACTCTATCTCAGCTTCAAGATCCTCAATCGTTATTTCCACTGCCTGCAATCGTTTATTCGCGCCTTGAACCTCCAGTTCATCACTTATATCGTAAAACCTCCGGCAACTCGATCGCATGAACTTCGATCCAAAATACCCTTTACACGATTTTCGTTCCAGCCATGGAATCGAAACGAGGGGAAGAAGTGACTCCACAACGGAGATGGCAGTTACTCTCACTTCTTGTAACACATCTATAACCATCGACAAGTTATTGTCGATGGGTGTTACGATGTCGTTAGCTATAGGTTTGTTTTTCATCCCTTTTAGTGATTGCAAACACTTGAGAGTATCTTTCTTTAGCTTCTTCGAGTACTGGTTGTAAACCGATATCTTGGTTCTGATATCGGACTCGTCGGTGCTTACTCGACGCAAGGTGAATTGTAGGTTTTGAACGTGGTCCTTGACGAGCAAGAGAATGTCTCGGGAGATGCCGCATGCATCCAACATCCTCAGAGACGATTCGGACACTTGATGAACCCATTTCTCTTGACCCCGGTGAACGAGTGCTCGCTTGATTATCGGCGAGTGAAGGAGGTCGTTAGCGGAGTTATGTAAGTCCCTTAGAGCATCGAAATTCAGGTTCGCCATTGTCGAAAACAAAGAGGAGAATTCGAGTGAAGGGTTAGGGCTGATGAAGGGGCTATGGAAGGCCAATAACACATGAACCTGGCTTTATATTGACTCTGTTAAGGGCAACTTATCCTACATTAGATCTCAGATCCGTGGGAAAAGGCGTACGAAGTCTCCTTCAGAGTGCGGGCGTGGGACAATTGGTAACAGCTAAGGGACCAAATTTGTCTGCGGGAACCTTCCGCTGAAGATATCGAAAATGTTCTTTATATTATTCCTAAACTCGCACGGATATATATAAAATTTTATGTTAAAGATTAATATATAAAATTTTAGAAAGAACAAAAATATAAATAAAATATATAAAATTTTAGAAGATGTGATCACTCTGTTAATACCTCTCGATTTATCCCTATATATTCCGATATAACATTTCTAATATAGATATAATATATATATATTCGAGTTTGCGTTACATAAGATTTGGATGCCAGCTTGTGTTAAATTGTCAAAAGGCACAAGAGACAAGATGTTGCCGAAGTGATAATGTCTTTTGTTTGCTTCTTTTCTGGTAATCAACTGTGTGTGTTTTGTGTGAAGGCAACATTAAATCTGATATATAAATATTTTTTATATATATAAAGATTTCAACACTCTCGGTGGGGGAATTTCCAAGAAAGTTTTGTGAAGGTTACTTTATATATATTTATAAAAATATAAAAAGCTTATTGTAGTTTATTAACCAATAACCATAGTTTCTTGGCGATCTATCTAAACTCGTAAACCCCTGCTTCTGCATGCGCCATGCAAGACGACGACTCTTCATTTGTAAAAGATCGCATACGTCAATTAAGCCCTACAAATCGGAGAGCAAACTACTCCGAAATGGAAAAAGTCACGTACATCATCCGGCCATGAAAATTTAAATTTTCATATATTTAAGATATAATTTTATTGATAATTTACTTTTATCTTCTAGAATATTATAAATTTGCACGTAGTATAAAATCTCATGTCTATCCATAAGTCTACTCTTAAAAAAATTATCTTCAAAGACTCCCTTGAAGCCCTCTCAAAGACCATGACTCCTGCGCACTAATGCATGGTGAGTGGAGGTAATCGTCTCCCAAATATTTTTAAATTCTTTTATATTTTAGATTTTTTTTGTGTTTTTTTACTAATTATATGTTTTAACACCTAAATTTTTTTTAGTTTGTTTTCCCCTTTAAATTTTTTTAGTTTGTAGTATAAAAGATAAAGATGTATGGAGATCGCAAATAGTAGCATCTTTAAAGAGTGAGTATATTACAGATAACCTAACATAACAAGAAGATTAGAGATAAGAGCATTGGGGTACGCACTCCTCGACAACGTTTTACACAAAATTTCTTTATAGACCATTTGTTAAATATTTATAAGTGAAAAACAAATAATGTAAGATCAACGTAGAATAAGACACACGTAATAAGAGACAACATTATAATTTTTGTGAAAAATGTGTTTCATACCAAACATATGCAATTATCCCTAGACAACCTGCAAAATATTTGAATATGGACATCAACCCATGTCTATTTGCAAAATGGGGTGAGGGATAAATTTACTATGATCTTTTCCTCTCACATGGAAAAAGAAATATTTGGTGGTTGCATACTACTATTTTACAAAATGGATTGAAACTGATCCTATCGTTTTTGTTACATTTTGGAGCATGAAAAACTTCATATGGAAAATTTCCCTTTGCAGATTCGACTTACCCTAAGAAATAGTGGTAGACAATGACACATAATTTGTGGTTACTAAATACTCATCACCTCCTGAAAATTTTAAATTATCATATATCTTAGATATTTTTTATATTTTCTATTGATAATTTTTTTATCCCCTAAAATTTTATAAGTTCGTATTTCTCTAATATAAAATCATGTGTCCGTCTTTAACTACGGTCATTGTTATTAGTTGTCGTTAAGAAATAATGATGTGACATGTTAAATTCTCCTTCCTCAAAAAATATCATTATTTTTCAAATCGACAATCACCACAAAGATTAATTTTTCGATAGACAAAATGATCGTCAGTCAATCCCAACAATGAGAAGGTCATGCTTGATCAAAAGATTAATGAAGTTTAGTTTCAAGTTTATTGTACTGTTAACAATGATGAATTATAAAGTTTTAATTTTTAGTTTTGGATCATCACCTCTCCGTCGTCATTTCTATCACTATTTATGGTTTCTTTGATAAAAAATTCATCAATTACTCTTCTTTTTTCTTTCTTTTTTTATTTCAAATTGATCGAAAAATCTTTTAATCCCTTCAGATTTCAATCAAAATTAAACACTAAAACTTTTCAATATGCCACTATGAATCAATATGAGGATTTGAGTTCATCACATAATCAAGTCCAAAGTTAGGGATGCAATGTTTGAGAAGGAAAAGGTGACAAGTCACCAAGGCTCAATGGCTACACTTCATTTTTTTTCCAAATGTGCATGGTCTGTTGTTAAAGATGAACCTTTTTGCAGTAACTCAACATCTCTGTTACTTTGTGCCTTTAATAACAACCACTCTTGTCCTTGGGCCTAAAATTCAAGATTCTGAGCACGTGGCTAATTTTTGGCCCATACTTTGTTAGAGTTGTATAAGCTCTGGGTCAGTGGGCCTTGTTCAGCTTAATTCCTCGTTTGATTAAGGAATCATTCCCAAGTATAGATTTGTGGATTAGAAGAGTAAGATTATAATGAAAAGGAGCGGATAATACGATGAATACGTAGCCACAACCCCAGCAACAATGAAGTCCACGGCGTTGCTTAATCCAACACACTCAAATGAGAATCCTCAAAACTCAATTCCTCCACGCCATTTGATTTCATAACAAAAGACTATTAATACCATACCACTTGGCTGTAGGTGTAGTAACAGAAACCGATAGCTTAATCTCTGATATTTGCCATCAATGGCGAACTCATTGCTTTCTTCAAATTTCTTCGGTACCCAACTTTTACTCTCTCCCCCAACTACAAAAACCACTAGAAAATTGCAAGTAACTCGGTCTATCCTCAACAAGAAACAGACTGTCAAAACCCTTCAATCTCATGCCACTCTTGCTGCCTTACTGTTCTCTTCGGTTGCCCCACAAGCGCTCGCCGTTGATAACGCACCGCCTACACCTCCTCCGGTGATTGAAGCCCAGCCAACGAAGCCGAGCCCGTCGAACCAGTCACCCTTTGCGCAAAATCTCCTCTTGACTGCTCCCAAGCCTCAATCTCAATCCTCGGATCTTCCAGAAGGTAGCCAATGGAGGTACAGCGAATTCTTGAACGCGGTCAAGAAGGGGAAAGTGGAGAGGGTCAGATTTAGCAAAGACGGTTCTGCTCTCCAACTCACCGCCGTCGATGGCCGTAGAGCCACCGTGATTGTCCCTAATGACCCTGACCTCATCGACATATTGGCAATGAACGGCGTCGATATTTCGGTATCCGAGGGTGATTCCGGTAACGGGCTTTTCAATTTTATTGGGAATTTGCTTTTCCCTTTCCTTGCTTTCGCCGGATTGTTCTTCCTCTTCCGTCGGGCTCAAGGTGGTCCAGGTGGCCCCGGCGGGATTGGAGGACCCATGGATTTCGGACGATCCAAATCCAAGTTCCAGGAAGTGCCGGAGACTGGTGTTACCTTCGCTGATGTCGCCGGAGCTGACCAGGCAAAATTGGAACTCCAAGAGGTTGTCGATTTCTTGAAGAACCCAGACAAGTACACGACTTTAGGAGCTAAAATCCCGAAAGGGTGTTTATTAGTTGGCCCTCCTGGTACCGGAAAGACTCTATTGGCGAGAGCAGTAGCAGGAGAAGCCGGGGTACCGTTTTTCTCATGCGCTGCTTCAGAGTTTGTGGAGTTGTTCGTCGGTGTAGGTGCTTCCAGAGTAAGGGATTTATTCGATAAGGCGAAATCGAAGGCGCCTTGCATTGTATTCATTGATGAGATTGATGCTGTTGGGAGACAAAGAGGAGCTGGTCTTGGAGGTGGAAATGATGAGAGAGAGCAAACAATCAATCAGTTGTTGACTGAGATGGATGGGTTTTCGGGCAATTCAGGTGTCATTGTGTTGGCTGCAACTAACAGACCCGATGTTCTCGATGCCGCTTTGTTGCGGCCTGGTAGGTTTGACAGACAGGTTACAGTCGATAGACCTGATGTCGCTGGGAGAGTGAAGATTCTCCAGGTTAGTCATTTCAATGCATTTGGTATATTTTTGTAAGATGAATGCTTGCACTTGGAAAACAACGTTATAGTAGTAACGTTATAGCGAAGTTGCAATTCCGTTTCCATTAGAAAGTGAAATAGATTGTCATTAGCTTTCCTATTAAACTTGCCGGTATTGCAGCTTGTGGCGATATTTAATTTCTACTACATTGATTTTTCTCAAATATGGTGTTGCCTTCAATTTCATCGTTGAGTTGCTCATCCTTGAGCCTTTCATTGACACTAGGTGCACTCGAGAGGAAAGGCACTTGCGAAGGATGTTGACTTTGAAAAGATCTCGAGGAGGACCCCAGGTTTCACCGGAGCTGATTTGCAGAACCTGATGAATGAAGCTGCCATTCTTGCAGCAAGGCGTGAGCTTAAGGAAATAAGCAAAGATGAAATATCTGATGCTTTGGAGAGGATCATTGCTGGACCTGAGAAGAAAAATACTGTCGTCTCTGATGAGAAGAAAAAATTGGTTGCCTATCACGGTGCGCATTGGTTCCCCGGTTGCTGCTTTGCCTATGATTTGATACTGGGTATTTGACTTTCTGTATGCACTTCAATCCACAGAGGCCGGCCATGCTTTAGTTGGTGCACTTATGCCTGAATATGATCCCGTAGCCAAGATTTCTATCATCCCTCGCGGTCAAGCTGGCGGACTTACCTTTTTCGCTCCAAGTGAAGAGAGGCTTGAATCTGGCCTCTATAGCCGAAGCTACCTAGAGAACCAGATGGCCGTTGCACTTGGTGGAAGGTTAGTTTTCTCGAGTTTTATTTGTCTTAAACAATTGGACTGAGATGAATTCTCGAGCCCTTTTTAGTGTCGGATGAGATAGGATGGTTAGATAAGATTCATAAATATATCTAGATCCTATTTAATAGACGTGATTCGAACAGCGTACAGTGGCGCTTGCATCTTTCCATTCAATTTGTCTTGTAACTTTATTCTAGGAGCTTTTCTCTATAACTTGTGCAGGATTGCCGAAGAAGTAATTTTCGGTGAGGAAAATGTGACAACAGGAGCTTCGAACGACTTTATGCAAGTCTCACGAGTAGCAAGGCAGATGGTTGAAAGATTTGGATTCAGCAAAAAGATTGGACAGGTTGCGATTGGTGGAGGTGGTGGCAATCCTTTCTTAGGTCAACAGGTGATGTTCTTCAATTTATTATTACAAATGTTGTATCTATATATCCTGCGGACTATGTAATCTGACTCGTAAATTCGATTCGATTCTTAGATGTCCTCTCAAAAAGACTACTCCATGGCAACCGCCGATGTGGTGGATGCAGAGGTAAGGGATCTAGCAGAGACTGCATACAGTAGGGCAAAGGAGATAATCACAACCCACATTGACATTTTACACAAGCTTGCACAACTTCTGATAGAGAAAGAAACTGTTGATGGAGAAGAGTTCATGAGCCTCTTCATTGATGGAAAAGCTGAGCTGTATGTTTCTTAGATCGTATATTATATACGATTGAGTCCTTGTACGACTGTGACAATCAAATGTTGAAAAATTTTGTACAATTCTTAAACTTTGCATACCTCTCCTCACCGTAAATCAAAATCCGAAAATATTGTACACTTAAGTATGTTCGACTTGACTCCTCCTTGTATGTACGGTGGTACCAACCAAACTAAAAAACTCAGCTCTTGTACCACATACAATGGAAATTACTTCAGCGTGTTCTGCAATTATTAGGCTCTTTATAAGCTTGCCTGCAATCGATAGCAAGCTTCTCCATTGCCATGAAAATCTGGTTTAGACCATATGGGTAACTATTTGCATACCTTGTATCACTGCGATGTGCGGTGTATATGGTAGGACATTGCTGCTGTCTTCCCTTGCCAACCTCATAGTCTTCTTCACTCGGCTTGCATTAACTTCTGCATCCTTTGCCCCTCTTTTCCAACATCTTTCATTTCCTTTCCCTTCCATGTCCTTATCGGATCTGCATTATGCTGTTCCACCACTTGGTTTACGCTCATTACAAGTCCATCTTCGCTTTATCCAATTCCTTCTCCGAGATTTTATCTTTATCCATGGCTTCCAACCGCCTGTTAAGGATCACAAACACAAGGGGTGCTCCACCTCTACCGGGAGATAAAGATGACGCACCGTCTGCTGTTTCGTCGGGTTCATATACGAGACATCTTTGAGCCAACCATTCAACTTTGATCCTCGTATTTACCAATAATCATTCAACTTGAACAAAAGGGCAAAGTGAATTTCAAAAGCAATTGACCCATACCTTGACTTCGCAGTTTCCTCAGAACTGAAGATAGATTCTGTGAACTAACAGTTTCATCATTCTCCATTGAACTAACCTTCTTTTTCTACAGTAACGACTCTGTCTCCGGTAATTTGAAGATATGAAATATCTTCGTTGAACCTGCATTATCAAAAACCATCAGGATTGTGTAACTGAAAATCAAAAACCCACTTTTAAGTTAAACATCTTTATTATAATCAATTGACATGTGAAGCATGTTTAATTTGTACATTATACATGATAGCAGTGGATTCAAAATTTTAAAAATAGGATTTAAAATTTTAATATTCTTTAAAAAAATGTTAAGCAACTTTTTTGTTTTTTCACTTCCTTTTAACCCATCAAACTAAATTTAATAAATTTTCTAAGATAATGGTTATGCACTTACTATCTTGTAGGACTTGGTGCTTCCGGCCATGTATCTTATACATTAATAAATAGAAAATACAGAAAAAAATATTCTTACGTGAAATTGTATTATGTAGACATTTATTTGAGCCTCTATATGAGTTACATAAGAGTTATGTGTTGAGCACATGCACATAAAGTGCGTGTTGAAAATGAAATCTAGTCAAAAAGCATTAAATGCATCGAAAGACAACAAATTTTGTTGAAATTTACTAATGGGATAATCTCAATTTTAGTCATTATAATTTAGGTATTTATAAATTAATCCTTAAAGCTTCAATAAATACCTTAGCTCATTTAGCTTCAAAACCATCCCAAAGCATTCTAGCTTTCTTCAATACTAGAGAAAATTTATAAAGTTTCTTGAGAGTTGTTTTCTCCTTTTTATCAAGAGAGAATTATCATTGTTTTCTCCTTGGTAGATCGAGAGAGGTTGTAATTCTTATTTTCTCATAGTGAAATTCTTCTACCGTTGCCCGTGGTTTTTACTATATTATTTAGGGTTTTCTACGTAAATTTGTGTCTTCTTTATCTTCATTTTATTTTCTCAAATTATCAGTTGCGATTTTGCTCTATCCGATAGTCGTCTTCGCAACATTATGTACGAGTTTGTTATGGAAACATGAATTAAAATGTTAATCTCATATATGTACACATTATAAAAACTCGACAAGTGTAATATAAATTCCGTAAATATAATTGACATGCTATAAAAACTCTTGTACTGCAGTGTATTTTCCTACTCTACGTTAATATTTCTTCGTACTCTGCGCTATAGTGTTGTTTGCTTCACTCGCTTATAGTCTTGTACCCAAATATATTCACCGTGCAATATATTTCTTTAAAGCAACATAACCGCTACATCTTAACACCTTTCTTTTTTCAGCTCTGCAACGAACCCTTATCGAATTTTGATTAGCTGAAAACGTTCAACTCTGTTATTTTTTAAGCTTGTAATAAAAAAGACAAACAAAGATTCCAGCTCCAAACTTCCAAATTAAACCCTAATTATTACATGAATTCAAAGCTCCTTATTTATAAGAGTTAATTGCATCATATGTCCCCAAACTATGACCCTCCTTTCAAATTGATCCTTAAACTTTCAAATATTCTAATTTCATCCTAAAATTATGACTCATTTTCCATTAGTGCACAACTTTTGAACATTCTAATTCCATCCAAAACTATGACTCTCAATCTAAATTGGTCCCCAAACTTTTTTAATCTTCCAATTTCATCCCCAATTCATCCAAATATGTAATTAGTTTCAACCATAGATTGACCCAAATTTTTTTTTTTCAAGCATATATTAATATAATTTAGCCTAACGATTTTATTAACAATGGATGTGATTAGTATATACATATAATTTTGGATGAAATTTAAATGTTCAAAAAGTTTGGAGACATATTTAGAAGGAAGATCATAGTTGAGGGATGAAACTGAAATGTTTAAAATTTTGAGGACTAATCTAGAATGATAGTCATAATTTATGGGTAAAAATTAAAATATTTAAAAGCTTTAGAACCAATTTATAATAATGTCATTAGTAAAGGACATGTGATCCAGTTAACTCTATATTTAATATCACGAACGGGATTAATTCACATCTTCCCAGTAGACAATGAGATGATTTCAACATAATTGAGAGCAACTAAGGGACCACAAATTAATGACGTCTATGGCTATCTCTCAAATAATTTGCTTTTGCAGGGTGCCCAAAACGCATTGTGAGCTCAAATCTGCTGTCAATGGCGGTGGCGGTGGCGGTGGAGAATCCTAAATCTGTATTCTAAGGCAAGTTGAAGCAACCTCCAATAATTTGCAGCATTATCTTGAGGCAAAACTGATCATGAATGAATGATTATTTTCAATTATAGGTTTTGCTAAAAATGTGTTTCAAATACATTTTTTTTAAATTATTATATGTATAATTTAATTTTAAAATGAATTGAATCGTATATTATTGCATTTAATATAGTTAAATTATATTTTTATTTGACGTATTAAACGTGCATGGCTTACTCCCAAGTATATCTCTCCTGGTTGACAATAATTAAGAAGCGAAGAGAAGGAGCTACCACGTTACAATGTCTCACTGCCGGCCACGTGCAACCGAAAATAACTTCTACAGATTCACTGGACAGAAATAGATATTTGGAAAGAAAAATTAAAGATTTAGTGATAATATTAGATTAATTAAGGAAATAGGGATGTTTTTATAGTATGGATAAAATTGTCGATAATTAAAAGTAATTTTATGATTTTTTTCTTTTTTATATTTAAGATTAGGATGAAAGAATATTAAAAGTGAAATTTTATCAAAATGATTATAACAAAATAGAATAATAAATTTAAGAAAGTTGTCCAAAATTCACTAGATGTTGATTTATGAAAAATTCATATTTTAGTTCTTCATTTTTTTTTATAATTTTATGTCAAAATATAAAAAATGATATAAAATTATTCAACAACCACTAACGACTTTATTTCAATTACTACAAAACATCTCTATTTTCTTAAATAATTCAATATTATCTTGAAATATCTGATTTTCTCTCCTAACATCCATTTCCCCTAATTTAACATTTTTTAATTTATTTGTATTTTTTGGATTAATAGTTGCCAAAACAATATTATACCAAATGAATAGTAAGATTGAAAAAAGATAAAGAGCTTTATTGGAAGACCAAAATTTACAAAAATAAATAAATAAATTACTGACTGTACACCATAAGAAAAATCTCTATGCAAGCACTTTTGGACAACAAATTTTCACAAATTTAGTTACTTTCTACCGGAGAAAAACATAGAAGTAAATTGCATCTCTATTTTGTATTTTGTTTACTTTATCCCTTTCTTCCTTCTATTTGGTGAGAGTATTGAGCAGTGAAACCCTAGTTTTTATCAAACTCCTGAAAGCTTTTTCACTGCCATTTTCAACATCGGATAAACACCGTTCCAGTTCTTGCATTCTGTTCAAAACCATCCTCAATTCATCGTCTTCCTTTTCTACCAAACCCCACATGTCGGCTTCACCGATTTGTTGGAATTCTTTGATACTTTCCTCGACCCTAACTTTCGTGGCATTCTTCTTCAACGTCAGCCCCATCCACGACGATTTTCTCAGCAAAACGACGTCGAAATCCCGTTGAAAATAGCCACTGAAATTAAAACAGTGATTTCAACGACGTCGCTGATGACACCGGCCAGCTCGGTGTCTGCGATAGAAACCAAAGCCGGCCCGGAAAACGAGTACGGCCAGACAGATCGAATTGACGACACGAGTTTAGCGATCTCTTTAGCCATCTTCTTGCGACTTTTCAAATACACGGCGATCTTAGAATCGTCTTTCCTCCTCATAGCCATCCTCGCGGCGAGTTGTTCTTCTTTGAGTGCCAACAACGACGATTGGAAGATCCCGTAAACGTCGACGAAACGCAAGAAATCTTCGAGGAGCTTCTCGACCCATTCACGCTTATGGCTCAACAGTTCACTCGTTTGAGGGAGCTGAAGAAGATCATGCAGAGATTCATGCACGTCCTTTAAACGAACCAAACCATCACAAAGCCAAGCCGAGGTCCGATTCTCCGGATTCCAAGACCATGCTTTGAGCTCAGTGATTTCATCTCTGAGTTGGGAAATCAAGGGGTGTGATCTACACGGAAGAGAGATGGATCTAAAGTGGTGAGAAATCGGCGGCTTAGTGGACGGTTTAGGGCTTTGTTAGGGAAAGAAAGTGAACGCCGGAAAACGCCAACCATATTTTCTGATTGAATAGTTTTGAAAACTGGCTGTCTTTGCTTTAGAGTTGTGTGGTTTGAGAAGGAAATGTGAGGTATATAAAGGAAGGAGAAACAAGGCGCACGAGGGGGTGGATTAGAGGGGGACTGGATCCGCGAATAAATATTAGGTGTTGCAGCCATTAAACTAAAGTAATCAGACATGGGTTTAGGGTTTGTAAACAGACGCGCTTATGGGTTCCATTTCCTCTGAAGAAGAGACACCACCTGGGTTGACACTCTGGCAGCTCAGTCAATAAGGGCAAAATCAGCCTATTAATGAATTGGGAAAAAAAACTTGAAATATTGGTTGTCAAGTTAATTTTCTCAAATATTATGTACAGTACCTGATGCCGGAGGTGTTTTTTCCAAAAAAAAAAAAAAAACGATCTAACACCGGTCAGATTATATTTTCTGATTTAAGACACGTAGCAGTAAAGCGCACCCTCTGTCCCGCGTTATATGTTGATTTGGCGCCACATGGGGTATAGCGCTCCCCATGTACCGCTCTATACGCTGACATGGGTTACACGTGTGTATAGCACGCTCCCTGATCCGCGCTATACGCCACGTAGAGGTATAGTGCGGATCAGGGGCAGCACTATACGCCGTACCAGAATTATATTTAACGTGGTCCCTGGTCCGCACTATATCTTTTCTGAATAATTACATATAGCGCGGTGCAGGTACCACGCATTAAATGGTTATAAATACCCTTCTTCTTCTGTTAAGTTTCTCACATCTCATGGCATCTCTCCTCTCAACTTATAAATTAATACAACAATTTCGTCAACGAGTAATAATTCAGGCAATCTTCTCATAAGTTCGTGCGATTTTTCGTTATAAGGTAATTTTGTTATAATTTTTTAATTATACTTATTGTTTATTATCATTATTTGAAAAATTATTATACTAATTATTTTCAATTAATTTTTATATTTGTAAAATTGAAAAACGGGAGCATACGTCGAAATAATTTTGCGGTACAAGTAATAATATAATATTATATTATTTAAATTATTTACGTTGATGTGTAAAAAAATTATTGTGTTATATTTTCGTTCATATATAATTTATTTAATCAGGTTTGTTTCAGTTATTTTTTTGCAGATATACTATTGCCGCACTTTTAAACTCAAAGAATGACGCGACTTTCAGCTATTGTTTATTATGATGGTGAAATTCGAGAATATGAAACCGGCGTTGTTTTCGTATCAAATGAGCGTGTTAAAATATCATTCAAGAGAAACATAACTCTTGAGGAGCTGATAACGAAGATTTCGAGGAAGATTCATGTTGGAAGTAGTAGAAGAATGTCATCGTTGCAGTACAGATTTCCAACATTATTGTTGCCATTAACTTATACATCGTTCGAACTTTCGAACAATGATGGTTGAAGCTCAAAGTAATTATTCAGACGTCGCTATTGAGATGTATGTACATTTTGTTCAAGTGTGTGTTGTTCGGGGTTAATCATTAAGCTCCCACTATGGGCTGGCTGAACAAGTTGATCAAGTTGACAGCCCGACTACAGTAATTTGTAATGATTTTAATGCCATAATGGGGAGACATTCATCTGCAACTCCTTATGATATGTACCGATGTGGGTCCACGAACAATTCGTATGGCAACACCGCGTCCAGTTCAAGGGGAAGACATTCATCTGCAAATTTCTTTAACCTTAATATGGAGATGTCATCGACGCAACAATCTGTGCAGTTTCCATTTGACATGATGGCTTCAAGCTCCAGGGGAGGCATTCGACTGCGAGCTTTTTCGATCTTAATGTCGATATGCCTTATAGTTCAAGGGGAAGACATACAAGTAGTAGGTTCTTCGACCTAAATATGGAGAGCATGGAGGAACCATCATCTCCACCAGAAGAACCGCTTCGTGATCCTGGTGCGGATGATGCTGAGACTGGATTATTCATTCACCCAGAATCACCGCAATTCAACTCCGATGATGATGATGTAGATGAAGTTCCAGGAAATGTGACATAAACTGACCCTCCTGCACACATGTATGAAGCTGATTATGGTGCAATGTACGGGCCAGAATTTGCGGATATGCCTCATCTCGGTGACTATGGATATTACTCATCAATAAATAATGGTGAGTTATCTTTAGGCATGGAGTTTTCAAGCAAAGAAGAAGCGATGATGGCTATAAAAAATTACAATATCCGTAATTCTGTTCAGTCCAGAGTCAACCGATCGACGACCGAAAAATATGTATGCTATTTTGCCCGACGCGAAAACGGATGCAATTGGATGGTTCGCGTATCGAAAATAAAGAGGAAAAACAACATATGTGAACTAACAATATACAACGGTCCTCACACATGTTGTGCTGGAGAGGTCAACCAAGATCATCCCAACTTGGACTCTGAAATGATATGCCAAGACATCATGCCCATGGTAAAAGCAAGCTCTCATATAGCTGTTGTAGTGTTGATTTCAGCTATACAATCGCAATATGGGTACACTGTCTCCTATAAAAAAGCTTGGTTGGCAAAACAAAATGCCATTGTCAAACTTCATGGTGAATGAGATGCATCTTACAACGAACTTCCAGGTTGGTTTAGGCTGGTGCGGACGTTGAATCCTGTGATAATTGTGGACTTCAAAACCTCCTATGCATACCATAATGATCGAGTTCTTCGCGATCGAAGCCAATTCTACCGGGTTTTTTGGAGTTACCCACAGTGCATTAATGTTGTCAAATACTGCAAGCCTGTGGTCCAGATCGACGGGACTTTCTTGTATGGAAAATACAAGCAAATTTTACTATTGGCAGTTGTCCAAGATGGCAATCACAACATTCTTCCAGTTGCTTTTGCTCTTGTCGAAGGAGAAGATACAGATTCTTGGGCTTTTTTCCTCCAAAATTTACGTGCACATGTTATCACGAGGGAAAACATCTATGTCATTTCAGATCGTGGAGCTGGGATCAAAGCAGCAATGGAGTCTTTGGGTCCAATGTGGCAACCACCCTTTGTCCAACATAGGTATTGTCTCCGACACATTGCTACGAACTATCATGGAAGGTACAAGAAGAATGATGAGCGTCAATTAATTGTGCGCATGGGTAAGTGAAAGCAAGTTAGTAAGTTATACATTTTTTTTATAATTTTAATTTTGCAAAGAAAGCAAGTTAGTAAGTTATACATTTTTTGATCAGGTTACGAACTACTTCCTCGAACTTTTGAATCAATGCTTCAAGATTTGCGGGCGAAGAACGAGGAAGGATACGATTACATCAGCCTCATCGATAAAGAAATATGGACGAACGCATATGATGGTGGATATCGATATGGAAACATGACGTCCAACTTGGCTGAGGCAATCAATTCAACCTTAAAGGGTGCACGTCACTTACTTGAAGCGGCTTTGGTAAAAACTATATATTTTTGTTTGGGGGCGTTTTTTGCGAAGCTCGGGGGATAAGCTCAAACCTGGATGCAAGGCGGTCATGTCTATCACCCTAGATTAGTTGCAGATCTACATATAAAAAAATTGTTGCATCAAATGGAATGTCTGTAACAAGCTTCTCTAGAAGGCATCAAATGTTTCGTGTCACAGAGTTGCTGCGACCTCTTTAAGGGATTGAAGCTGTGTCGTTAAGAGTAAATCTAAGGGACAGAACGTGCGACTGCGGGTTTTTTCAAGTTCTGAAGTATCGATGCTCTCATGTGATAGTTGTTTGCTCGCACACACGTCAATACTATAACCATTTTGTGGATCCCGTATACCTACTATCTGAAGTTTTTAAGGTATATGAATTTGAGTTTCCCCCCATAGGTAATGACAAAGACCCTGATGAGGTTCAAGATTGGCTTCCGATTGTATCAAATCCGAGTTTATTGAGGGAGCGTGGTCGTCCAAAATCCAATCGAATTCATTGCGATATGGATATTCGAGAAAGATCTAGACAAGATAGAAGATGTGGGAATTGTAGAAACCCAGGACACACGAGAAAAACATGTCCACTTCTGTTGTCATCAAGGAACAATTGATGAGGAAATGATGTATTTGTTTATCAAATAATAATTCTTGTACTTTAATTTGCCTTTACTGCAAGTTAATGATAACCAAATTGATATTTGAATATAATTTTAAATACAACAAACTTACAATAAGTATTAAATGATAACCAAATTACAATAACTGAGATTAAATGGTAATAAACAAAATTAACTGAAATACATTAAAAAAAAGTCCAACAAATTTAATAAAATAAAGTAAGTATTAAATGAGAAATAATAAAAAATTACAATTTAACAGAATAGAGTAAATACAAATATAATAAAAAAAATCTATCGATGTCTACGACGTGAATGTGTTCCGCAGGGCGGTGGCTGTCGATCTCGAGGAGGATTTCTTCGTATCACTGGTTCCGACTCCTCGCTGTCATTATCATCACCATCGTCGTCGTCGTCGTCCTGAGCAGATACATTAGGTTGATGAGGAGCTGATGACAATGAAGCACCTCCATAGAATAAGGACCTTGGAGGTGTATGACTGACTATCCCACCGGCCTGCGAAAACTGGGAAAACCCAGACATCGCTGATTGTGAAAACTATACAGGAGGTGTATGTGCTGCGGCCATGGGTGATGAGGCTGAACCCACCAAATATCCAACATATGAACCCCAAGTTGGATCTACAAATATATACCCATAATAGCCTCCAGGAGGGGTCATCTGTGATGGTGGCGGCGGCGGGGTCATAAAACCAGGTGAAGACGGCGGCGGCGGCATCTGGTAATGGAAAGGTGATGGCGGCATCATATATGGCTGCGACATCATAAATGGCTGCGGTGGCTGCTGTGAAGGTCCTGCTGGTACAGTTGAGGATGAACCGAGAGCACCTGCTCTCCGTCCACGAGTCGAGAGACGATGGTGCTGTGTAAGATCACGTCTCTGTCGACGTCGCAGAAAGGTCTGCCCTCGTGCATCCTCGGGAAGCAGAAACGGTTTCCTGTTACTGTTGAACCACTCATAATAACCGTCAGCATACATCAAGAAGTCAGTAAAAATGGGCTCTCTACGGGGAAGGCGCCGATGTCCATCCTCCCACAACACGACCCACTCATGATGCCTCACCAGCCAATATGTATCTGTCTTGCCACGTCTACCTAAGTTATGCAACTCATCCATATTACGATGTGCTTCCAGAATTGGTTGAAAACAACCAAACTGCCGGAGCACGCGATCAATGGAGTGCCACTCGACGGTCGCATAACAGATCAGAGGGACCATCACCATCCAAACATCTGATAGACCTCTCAACTCAGGTGGGATCACCGCCCTCACATCATCAGTAGAATATGACACCCATTCAAACTAAAACAAATAATATATAATTTTTTATTAAAATAATAATCTAATTATATAACTATAATCTAAAATCGATTTTTAAACATTAAAATTCATACATGTGTGCCCGCCTTCTGATCGATTAGCACCCTAATATTTTTCTAAATCATCAGGTAGCTCCTGATGAATTTTCATATTAGTAGACCACCTATTCAAGGAAAAAAAATTATTATACGTTGTATAAAATTATTAATATACAAAACCAGTTTTATAATTACCTCAGAAGTAGTGGAAATATGAATGGGTTCTTCACAACGAGACATAAAAATGGCAATCGATACCATGCCCAAGACTGCAGCAGTAGGAGACATCCGCCGATAGCATTACGCCTGTTGTTCTACGGGAGTGGTTGACCCATTTGTAGATATTCGTTTCTGGTCAACTGGAAATATAGAACCAATTTTGTTTATCAGAGATTCAAAATAACTGGCTACTTGCAGTGGAATTCCATGGATGCATTCATGGCAACCGGACACGACAGATAATGCTATGAACAACTTGCCTGCAACTGCTCAACTACACATCATACTTTAAATTCATAACATTTTGTTAATGAGAAAAGATGTGTTTGTAGTGGTTTTTTTTACTGTTAAACTTTTTTGTTTAAGTAAAAAATCGTAACCAGTTATTTAATGGAGGTAAAATAAAAAACATACGAACTCAAGACGACGATGAATAATAGTTGAGAGAGAAAAAACTTGAAAGAGAGAAGTTTTTTTCTTTTTACTCTTGCATTGTGTCTTGTATACTTACTCGTAGTGTCAAGTTTATTGTTATTATGTCTCTATTTGTAGGTTGATAGACTCAATAGATCTAGCTCTGAGACGGTAGATCTGGCTTTGACAGATCATGTAAACCCACAAATGGTCACGTCAAAAGATTGTAGCCAATTAAAGGATATGAAACTTCATAAGCTTCTAAGAACTCTAGAGGCTTCGATCCATAGAGGAGTGATAATGGAGACACGACTTACGGAGGAGGTTTAACTTGTCTATAGTTGTGTCAGAAGATTACAATCAACCAGAAGATGTGAAACTCTGAAGACTTCTAGAAACTCCAAATACTTTGATCAAAGAAAAAGTATAACAAAATTGCAATTTGCAGAGAAGATTCGAAGGAGATACAACACTTTAAACATTTAAGCGAATTGTACATCTTATTTGTATACACACACGTACAAAAATACACACACCCATTTATATTTTTATATCTTTTTTATGATATAAATCATGAAATTTTTTAATCGGATATGTATGTCTATGAACGGATGCATAACTTTATTCTAGGAGGCAATTTATAAAATTTTGAAGACGAACGAATTTATAAAATTTTATGGGTGAAAATAAATTATTAATAGAAAATACACATAAAAAATCTAAAATAAAAAAAAAGTTTAAAAATTTTAATGGACGATTCCTTGTATGTGCCAACATACAAATGGATGTTTTTTGAGGTAATTCATTTGTAGGAGGGACCAACGAGTGCTTGATCATTTACTCTCATCTAAGAAATATTGCCATTGACTCAGACCGCGTGCATGCTGCGATGGAGATGATAAGAAGGCATCTTCACCAAAAGCTAACGAACAAAACTCGTCACGTTTTAAATATTCTTCCCAACATGCGGGATTTAGGAGTAAGAATCCACCTCACAACTAATATGGGCATTATCATTCACATGAAAGCTATTCAGAATTTGGTGATGTTTGTCGCTTTACGTCACATTGTTACTATACATTATTCTCATAGTTTTTTTTAGTTTAAATCTATTTAAGTGCATTAGCCTCTCATAAGTTAAGGATAACAATTTAATAAAAATAATTACGTTAAATTATTTTTTATAAATAATATTGATGTGATATATTATCATATTAGTATTTCATCTCACATTGTTATGTTATGCAAGTTTCTCGTATTAATTATTAGTCAATTAATGATTTCTACTAAAAATATTTTTTTTGACAAAAATTGAAATATTAAGACTAAAATACTTCCAAAATATATATATAAAAAATAAAAAATTAAAAAATATTTAATTAAATATTAAGCTAGAAAAATTGTCTAGGTCTTGACAGCTTTTCTTTTTGTAACAGTTGGTTTTAAAATGAAACATCCCTGGAGTACAAAGTCCCAACCAAAGAAACCCACGGACTATTAGACTGACCCATTTTCTCAAGGATGGCAATGGGCGATATATGTGCCTCAGAAACAAAATTTCAATTATGGCCCAAAACATCATAAAACTTATGGCTAGCCTTGTAATTTGCAATGTATGCAAATGGATGAAGTGGTTGCCTCCTCCAAACGCCACGCAGTTTACAAAATAACACGTGCCCGCTCGGTCTTCGAGACGCAGGCCAAAAAACAAGATGGACCAGAGAGATGCAATAAAATATGAATGCAAGGGAAGTGGATGAGGATCACATCGTCTCAAACTCGGTTGAAATTGTCAAATTGTTGTTTGATTAATGATGGAGAAGAAAAGTGCACCGGAGGAAGGAAAAGGAAAACAGCCGACGGCGGCGACTAAGCAGAGTCATCATCAGCCTCCTAATATTTCACCCATGTATCCAGTGACACACGATGCTTACGGTGGCGGAATGTACGGAACCGAGCAGGGACAGGCGAAGAAACCGGAAAAGCCGCCGGCCAGCGAGACCCAAGGTGCTGATGGACCGGATGAGGGCAGGAAGGAGCCCAAACACAAAGCTCCACCGTCATCCGGTGATCGAGACATTGATATCACCGGGCAATCTTATATCCAGTAAAATGGTCTGTTTTCCAGTGTACTTTCAGGCTTTTTGTTATAATAGAAAGTGTTAGGATATATGCTAAGCCTGTTTAATAATGAGATTAGTAGTAAGATCAAGAACATGAATGATTGATTATGGCATGAACATTAATATGTATATTGGTGAAAGGATTGTCATGTTTTTAATCAATTTATTCCGTACAAGAGAACCCTCCTTAGTTCCAATTAATAAAAACTATCCAATAAAAGTTATCCATGTAATTTAATACTATAACTCATGCATTAAATAACGGTTTTTGCTGTAACTCTAAAAACCCACTCTAACTCCAACTCTAACTCGTCTTTTCAAACTTCAAAAATGTTTACTATTACGGAAATATACCCCTAAACTAATTATTAAGCTTTAAACAATCATTATTGTTTCATCTTCAACCCCGCTCTACAGATCTCCTTCAGTCCTAGTATTCGATTAAATAATTCTAAATATACAAGTACTCAATACATGGTTAGTCTATATACTTAAAAGGTAACGTAATAATCAATTTACATAATAATGTTGCTAATATTTGATTAAATTATTATTATATTATTAAAGTATTTTAATTTTAATATTTTATTTGGGATAAAAAATATCGACATTTTGATTCATTTTTGAAAAATTTTGACTTTAAACTTTTCATTTTAATATTGAAAATCCATAACTTTCGTCTAAATAATGACGTCTCCCAACATTACAAAAAGAGAAAATCGGATTAGAAGATTAACTTCGTAATGGATATGTATATAGAGAAAGTCGGGATTAAATATTAAAAAGATAAAGATTTATTAAATATTTAAATTTAAAAATTGAGAGAGACAAAATTTTTATTTAACTAATAAAGATATTATTATATAAAAAACTGAAGGTCATAGTCTTGACTGACGGATCTTCGTCAGGGTCAAGAGAAGCCTTGACCTCCGCTACTTTTTTAATTATTAATTAATATGAAAAATATTTTTTCAAACTAAATAAATTATATATATGAAAAATAAAAAATACTTTAATCCCTATCTTAATAAATTACTGATTTCGACCCCGATAATCCTTCCCACCCAGGAAGTAATTTATTTATATTTAATCTAAATTAATATATATTATTATATAAAATTAAAAGAACAAAAATATAAATAATAAAGATAAAAGGCTGGCCCATTGTAAAACGTGTAAATTTAATATAAGTTGAGACTTGAGAGGAATAAAGTTGGGAAAAGTAAAAACGTTGGATGCGCGTAACTTTTCAGCTGGGGGGGGGGAGAACAATTTACCAATTCAAAATGTTTCATGAAATCCAATTCTAAGTTAAATTTGATGTTTAATCCAATTTATCAAATCAGAATGTTTTACTAAACCTAATTCAAGTCAAATACTCAGATTTTATATGCAACCAAGTCAAAAAAACGTTGACAGTTCCTACCTGGATGCCATTAGGGGAGTTGTCAGCCGTCAGGACTCGAACTTGTTCCTCCGTCTGCGGCACTAATCTCTGGTCAAATATTCGAACCGACGCGAGCCTCGGCGCGGATTCCAGGAGCGATAACTTGAAGGCATTTTTATCCATGGGACAGTGCAAAAAAAGGTCTGCATTAGGATACTCTTTAAGAACCCTCTCGACGATCGAGGGTCCAGTGAGTTCGAACCTCTTCGCTCCACCCACTAAGCACACTTATTGGTGACGTTGGCCGAGTGATCTCCATCGGAGCACCCGACTGGAGATGAACCGGTAAAATCGGTAACGTTGCTTGCGGTGAAGGTAAATGATCGGATCGGTAAAAAAAATCGACGAATGCTGTAGATGATAAAGCACTAAACAGAAGAATCGAAAAAAGGAAGGATTACCAATAAAAGGAAACGCCAATCGGGATCCGAAATTCGTTTCTTAATGAACATGTTATTCTTTTCTGTCATCTTTAATGTCTCTCCTTCATCCTCTTCGCTCCACTCCCTATTCACAATATGTTTGAAAACCTGGTGGAAAAATTGAAAAATCTGAAGTAAAAAAATGTTTTTAGGGATATGAAGGAATGTAAGACACAACTTTAAGCTCAAGGAAGATAAGGTATTTTAGAATTTCAAGTCACTGATAATTCATTTGATCATACATGCATGCATGCACATATATATATATATATTATGTCATGAACAGTTGCATACAAGGATGGATTGAGGGGTTGTTGACCATGCGATCGCACTCTAAATTTTTTAAACTTTTTTATATTTTAGATATTATTTATTAATTATTTAATTTTATACCGTAAATTTCTAATACAATTTATTAAGTTCGCATTCCAAGTTCATATATATGAGTAATAATGATATAGTGAAAAAAGCTATACAAACATTATTAACATGATAATATAGAGTATTTCTGTTGTAATACGACCTAATTTAAGGTTAAGGAAATATACAACCTAAAATGTTAAAAAAAATCTTAACATTTTTGGTTGAGCGCAACCTAAAATATTAATTTTTTAACATTTCTAGTTAACCCGAAAATGTTATGAAGAATGTAACATTTTCGGCTGCTAACTGAAAATGTTAAAAAATTAACATTTTAAGTTGCGCTCAATCGAAAATATTAATTTTTTAAACATTTTTAGTTGTATCTTTCTTTAATCTTAAATTAGGTTGTCTTTTCTTAGACAATCCAACCGATAATATGTACTCTCACACATACAAATATAGAATAATTATTTGATATAATGATGATAAATTTTTTAATTCTACAATCAAAGTTAAGAAGCAACAGCATATCTAATTTTTAATTTTTTTTAAAGATATTAATGAAAAACACATTATATATAATTTTTACCTTTATACACCGATAATTAGAGGTTTTTAAAAATCGTGGCATTTGTGTATATTGATTTTATATGTTTTAAATGCGTCTATTTTTCAATAAATCTTATGGGATTAAAAGATTCTTCAATAATTTTAGAAAAATAATCGATTTATATAATTAGTTTAATTTAATTTTTTATTAATATTTATAAATACAAATTTTTTATCCCAATTTTGATAAAGCTGATGGCCTCGAAGATACATAATCCATTCACGAATTCTAAATATAAATCAGACTAATGTTAAGGTCACTAGTATTTCCTATAATGATTGTCCTTAAAAAATGGCGAGAGAGAGAGAGAAGAAAATGGAAAAGAAAGAAAGAAAGTGACGGCTGATGTGAAAACAAGTGGCGAATCGAGAGAGACATAAGGGACCACGGAAACTGCTGACGTGTATGATTAAATCGCGGGGACCACGGGAACTGCTGCCCACAAACCCCAACCGTGAGGGGTCGTCAGTGGCTGAAGCCCACAGAGCCACCGATCTCATGATATTCTCATCTCTTCCCACTCCACCACACACTTCTCTTTGTTCCTTTTAAGTTCCAGCGTTGTTTAGAACAAGTTCTGTGGCCGTCAAATGAATCCCAAACGCAAAGATTCTACCGATATTTTCTCTATTACATTGCCGTTGGCCGCCCATTTCTCTAGGTTTTCAACTCCCACTCCTTCCGAATCCAGTTTCCTTGTATAACAAAACTCTACTCATCGTTTTTTTTTTCAATTTAAGTTTATATATTTTGGCTTTCTTTTTCTGGACTCGTCCATGGCAATTTCTTAATCTATGGCAATGAATCACAGAGGACTCGCAACTCAGTTTGAGTTCGGCCTCTTCAAGCTATATGTCTCCGATGGATTCGCGCCGACCAAAAAACGGAGAATGTGTTTTCGTCGTGATCAGTTCACTACGTTGAGTCGAATCAGTTGCTGCTGCTCCGACTCCGTGCTCCCAATCCGGAGAGCCGACGGTTCAGGCAATGAAAATGAGAAGAAAGGCGAGAATTGCCTTCACAGGGTCCGAGTTATGTCATCTCCTGCAACGCCGTTTGCTTCGGCTCAGTACGTCACTGCTTTTAGCGTTATTAAGAATGTATTTTCTTTTTAGCTAAACAACGGATAAGTGATTTGCTAATTTAGTCATTTTTTTTGTGAATAGGATTTTGAATATTATGTTGATTTTTATGCAAAAACTTAAAATGTCGTGTTCACCGTCAAAGCTTGTAATGTAATGTTGATCTCATATTATGCTTGTTACAGATCTCGGTTTTCTTCCAAACAGCAAAAGTTCTACCCTCAGTGTACTCCACGAAATTCAGGTCCTCAGTCTCGTGATACTCCACCGACAAGAGGTAACACAGGAAGCTCATTACGCTGTTGAATCTTATTTTGAATTTCTCTCTGTGCTTATATATTTAAGGTTTCTGATGTCATTTAGATTAATGTGGGAAGTGGTTGTTCTCTTCTTTCGTCATTATAGACACTGGTATTGCAAATGAGAAGGACTGGGACATTAGCTTGTTAAATGAGAATGTTTATGAGTCTGGAACAAATGAAGATGGAAGTACTTGGTATCGAGAAAGTGGAGAGGACCTTGGTGAGAACGGATTCTGGTGTAGATGGACAAGGATGGGTGGTAAATCCCATGATGGATCCTCTGAATGGATGGGAACGGTATATTATGTTTCTTATTATATGACACTTTGATGTATGAATTTTGTTGATCTTATAGTTGCAATCGAGCGGAAGATCCTAGTGTTCTTTCAAATATCAACGAACATGAACTTATGATTGTAAATTAAAGCAATTAGGTGCAATGTTTGCCACCAAATTTGTTTGAAGAGAACTCTTGGGAGAAACTTCTTTCTATTTCCAAACTTGGAAGGATGTTTCTAACAGGCCATCATTTGCTAATATTTCCAGAACTCTCAAAGTTATCCATGTTGAATGTGAAATTTGCTACTCTGATAGTCTGATATCCATGTTCTTATCAATGCCTAATGTCTATTTCTGTGTTAAATGGTCAATTTTTTTGGTGGAAGTATTTGAAGTATGTGTCTGTCTGTTATTATTATAATGCAAAAGAAATAACTTAAATTCAGTTAGAATGTCCATTCTCTGGTGCTTTGCAACAAAGATAGGATCAGCCGACTTCTGTGCTTATTTTTGTTTATTTTGGGAGTGGGGGTCCCAAGGAGTTTGTATAATGAATCATCATATCTGTGAGACAATGTAACTCAAGAAAGATTTGAGTTGTAGTAGCTCAAGAGATGTGAGCATCCAAAACTTTAAATGTTAGTTAAATAGAGGAAAGAGGACGATTCTTAAAGATTTTGAGTATGGAATCGCAGTACTACTAGCAAACTGTAATATGTTTCTGTTTCTGTTACTTAACATGTATTTATAATCCCAATAAGTATTTAATTGGATTAACTGATATCCTTGACAGTGGTGGGAGAAAAGTGACAGGAGTGGATACAAAGAGCTAGGTACTTTTACTTGCATTTTCATTGTTTTATTCTATGACGTAATTGTGGCAATTAATTTCAAATGGTTTATTCTTGCTGAAATGACTTTTAAATCATCTGGGCATGGATCTGAGTTACTTTTAATAGAGGCTATGTTTCATAGGTGTTGAGAAGTCCGGAAGAAATGCTGAAGGAGATTCATGGTGGGAAATTTGGCAAGAATTGCTTCATCAAGATGAATGGAGGTCTTTATTTCCACATCATTCAACTGATCAGGGAACACTTTAGTTTTTTCAATTGTCATATAGTAACAAATAGGATCTTTCCAGTTGAGCACACTTGCAATTTTTTCATCAGTGCAATGATTATTGTTTGTTTAAAACTGCAGCAATTTAGCAAGGATAGAGAAGAGTGCTCAGAAGCAAGCTAAAAAAGGTAGTGAAAATGCTGGTTGGTATGAGAAATGGTGAGTCACATATCAATGCATGAAATTCATGATCTTAGAATTCATTCTTATTATGTATTCGTATTATTAATACTTCCTGTATATGGTAGGTGGGAGAAGTATGATGCTAAAGGGCAGACAGAGAAAGGGGCACATAAGTATGGTAGGCTGAATGGACAGTCATGGTGGGAAAAGTGGGGAGAGCGTTATGACGGATGTGGATTTGTTCTCAAATGGTGATTTTCAGTTAGCCTCTTATGCAGAACCATTCTGTGCTAGCACACTACTAGATTTTGAATTAATTTAGATGTTAAGTTCATGATCTATTTTGGCACAAATTACTATCTTCATTTAGTTGTACAAGAAAAACAATCATATCATGCCATGTTTTATCTGGAATAGTTGTCCTTGGATTGATGAAAATTTCATCAGCCTTTGTTTTATCTTCTCATAAGAAAAACTGCTATTGTGATTATAAACTTTTCTTCTCTTATATTTTCCTATTTGGCCTGGCCTTCCCACCCCAAGCGTTTTTCTGTGGTTATAATAAATTTTCCATTTTGATAATAATCAGGTCAGACAAATGGGCTGAGCCTGAAGTGGGATCTAAATGGGGAGACAAGTGGGAGGAGAAGTTCTTTGAGGGTATTGGTGCACGTCAAGGGGAGACATGGCATTTATCTCCGAGTGGCGAACGTATGTATAGTCATTTCATGCTATATGCTTTGTGATGCATTATTTGACAGAAGTTTTTGTGTTTCAAGTTGAAGGTTTTACATAATATCTTGTGGGTTGGATAAGTAGCCACATTGATTATATTTATTGGCTCATGCCTGGGTGCAAGCTTGTTAGCTACTCCTTAAGCAAATAACAATATAGGTATTTCCTAAAAGTTTGCACATAGCATGACGACCATAGCTGTAGACCAAAACCTGTTTCTGTTTGCGTGATGAAAATAAATATTTTCGAGTATCTCTCCTGACACCTGAAACTTAACTTTTAACAGTAAAAGTAAAAAGCACATTTGAATTGGTTTGTTTACATATTGTGAGTTGTGACAAGATTTTTAGAGAGACTAGTTCGTTTTGCAATGTAACTTGTATTCACCCATGGGTGAGAGAGGCCGGTAATTTATGTATAGGTATGTAACAAGTGTGTTCCTTTTGTCTTTAATGGGAAGTAAAGGCCTATTGGTTCAATATTGCTCCCTTTCACGTCATTGACAAATATAGCTATAATCATTCACATATTTTTGCAACTCTTGGTATAGAAATGGCCTAAGGAATTATATGCCTGACTCAATCATTTTGATATTTCGCACGTGCCTTCGTTGCTCATAAACTTTATTCAATTAACTTTAGTAACTAAGACATTCTGGTCTCGTAGGTTGGTCAAGAACGTGGGGTGAGGAGCATCTTGGAAACGGGTATGGAACAATTATTGAAACCCTTAAACTATTTCATGTCTCTCTCTCTCTGATGCAATTCAACACGGAAGAAGCTAAAATCCCCTTTGTCTGGTAAACAGGAAAGTTCACAAGTATGGGAAGAGCACAACTGGTGAAAGCGGGGATTCAATTGTTGAAGAGGAGACGTATTATGTGTAAGAACATTCTCTTTTGGCCTAGTTAAAAATAGTTCTACATATATATATATATATATATATATATATGGGTCACTGTTTGATGATTGATGGCGTATAATTCAATACACTATCAGTAAACGAGATGATGTCATGTCATTACACGTATCATCTAATTCAATGATAGTACATAAAATTATACACATGCATCAAGTATAAATGTACGTATTTCTTGACAAGTTATCATATTTTGCTGAAGGGCTGAACCTCATTATGGATGGGCAGATGTGGTGGGCGACTCAAGCCAGTTGTTATCGATCAAGCCTCGGGAAAGGCCTCCTGGTGTCTTCCCCGAGCTTGATTTTGGGTCATCGTTTCCTCAAGGTGATGACTAGCCTCCCACTTCAAATTTGAGTAGTTGGAGTAGTCTGCTTTCTTTTTGGTAAACGTTGGAATTTATTTTGGTTTAGGTGGTTTTAAATCAATTAACTACTATTAGTTGAACTTGAAACATTTTTGGATTATCGGTTGATTTATAATTAATTCTTTAAAGTTTTAAAAAGTAAATAAATAAATAAATAAATACCCCCTCTTTGTTAATAAAAACAAAGAAAAAAACCCATAGCATTTTGGCATCATAAAATTAAGAAAAACACCAAAAACAAGTTTTGCCCGGATGCATGATTTCTTACAAGGGATGTTGTCTGCAAAGAGAAACAGGACTTGAATTTAAAACCAAACCAATCAAAGGACAAGTGCAATTACATCACATGTACAAAGATATTGGCATCTACAGAAAGAACCATTTCACCCAGTAAATATTGTACATGCACACATACAATGTTAGATACAGGAAACAAGGGACCGACATGCGACAAAAACTTACAGAATCATTTTAACATAGATTCTCCAAAGACCGAAGCGTAAAGGTTCACATCAGTGCCAAGTTCCTACAATTGAGAACAATATACATGGATTCAAGGACTAAACATTGAAGTGGGATGCTTTATTAACTTGATTGATTGGATACTGTCGTAACCGGTTTTCGTCCGGGCACGAAATATTTATTTGGCGAGAAAATTGATGTGAATAAATGGTTTTGAAAATAATTTGGGAGTCGCCATCGGCCTTTTGGATCAGGTAGGTCGAATACCTAAAAAATTATCTTTTAAAAGAGTTTTTAAGAAAATATCAGTTAAAAGATAAATTGATCTGCGTTTTAACCAAAAATTCGTTCTTTTTAATAATAAAAAGGGATTCGTGGTCGGTTACGTTTAGGGAAGGATTAGCACCCCTACAACGCCCAAAATTGGTACTTTTTAATTATAAATTGTCTCTATTATTAGAAATTTAAAATTTCAAAATATATTTAATTTAAAATTCTATTATTTCAAAATTATAATTATGAGAAAAAATAATTTATATATATTTATAAATAAAATATTTATTTATTTAGAAATATCAGAAAAGGACTTCTAGGTGCCTTAAGACAGCTCCTTTCTTAATTTTGAATAAATTTTAATAGAAAAAATATAAAAACAGATTTATATATTAAAATATTTATTTTTTATTTAAAAATATCAGAAAATTGACATCCAGTTGCTTTAAGACTGTCCTTTCTTAATATTGATAAATATATATTAAAATATGATTATTTTTCTTAAAAGTAATTTATAAAATTAAATTTATAAATATGATTTTAATAGAAAATAAAATAAAATAAATAAATAAATACTACTTATTATATATATTTATATGACTAACTAATAATAACATAATAATTAAAGTAATAATTTAAACTTATTGAAATTGAAATAATAATAATAATATAAATTAAATTGCAATTAAATAGTGACTGAAATAAAAAAATTAAAACTATAATATCATATTCATAAATAAAATAATAACATAATTAATTAATGACTAAAATGAAATAAAATATAAATTAGCATGCAAAAAAAATCGAAATAAAATAAAGAAATAACATTGGTGACCAAAATAAAAAAAATGCGTAAATTAGAATGGTTTATGGGTGATTAACCCACTAATTTGTGATTTAAATAAAAAAATGCTTAAAGTACAGGGATTTTAGCGTGATTTATCCCGCAAATTAAACTAAATTCCTTAGTGACCAAAACGCAGGACGCAGAAAACATAGGAATTTAAACATAATTTAACCTTAAAAACAGTGACTGAAATGTAAAACGCAGTATAAACTAGAGTGACTTAAAATTAAATAACCCAAAACGTAAGCTATATATATATATATATTTTTCTCTATTTGGCTAACCTAGCCACTCTTCTTCATCTTTTCTCTCATAGAGAGAAGCTCAATCTTCTCATTCTTCCTCTTTCATAACCGGCCGATGGCCATAAAACCCCCACACCTCGTCGCCGGCCACCGTAAATCGGTGGCCAAATACTCTTCCAATCATCCCTTACACAAAACCCGAACCTAAAATTTATCCCTAAAAAATTTTAAATCCCGATTTGGGATTTAAACTAACAAAATCCATGCCTAACAACTCAAGCTTTATTTCCCAATGCTTCAATCGGCGTTTCTCCGGCAACCTAGACTCCGACGATGAACCCTTGGCACCGGTACAACTCACTCTTCTTTACTATTTTTTTTAATTTATTAACCTACTGTTTTTTATTTCGAAAAAAATAAAATACAAATAAAAGTAAAATACAAATCTGAAAAATAAAAACCTTTGTTGTTTTCTGATTTTTTTCTTTGTATTGATGCTTGATCTCCTGGTTTTTTTTTTTACAATCTCTGTGTGTCCTCCTTTTTTTTCTACACTGTAATTTTTATGGGTTATATATTAACCCATTTACATGCTTAAAAAGTAATGATTGTTGTTTGTTTGGTGATAAGCTGTAGGAGGGACAGCTGGGTTACTTGCTGAAACGTGGAGGGACAGCTGGTTTAGTGGAAGCTGTTGGAGAGCTGTTGTGGTGGAGGGGATGCTATCGTTGGTTGCTGGAAGGTGCTGGAAATGCACGTGGAGGGGCTGCTGTCGTTGGTTGCTGGATAGGGAAGTTAAAAATGGTGATTACAGCTGCCCCTCTTTGCTCGTTGTTGTGGAACAGGAATGGAGCAAAGACAAAAAGCACCATTTTTAGCTTGAATTGTCCAAACTTTTGAGCTATAAGTTCTTCGTATTATGAGCTCTTCTGCTGGGAATGACGATCCACCTCCTTCTGTGATGGATTTGACAAAAGGTTAAACAATGTTGATGTTGATATATTTCTCTCTATGACGAGTCGAACAAAAGGTTGAATAAGTTCTTCCTATTATGCACTTCTTCTTCTTCTTCAGATGAGTTCTTCTCATTATGAACTCTTCCACTGGGGATGACAATTCATATTCTTCTGTGATGTAATCTAGCGAAAAGTTTGACAAGTTCTTCTAATTATGAACTTCTTCTTCGTCAGATGAGTTTTTCTCATTATGAACTTCTTCTGGAAATACTGATACTTGAAGGAGGTGTCATTTGAGCAAAAGGTTGAACAAGCTCTTCTCATTATGAACTTCTTCTGGAAATGCTGATACTGATCTATTTCCTTCTGTGATAGCATCAAACAAAGGTTGAACAAGCTCTTCTCATTATGAACTTCTTCTTCCTTCTTCATATGAGTTCTTCTCATTATGAACTTTCTCTGGAAAAGTTAATCCATCAAGTGATGAATTCAGGCAAAAGGTTAAACAAATTCTTCTCATTATGAATTTCTTCTTCCTCTTCAGATAAGTTCTTCTCATTATGAACTTTCTCTGGAAATGTTAATCCATCAAGTGATGAATTCGAGCAAAAGGTTAAACAAATTCTTCTCATTATGAATTTCTTCTTCCTCTTCAGATAAGTTCTTCTCATTATGAACTTTCTCTGGAAATGTTAATCCATCAAGTGATGAATCCGAGCAAAAGGTTAAACAAGTTCTTCTCATTATGAACTTCTTCTTCCTCTTCAGATAAGTTCTTCTCATTATGAACTTTCTCTGGAAAAAATAATTCATCAAGTGATGAATTCAGGGAAAAGGTTGAACAAATTCTTCTCATTATGAATTTCTTCTTCCTCTTCAGATGAGTTCTTCTCATTATGAACTCTAACTGGCACTGCTGATCCACCGGGTGATGAATTTAAGCAAAAAGTTGAACAAGTTCTTCTTCTTCAAATGAGTTCTTCTCATTATGAACTCTAACTGGTAATGATGATCCATCAAATGATGAATTTAAGCAAAAAGTTGAACAAGTTCTTCTCATTATGAACTTCTTCTTCCTTCTTCAGATGAGTTCTTCTCATTATGAACTTTCTCTGGAAATGCTGATCCATCGAATGATGGATTTGAGCAAAAGGTTGAACAAATTCTTCTCATTATGAATTTCTTCTTCCTTCTTCAGATGAGTTCTTCTCATTATGAACTTTTTCTGGAAAAGCTGATCCATCAGATGATGGATTTGAGCAAAAGGTTGAACAAATTCTTCTCATTATGAATTTCTTCTTCCTTCTTCAGATGAGTTCTTCTCATTATGAACTTTTTCTGGAAAAGCTGATCCATCATATGATGGATTTGAATCTTTGCTAAAATTTTGAAATTCCTGTCAAATATTCAACATGGATAAAATGAATGAAAATGCTCCTATTTTGCAAATGTCTAAATATGATGCATGAATGTTGATGCAATCTTCATTTGACTTCAAAATGGTGAACTCGGTTTTCCTCCACTTCATCATTTATTGCCAGGGTCACCTCTGGATATCAGTGTAGCAACTTATGCTATCAAGCTTGCATTTCTGAAGAACTATCTGATCAACTTGTATCTTTATGTATTCTTTGCTTCATGAAAGTCTCAGAAGAATTGTTTTATTTGTGGAACTCTTGTCGTAGTCAGAATTATGACCTTAGTGCCCCATTTTGTCTTGGATAAAACCAACTTTATTTGTTTGGACTTGTGTAGAAATCCCATAAAGTTTTAATCTTTGAAAAGAGAATCTGTCATCTTTAAAAAGAGAATCTACCATCTTTGAAGAGTGTAGATGTATATATGCCTGACTCAGTAAGGATTAATTAAGAGAGTAGAGTCTGTTCTGATTTGACTCTTGAAACATATCACAAGGAGGATTTATTCCAATTCCTTTCATGTCTCCACATCTAATTGGATCTCAAACAAAGCAACTCAAACCATATCATGTAAAGATGTTTAACAACAACCTATTGTTTGATCTTAGTTGGCTCCAATAGTTTCTTGTTGTTAAAATTTCAGCTCTCCTTCTGTGGAAAGAAATCTTCATCATATCTCAACTTCTAATCTTGGGGTTGAAGAAGACAGACTTCATCTTGGATCAACAATGGAAACCATATGATCACAACATTGGTTCAGCATCAGAATAACTGGTTCGTAAAACATTTGACAACACATGCATCATCTCATGTGGTTTCTACTCAGATGTAAAACATTTGACAACACATTCATCCTTTTCTGTGTATTCTGCTCAGATGTCTCAATCATTGAAGCTCTTTGCCTAGTGTTCAAAGTTTTTGTATAATGTCACAAGATCACTTGAGAACAAAACTCAATGGGAATACAAGAGAAATGTTAGTATGACCCAAAAAGTTGGTCAAATTCACAAAATGTGCTGGTGTCGAATTGAATAGGAGATACTAATTGCTCTTGATATTATCTCAGGCAAGGGAAAGTATAATATTGATCACATTTTTTTCCATAATGAGCGTTGTAGGAAGTAGAAACACATCAACTATAGGATCCACGTACAGAAAAAGGTCCAGGGAATTCTTGCTGCTGGGGATGAAACGCGCATGATAAAACCCAATAGATGGAAAATCAGTTCATCTTGGCTGGCAATGATGACCCCAATAACAACGTGAATAACAGTAATGTAAGTGAGTCGAGTATTCCTTTCCAATGTCATCAAGTAAGTAAAAACTGATGTGAAAAACAGCTTCATAATCCCAACAGTATGGTTGAAACTAACTGCCAGGAACCTCAAAGAAATATTTTCAATTATCACTGATACAGAGAATGCAAAATTCAACGCTGAGATCTTGAGGAACTGAACCCTGGATTGAGTAGTCTACCTGGGGACCATTTTTATCTCTGTTGGGTAGATATTTGTTCAACAACAGGACCCTGATGTAAGTGTTTGATGAATGAAGAAATTATGTATAGTCAGCTCAACTGTCACTGTTTCATCATTTTCATTCTTCATACCTTTCTGTCTTATTGTAAATATTTGTTCAAGTCAATGATCTTGACATAGGATGATGTGGGCCTTCAGCATGCCCCAATATTTACTGATATGAGCGTTCAAACTACATCAACATTCTTCATTCTGATTGAAAGGGGCTTTCAGCATGCCCCGACATTTGTTTCTTGTTAATCTGAGCCTTCAAAATGCCCCATGGATCTGTCTGAAGGAACCTTTAAAATGCCTCAACATTGGCTGATACAGATGCTAAAAGTATGCTCAACATTACTTCTTGTTGAGATGGGCCTTCAAAATGGCCAAATATTCATATTGCTGCGAGCCTTCAAAATGCCCCAATATTCTATTTCTGGTTGAAAATGGGCCTTCAAGATATCTCTCTAGATCTGTTTGATTCACTCTCAATGTCTATTTGACTGAAATGTTATGATCCATCACAAGGTTCAATTTTGACAATGCACTGTTGTAGGTACTTGTGGCTTTATTCGTGCCCAAAATCTGTTTATCTTGAATACTCTCATTCTGGCGTCACTAAACAGCAGTGTTGTCAAGTAACTGGAGGAATCCTCTTCACGTTGTCACAGACTTAGGAAACAATCAATCATTTTGACAGAAACGTCTGAGATATGTGCCTCTTTTGAATGAACTGACCATTTTCTGTATATAGAGGGATTTAATCAGACAGAGTAGTAAAAATAGCTTGGTAATCCGTTCCAGGCTGACACAGTGGCTTATCATCTTTCAGTGAAGGCCATATCTTAAATATACTTTTCTGTGGGAGAGAAACCAATTTATGCAAACAGTAATCTGATGCAGTAGCAAGACTACATATTCAATGGTACAAGCTCATCAAAAATCCACACCCATGAAACATGTTGATTCTGATAACAACTCATCTGATTATGAAGCGATCTTTCAGGATGGTTTCACATATATTGATAGTTCTTCTAATATCGAGGAAATCATGAATTCTGATTCTGATGAGGAGAGTAAACTGTTATACTTGACAGAAATGGGATTCTCAGAGGCTGAAACTTCAATAACCATGGAGAGATGTGGTTCAGATTCATCAATTGCAGAATTGACAGATTTTATATGTGCTGATCAAATGGCTAAGGTTACTGACGTACTTCTTATGGTAGAAGATAGGAAGCCATTATGCAATGATCCCAATTACAAGCAAAGGCAAAACTTGGGCTATGATTTGTGGAAAAGGAAGAAGCAGAGGAAGCTTGAAAAGAAGCTTCTTAATGAAGATGATCATGCAGTTCATCTTTCAATTCCAATGATCGGTTCTGGGGTTCCTACCGAATCAGATCAGATAACTCAAAGAACACTTCCAGAAGATGCTATTGAGTCTCCTTATTTCTACTATGAGCAAATTCATCTTCCAAATTCAATGATTGGTTATGTCCAACCAGATTAGATAACTCAAAGAACACTTCCAGAAGATGCTATGAACAAATTCATCTTCTAAATTCAATGATTGGTTTTGCCAAACCAGATCAGATAACTCAAAGAACACTTCCAGAAGATGCTATGAGCACATTCATCTTCCAAATTCAATGATTGGTTTTGCCAAACCAGATCAGATAACTCAAAGAACACTTCCAGAAGATGCTATGAGCACATTCATTTGTTCCATTTAATGTTTGGACTGGGATATCACAGTACTTATTCGATGTAAAGCCAGAATTTGTAGATTCGAAGCATTTTCATGCTGTCACACTGAAAATAGGCTATATTCATAATCTGCCAATTAAGAACAGAGTTTCTCTTATTCTGCTTCCTCCATGTGCTGATGCTTTTCCATTGACAAAGAAATGATGGCCTTCTTGGAATCCAAAAACAAAGTTGAACTGTTTATAAACATGTACAGGAAGTGCCAAATTAACAGAAAGGATCTGTAAGGTTCTTGAAGCTTATGACAATGAGCCACCTTAGAGTGTCCGGAAGTATGTTCTTAATGAGTGCTGAAAATGGAATCTAGTATGGGTTGGAAGGAATAAAGTTGCTCCACTTGAACCTGATGAGGTGGAAATACTTCTAGGTTTCCTTAAAAACCATACATAAGGATCTGTTTAGAGACATGTTTCCCAGTGATATCAATGTCTTGTTTCTTTTTGCTGGAATCAGTGCTGCAAAGATCGCCTTCTACTGTCTTAGTATATCTTTGAAAACAGAGGTGCAAGAACTGAATGGTGATCGGTTGGAGCAATTGATGAATAGATTTGGCGGATTCGACCTTGTTGTCGGTAGCATCCCGTGTAACAATCTTACCGGAAGCATAAACATCATCATGATTAACTAGAAGATTTTTGTTGGTGCATTTTCTTGTAATGACTGCTACGACAGCTGTCTCTTCTGCTGCTCCAAAATACACACTGCCATATCTCACTCTTCCTTAACTATGGAAAGGTTTAGTTGATGGTAAAACTGGTTATCTCAACTTTTGGAATCCTGTACAGCATACAAGTGTAGAATCTGTTCCAATATCTTATTCTGTGCCCTGAGTCCTCAAATTCAAATTCAGCAATCTTCTGAAGGACATAATGGGTATCATCTTGACAAAGAAAGTGATCGGCATAGAAGAAGTAGCAATGATGTATCAAGACTTGAGCCAGCATCACGGTATAACCAGAGTGCAGGTAGTGACTTGCTCATGGTTCTATAATGTAATCTTCTAGAGAACATGAATTGATGGTTGGAGAAAATAATCTGTCTGGTGATCCTTATTGCCCTCAGTATGAGATAAACGATCTTTCTTGATGAGCTGCTAATAATGTCATAGGAGAGTGTCACAAGTTCAATTCTCCAGACTTTCTGGCTTCTTGGACCACTTGCCTTCAAAAATGTGAAGTGCTTCATTATTCTGGCTTCGTTCATTCTTTTTCTACAACAGAGGTAGAATAAGCAACAATTGCTTTAAGGACCTTCCTCATTTGAGACTGTACTGTTTGAAAATGTTTTTTCTTCTTTCTTTATTGAAGAATGAAAGAATTTTGCAAAGTATTACCCCTTTCAGGTTCACAATATAATCGAATCATAAACAAGGAGTTTAATGAATATCAAATAAATCAACTACACTTTTAAATCATTCAAAAATCACAGTCCTATGGCAAGTGTCAAAATTATTGACTGATTTGAGGTGTAGGTTGATTTTGGTAAAGTAGGTTCTTTCAAGTTGGTTCAGTATGTCTTCGGGCTTCCACTAACTTGAAGAAATGGTTGTTATGCTCATCTTGTAGAGATGCTTCTCGTTTCCAGAATCTCAGGAACGTTTTTGAGATGTGTGGTGCTTTATTAAGAGCTTAAGATCGTCTCTTATGTCGTTGTTGCACCATTCAATATTCGAGCCGCCTTTTCAGGTTTTCAACTCGAATCCTCCTTTGGTTTCAAGATGTTATTTAAAAATTTATATCTTGAACCCACCTTTATCATTTTTCATATCATGCATTAAAGATTTTAAAAACTAATTTTTGCAAATAAAAATCAATCTTGGAAGGCGGAATGAATTCTAAAGATATCATCTTTTACTTAGAAACCCATGTATGATTAGAATGGACTTTTCAGGTACGTAACGTAGGCCATGGCTTATGGTTACGAAAGAAAGGGATAAAAAGGCCCAAATAAGTGTTTAAGGGTCATCAAACCAAGGATCAATTCATTCTGATGCCGTCAATCTTGTTTTGTTTGACTTGGATCTGCCTTGCTGAGGAATTTTCCATCAACTGGATCCCTCTAGAGTGCCAAATTTTGGATTCATTTCCATTTTCTCATATCTCTAGCATTTCTTGCTCTTCTTGTTTGTACTTGATCAACCTTGTAACTTGAGGCTCAATAAATCACCCATCTTTATTCGATTTTCCTTTTTCTTTTTTCTTTTTTTTTTCTTTTTTTTCTTCTTCTTTCTTTGCTGGATGAGTATAATACTTCAATTGCTTTGAGCACCTCTTTTTCCTTTTGCATTTTGGAGGTTTTCCATTATTCTTGATTGGATTGATCTTCAAGCACTCTGTATTTGACATACTTTGTAGTTCAAAACTTTCATGACTTCATGGAAACTTGTCTTCGTAATAAAACTGTATTGACAATCTTTATTCTTGTGAGCCAATATCCTTTACCTTGCCCCCTAATGTAGAGGGTGATCCTTGGTTAGGGTTGAATTAGAAGAAACATTATTCAGGCTCAAATGGGGACAACAAAGGATATATATATATATATATATATTAAAGGATAAATGAAACAATGCCGTTCATCATCTCATACACAGAAACCTTTGTAAAAAGAGGTATCCACAGGGGGATGAATATTCAAGATTAACTTTATTTACATGAAAAAATGTAATTAATGCATGATATATTTATTTCAATCAATCACTTTCCCCTTCTTCTTTGAGTATGCCCTAATCACTCGAAATTATCATCAATGAGTTGGTCCATGATGCCTCATCTAGTCTCTTCTTGCAGTAAAATTCACGGATAATTGAAAGTTTGGTTCTTTTGAGGTCTTTTGGTTTATGATGGTTTTGTGTTCGAAAAGACAAATGTGTGACTTTTGAAGTCATGTATATGGTGGAATGTAGTATCATCAATCAACTATACCCGAAAAGGTAAACATCTAGAGTTTGTGTCTCAAAAACAGGTAGAGACATTTCTTCAGAATCTCAGATAAATGTAGTGTCAGGATTTGGTTTTGGTAAAGGTCGAGTAATTGGTGTTGGATGGGATATGGAAGATATAATTTTATCACTTGCCAATAGATCTATAACTCTTGCAAATTTAAAAGAATATTTAATCTACTTGATACTCAATAATCTCAAGATTAAAACTTGATTCTTTGCTCATAACCATAAAAGAAACATATTTATTATTGCACAAAAGGCGGAGAAAGAAACAAAAAAACAAGTTCAAACAAGATGCTGAAAATAAAAAAGTACTATAGTGGTAGATAACACTTCCACTTATTTATTTATCATGACTCATCACTACTCTATTGTTGGGTATGTACTTGGCCCAGGATTTTTATCCTTATTTGCTCCCCATTTCTTGATCGTTTCTTGTGTCAAGACTCCCTTGTCAACGAGCGTCTCTATTTCCTTTAACAGTGACCAACAATTCCATGTTGAATGTCCAGATACTCCCAAGTGAAAATTACAGAAGCTATTTTGATCATAGCAATGGGCATAAGGCTTTGGTGACACCTTCACCAATCTTGGTGTAATGTAGTGACCTTTAACCAAATGAGGGTACAGGTCTGAGATAGATTCTTGAAACACCTTCAGAGTTTTTCTCACTCGCGAGGCTATCACTTTCTTTGATCGTTATGACCGAATGAATGCTCTCATGTTATCGAGGGGGTTCTGAATGCTCATTTCAGCTATAACTGGGGTAGTATTAACCAGACTCCTTAAGTTTCCCCTTGCCTTACTGATTTTCGGAAAATCTGATATAGGTATCTGAGATGTCTTCTGGGTTATATCTGCCTCATTCTTTCTTAGACCTATAAGCCAATCTCGAATTACATCCATGGGAGCCTTTTGATTTCTTTTCCCATTTTCTTGTGCCCAATATTCTTCATAGGATTTGGTTATATTAGTTTCTGTTGAAGAAACAATTTCTGAACATTGAACTTCACCCCTTCTTTTACCTTATATTTTTGAATTGCTTGCTCTAAAGGGTCTTGGAAATTTCTCTTAAGGTTACCAGGAACCTTAACTGAACAATTTGGAATTCCAGTCTGATTTATCCAAGAAACTTCCTTATAGGTCCAATTATCATTTGGAGGCCACTGTGATTGATCAAGTTGTGGAGTAATTGATCTGGCTGAGAGCATTTTTGGATGCAACTTTTCACTCGAACAGTTGAAGGGAGGAAATTGAAATCCCTGCACATTCTTTTTTTTTTCTTGATCACTCTATAAGATTTGGCACCATGTTTAACTGAATAAGACTTCACTGTATTAACCCCAGCTTCTTTCTTGACTTTAGTATTGTCAGAGCCTCTTATCTTGCCATTCTTGATAGCCATTTTGATGATTTCTCCAATTATGATGATGTCAGAGAAATTATTAGGGACAACCCCTATCATGTGATTAACATAAGGAAATTTTAATGTGCTGATGAACAAAGTAGTGAACTCTTTTTCAGTCAATGGTGGATGTACTTGAGAAGCAACGTCTTTCCATCGTTGTGAATATTGTCGAAAGCTTTCATTACACTTCATATTCATGCTTTACAACATTGTTCGATCAGGGGCCATATCAGTCATGTGCTTGTATTGACCCAAAAAAGCTTGAGCTAAATCCCTCCAAGAACGTATTTGAGTACGTTTTAGCTGATTATACCATTTGGATGCAGACCCGGATAAACTGTCTTGGAAACAGTGAATCAATAATTTTTCATTCTCTATATAGCCAGTCATACGACGATAGTACATAGTGATATGATATTCAGGATATGTGGTCCTATTATACTTCTCAAAATCTGGAATTTTAAAATTTGGTGGGAGAATTAAGTCGGGGACCAAGTTCAGTTCTTTGGCGTCAAACTCATAAAATGTCTCAACTGACTCTATAGATTTTATCACCTCTTCTATATTTTCCAGTAGTTGAGTGAATTTTTCCTTCTCAACTGATTTGTTTAGGTCAAGGACCTCATTACAAAATTCATCAGGCTTCAACTCAGACGTAGTAGGACAATCAGTGGGGAACAATGCTCCAGCTTGATATGGTGAGTTCTTAACAGCAAAATAAATTGGTGACTGAATTTCCTGGGGTACAGAGGTGAACTCATGAATATGAACAGGTGTAACACCCAAAGAATTTGTGGGGTTTTCAACAAGACTCTTTCCAGCAGTCAAATGCTTATCAATCATTTCTTTCATATTGTTCAGCAGATCGATCTGAGAATTAGCTTCGATTTGTGCCAACTTGCTCCTCAATTCCTCTTGTATTTCTTTCTGATTTATCTCAAATTTGGCTAGCCTATCTTCAGTTTCTTTAGACATTTTTCTTGTGTCGTGCTGAGCGTTCTTGCTTCAAGGAAAAACCAAGATCACTTCGTTTGAAATCCTTACTTTAATGAATGAATGTTTTAATGTATTATGACATAAAAAATGCAAAGATGCCAAATGCAAATGTAAATATGTGAATGTAATAACAAGAATACAAATTGTGCAATACAAATGCAAAGATGCCAAATGTAAATATGCAAATGTAAAAATGTAAATGTAAATTATTTAAAATACCAGAATAGGACATCCAGTTATATTAAGACTGCCCTTTTATTTGATATTGAAAATAAATAAACATTATTATTTAATTAAATATGTTTTAATGCATGATGTAAATTTAAAAATGTAAATGTAAATACAAACGTAAAAATGTACAAATGCAAAATACAAATGCATGTATGAAAAGGTGTTACTCAAGAGTGATCATCTTAGAACAGATTTCATTGAACGCAAAAGTTTCGGTACATCAAACAAAACTTTACATGTAGGGATATATTTCATTCCTAACTTCTCCAAAGCCAAATTAGTCTATCAACTTAAGGGACATATTGCTTGTCTGGACTGCAACCTCTTCCATGACATTCTCTTTCATTTTCTGTCACTTCTCGGAGTTGCTCATTTTCCCTTGTAAGAGATCTTTTTATGTCCAAGAAGTTCTTGAACAAGATCTTCATATATGTTGCAGTTCTTTTTCAGCTTGGTGACCCCTGTTATCCATTCTTCTGGGGTACTTCCTAGGCCAGCATTTTGAAAGGTTTGACTGATCTTCTGAAAATCTTCATGCATGGTTTTCATTTCTGTGCTCAATTTCTCGTTTTGGTCGTTCAAGTCCTTCAAATAACATGCTTGAGATTCATAAAAATCTCCACTACTCTGAATGTCCCGACTGATACTCTTACCATAGACTGCTTTTGGTATCAATCTGGCAGAATCTTTATGGATTACTTTTGGTATTAATATAACCGGTTCTCTGTGTGCAGAACTTCCTTCGATCCTCGTAATTTCTTCAGGATGTCTTTCCTTGATCGTATCATATTTTGTTTGATCATAAAAACTTTTTGTCCATTTACGATTTCTTTCCAATATGATGAACAGTCTTTCAAGCCAACACCTTTTGGTTATGCCATGATCATGTAATGCAAACAAAAGAAATCAATATGAACATATTAGAGCAATGTAATATGCATGAAAAAAAAATAGAATAGTTAGTACCAACTAAAAAAATCTATTTATCAATGTAAAAATCTTAACCTCATGCTTTCTAGTTCCATGCTTTGTTTGGAAAATTTAACCTAACCGCATGATTTCTAGTTCGTATGCATTTATTCAGGAAAAAGAAATAAATTAAAAGCTAGAGTTTATTTCTCCTTTATGTATACCTACTGACAAAATTTCGGCATGGTTTCAGATTGGGAGAGTTTCTAGGGTTTATTATATGCAGGTTTTCAGTTCTAGGAGTAAAGGTACTCGAACTGTCCTTGTTGATGCCCCCTTGGGCTGTCAAACCCTCAATCCTAGTCCATTACAGACTTAAGCGGATCGAGTTCAATTCGAGGGGACACATTTCTCTATGACTGACACGGAGAATAAATTCTCACGAAGACATAGAGCATATGAACCCCGAAAGTTACTTGCTAGGTCTAACACGGAGAATAAATTCTCACGAAGACGTCGCTTTCACTCCCACTTAAAAGGGACAAACTCAATTATAGAGCTTTATGTTATGCAATGCAAGTGTTGTGTGAGGAGAAATGTTCAAACCTCTAACAGATAAATAAAATTAATACCTGAATAAAAAATAATATTAATATAAAAATAATAAATAATAAAAATTTGAAAGAAAAGAATTAAAAATTAAATAAATGAATTTTTAATTTCTAATTAATAGAGACAATTTATAATTAATTTTGAAGTTTGACAGGTCCCCAGCAGAGTCGCCAAGCTGTCGTAACCGGTTTTCGTCCGGGCACGAAATATTTATTTGGCGAGAAAATTGATGTGAATAAATGGTTTTGAAAATAATTTGGGAGTCGCCATCGGCCTTTTGGATCAGGTAGGTCGAATACCTAAAAAATTATCTTTTAAAAGAGTTTTTAAGAAAACATCAGTTAAAGATAAATTGATCTGCGTTTTAACCAAAAATTCGTTCTTTTAATAATAAAAAGGGATTCGTGGTCGGTTACGTTTAGGGAAGGATTAGCACCCCTATAACGCCCAAAATTGGTACTTTTTAATTATAAATTGTCTCTATTATTAGAAATTTAAAATTTCAAAATATATTTAATTTAAAATTCTATTATTTCAAAATTATAATTATGAGAAAAAATAATTTATATATTTATAAATAAATATTTATTTATTTAGAAATATCAGAAAAGGACTTCTAGGTGCCTTAAGACAGCTCCTTTCTTAATTTTGAATAAATTTTAATAGAAAAAATATAAAAACAGATTTATATATTAAAATATTTATTTTTATTTAAAAATATCAGAAAATGGACATCCAGTTGCTTTAAGACTGTCCTTTCTTAATATTGATAAATATATTAAAATGATTATTTTCTTAAAAGTAATTTATAAAATTAAATTTATAAATATGATTTAATAGAAAATAAAATAAAATAAATAAATAAATACTATTATATATATTTATATGACTAACTAATAATAACATAATAATTAAAGTAATAATTTAAACTTATTGAAATTGAAATAATAATAATAATATAAATTAAATTGCAATTAAATAGTGACTGAAATAAAAAATTAAAACTATAATATCATATTCATAAATAAAATAATAACATAATTAATTAATGACTAAAATGAAATAAAATATAAATTAGCATGCAAAAAAAAAATCGAAATAAATAAAAAATAACATTGGTGACCAAAATAAAAAAAATGCGTAAATTAGAATGGTTTATGGGTGATTAACCCACTAATTTGTGATTTAAATAAAAAAATGCTTAAAGTACAGGGATTTTAGCGTGATTTATCCCGCAAATTAAACTAAATTCCTTAGTGACCAAAACGCAGGACGCAGAAAACATAGGAATTTAAACATAATTTAACCTTAAAAACAGTGACTGAAATGTAAAACGCAGTATAAACTAGAGTGACTTAAAATTAAATAACCCAAAACGTAAGCTATATATATATATATTTTTCTCTATTTGGCTAACCTAGCCACTCTTCTTCATCTTTTCTCTCATAGAGAGAAGCTCAATCTTCTCCTTCTTCCTCTTTCATAACCGGCCGATGGCCATAAAACCCCCACACCTCGTCGCCGGCCACCGTAAATCGGTGGCCAAATACTCTTCCAATCATCCCTTACACAAAACCCGAACCTAAAATTTATCCCTAAAAAATTTTAAATCCCGATTTGGGATTTAAACTAACAAAATCCATGCCTAACAACTCAAGCTTTATTTCCCAATGCTTCAATCGGCGTTTCTCCGGCAACCTAGACTCCGACGATGAACCCTTGGCACCGGTACAACTCACTCTTCTTTACTATTTTTTTTATTTATTAACCTACTGTTTTTTTATTTCGAAAAAAAATAAAATACAAATAAAAGTAAAATACAAATCTGAAAATAAAAACCTTTGTTGTTTTCTGATTTTTTTTCTTTGTATTGATGCTTGATCTCCTGGTTTTTTTTTTTTACAATCTCTGTGTGTCCTCCTTTTTTTTCTACACTGTAATTTTTATGGGTTATATATTAACCCATTTACATGCTTAAAAAGTAATGATTGTTGTTTGTTTGGTGATAAGCTGTAGGAGGGACAGCTGGGTTACTTGCTGAAACGTGGAGGGACAGCTGGTTTAGTGGAAGCTGTTGGAGAGCTGTTGTGGTGGAGGGGATGCTATCGTTGGTTGCTGGAAGGTGCTGAAAATGCACGTGGAGGGGCTGCTGTCGTTGGTTGCTGGATAGGGAAGTTAAAAATGGTGATTACAGATACTACTACTATTTCAATAGCAATTGAAGGTTAAAATTACCATAAGTATTTGCAAAACTTAAGAAGCTAATCAATTACAGAGCGAGGGCTATAACGGAATAAGTAGGGGTGTTCAAAATTCGGTTTTAATCGAATTAACCGACCGAACCGAATTAGTTCGGTTAATTCGGTCGGGGAACGGTTAAGGATTTTTTTAGAATTCGGTTAACGGCTCGAAATCGGTTAATTAACCGAATTAACCTTTAAATATAATTATATTAAGAGGCTCAATCCATTTAAAACCCAAATCAATATTAATTAATTAAAATAATATCAAAACTAAATACAAAATATTTGAATCAAATTAATTAGATATTATTTATAATTAGATATTATTTAAATTAATTGTAAATTGTTTTTTTAATTAAAAAAATATTAAATTCTAAAATTCTAAAAATTTTTGGTTAATTCGAAAATTAACCGAATTAACCGAAATTTATTTGGTTCGGTTAATATTTTCAAAAAAAAAGTTCGGTTCAGTTTCGATTAATTCAAAAATGGTAGTTCGATCGGTTTGGCCACTGAATTAACTGAATGAACACCCTTAGGAATAATAAGAGTATCTCTTATAATGGTTGCAGATATAGGAGCACCAAACATTAGACATTTAATAAAAGGAAGTCCGTACATGAGGTACACGCGACCACCAATGTAGTTGTATATATGTGACATGATTATAATGTAGTTTAAGGGGGGAGGGACAAGTGAAGCTATAGAAGTCCCTAGGATAGAAAATGTTTAGGGAAAAGGGTTTCTCTACCCAAAACATAAACTGAACGTTAATATTGTGTAGATTAAAGATAGAACTCTCTCTCCACCACTACTTTAAGATCAGGTTTATGTCAGGTGAGTTAGAGTGAACACTTTCATAAAATTCTTGATTGATTGTTTATTTTAAAATTAATTCATATAAGATAAGATGAAATGTTTAAATTTAAAAAATTAATTCAATATAAACTTCTGACTGATAAAGATTATTTTATAATATTAATATAATAATCTATAATACTGGTGTAGTTCTGATATAATAGTTTATAATTAGAGAAAATAACATCAGTGACCAAAAATCCCATATAATATACGATTTTAACCAACTTTTTCCGGATTTGCCAAAATGACCAACAAAATCGCAAAGCGATCGCTAATTCACAACGCGATCTCCATTATCGCAAATTCGCGTTGCATTTTGCGTTGCGATAGTTGGTAATCGCGTTGCGATGGTATACAATGTCGTTGCGATTTTCCCAATTCGCAATGCGAATAAGTAAATCGCAACGCGAATTGGGAAAATCGCAATGCGATACTGACTATCGCAATGCGATACTTACTATCGCAATGCGATAATACAAAATCGCAACGAGATACTGACTTTCGCAACGCGATTCTGACTTTCGCAACGCGATTTACATAGCGCCATTCGTATTAACGCGTATTTTTTTTTCAAATTCCAAACACGAATTTTTTCTTAATAAATCGGAAACTGAACCGTCCACAGTAATCGCAACTCATAACCTCAAACCCAAAAACACAACACTCAGTCCCATCTCCATCTCTCACTCTCTACGGCGAAATCCGTCCCCATCTCCGAAGATTTCCGTCCCCATCGCCGGCGAAATCCCTCACAACCATTCACAGTCAAAAATCCCTCACAATCATTCAGAAATGGAAAATCAACCTCCGAGGGTTAGTTTTTTTTTTATTTTGAAATTTTTGCATTATTTTAGGTTTTTCATATTGAGATTGATGATAAATTTACTGGTAATTTCAATAATAGATTAACCATTTCACTTAGATTTCTTATTAAATTCATTCGATTGCTGCCAATACTGCTAAACTGTTTAGCCTGTGAAGTTAGTATTTGTCTTTGCTTTGTCTTTTGGTTGAAGTAATGCAGAAGAAGAATAGTTTCGAGAATGAAAATCGCAACGCGGAAATAACTATCGCAACGCGAAATAAAAAACGCAACGCGAAACAAAAATCGCATTGCGATTTTTATTTCGCGTTGCGATTTTCATTTCGCGTTGCGATTTTTATTTCGCGGTTGCGATTTTCATTTCGCGTTGCGATTCTCTCGTTGCGATAGTCATTTCCGCGTTGCGATTCTCATTATCTCGTTGCGATTTTCATTTCAACCAAAAGACAAAAACAGTGTTGCAAATTTTAGTTTCAAGAATAAACTACTATTTATGTTTATTGTTTTGTTTTTGGTATATCTTGACAGTGTAATTTTTGGTATATCTAACTTGGTATGTTTATTGTTTTTTTGTAGAAATTTTTTTCGGCTTCATTGACATTAAGGAATAAAGTTAGCCTAGCCACTACAATTGCTTCGAAGCTTTCACCTATACAAAGAAAATTGTTTGAAGAAACCTGCTTCGGGCCATGGCTGAGAGTACAGCATCCGGGTGGAGATGCTAGTTTGACCCATTTGTGGCTTCAGACCATGACTAGCGATCTACCCGACAGTATACAACGTGGTGAGGAAGAGATATGGTTTCATTTTCCACCGGCGTATACTTGTTTTGGGCGGAAGGAGTTCTGCTTAATCACTGGTCTACGATTTGGACACGATGATGTATGCCGGTACACTCGTCATATCACCCGCCCATCATGGTTATCCAGGGTTTTTCCTGATGAGTCAATAGAGAAACCGAACTTACACGTCGATGACATGAAGAAATTGTTTAATAAGAAAGATGGTTTTACTCGGATGAATGACGTCGATGTTGTCCGAGTATGCCTTCTACTACTTTTGTATGCCGGCTTTTTAGGCAGAGAGGCCAGACAACCTATTCCTCAGGAGCTAATATTATTGGTAGAGGACCTAAATGCATGGAATCTGTTTCCGTGGGGTTCGTATATATGGAAAGCTACCTGGACTAAGTTGTCGTCTGCCTTTGATGACCGCAAAAGTTTGCGGGGCGATGGGTCGAAATACACTTTGTCAGGCTTTGTTTGGGCCTTTAAGGTAAGAATTTCTATATAATGTTTTCAAAATTATAATTAATTATTTAACAATTACTAATGTTTGTAGATTTGGATATTCGAGGCCTTTCCCGCCATGAAGACATATGCAATAAAAACTTCAAATGATATTCCCAGGGCTATTTCCTGGAAGAGGAAACGTCTGTTGGATTGGGAAGACTTAATACCATATGCGACAATAAATAATGTAAGTTAACACAAATACTATCATATATAAACAAGTTATTAATATTAGACGTTTAACTTTGTTTGAGTTTTTATATTTTTAGGAGGCCAACATTCCATTAATGAGACTGACACCCACGGAGGCTGAGCTTGCCACTGATTGGTGGCAAGCTAGTCAGCGTTTTCTTGATGGCACGAATGATGAGCAGCCTCCACTTCCTCCACTTCGAGAGCCATCACCTCACCTAGAGCCATCACCTGATCGACCCGACTATACACCTCTACAACGAGAGCCATCACCTATCCCGTCACATCATCGAGCCTCTTCTCCACCATCACCTCATGATAGGCGACCGGCAAAGATGCCACGACTTCTATCTCCCTATTCTCCACCTCCACGGGATGAGTCAAGGGAGTTATGTGATGAGGTCAATGCCTTGCGTGAGGAGATCGGTACTCTACTTGATAACGATGGTGCATGGCGTGTGGAGGTGTCTACTTTACGTGGTGAGGTTGCCGCTCTACGTGAGATGGTAGTATCGTTGCAGAATGAGGTTCATACTCTACGCAACGAGGTAAGTTTAAGATTTCCATATTTAACTTGATGATAAATTTACTCGTAATTTCACTTAAATTAACCATTTCACTTAGATTGCTTAGTAAATTTATTCGGTTGCTGCCAAAACTGCTAAACTTTTTACTTTAACACTGTGAAGTTAGTATTTGTCTTTGTTTTGTCTTTTAGTTGAAAGTTTGAAATATATTTATCTTTGTTTTCACTGTTTAAATATCATGTCTGTTTATTTACTGATATTTGTATTTTTATTTAGCGGACCGATAAGGTGGATGCTTTACGTCGGGTTTTTCTTGCACGACAGAGTTCACGCATCAGACGGCGTGCACGTGCTATTAAGTCTCCGTATACCCCAATAGTGCGAAGACACCGCAAGAAGAAGCCCGACTCGCCTATCATCCCTCAAGAGTCCACTCCTATCGTTGAAGAGGCCCCTATCATTCCTCGAGAGTCCCCTCCCACCGTTCAAGAGGCCACTGTCATCGTTGAAGAGGTCCCTCCCACCATTCAAGAGCCCGATTCACATGGCATCATATGTAGGATTCTTGAGAAACCCTCTGACGTGCCGGACATGATGGATTCAAGTTGGCTCTCGTATGAGTTACCGGCCAGTATCATACCGGTATCTGAAGAGGAGAGGAAACAACTACCGGACACAATTCTGGATAACACCCTTTGGGCTAAGACCGCAGTTGATTTTTATCTACATGAGCGAAGCCAGGGGTGTTTCACTAACATATGCAAGCTCAATGATGATATCTATTTGTTGCTTGATCGGTCTTGGTGGGCGTATTATTAGGGGTCGAAGACAATGGCTATTTCGATGGAGGGGTAAGTCTTATATTTTTCTTATATTTTCATTTGATTATTTTTTTTGTAAATTTATGTAAGTTATTAATATATGTCTTTTTTTTGTAAAACAACATATCGATGCGTGGGTGTCACGTCTTCTAATAATTAGGAAACTTAAGGAAAATAAAAGAAATACACTGTATACAATTATGCCGACGTCTTTTAACGCCGTTCACTTGAAGAATCAACGAGATGAATCATTTGCGTTTGGGCAATGGACAAGCTAAACTTTATCCTGCATGGTGGGAGGTCGATAAGGTTAGTGTTTATTTTAGATTAAGTTTAAAGGTATTCATAAATAAGTGCGCAAATGAATGAATTATTACTTATGATTGCAGGTGTTTATCCCTGTTTTGGAACGTAACCATTGGCTTCTCGTCGAGCTTCAGATCCCATCCCTTAAGGCAATTGTATATGACAGCATGATAAATTACATATCATTGGCTGATTTAAGAGATATTATTAAGGGATGGAGCTCTTATTTGGCTAAATACTTGGATGCGATAAATTATTGGACTCATTCTGGAAACAAGAAGCCAAAGAAGCTCAATATTACAGTTAGCAGAGACGAGACCGCACCACAACAAACGAAAGGACCCATAGGGGATTGTGGTCCTCTCGTATGCTTGGCGTTGGACCGTTTGATCACAGGAAGTAAAAAGTATCTACCTCCCACCGATATAGATAGAGCTGCAGTAGGCTTGTGGTTTCGACATTATATGGCTAGATCGATATATACGAGACGCTGCCTACCTGCATCCGCGTTATAAAAATGTCCATAAACAATTGGTATGTTTATAGGCTTGTGGTTTGAAAATGTTTGGTTAAGTACCTAGAATTCAATAATTTGCTGTTTGTAGGTTTTAGATATGTAGAAAGTGTTGTTTGAGCAAATGTTTGGTTTATGCAGGTTAATCTCAGAAGTGAGCTGCGTGAAAATGATGTATGGCTGCAAAAGTTGATTCAATAGTAGAAGTGTTATTTTCTCTAATAATTATTGCTTATTTTTTGATTGTTTAATTGATTTGTAAAAGGTGATTTGTAAAACTTGATTTGTTTAATTGATGTTAACATAATTCTTATTTGTGCTTGTTTAATTGATTGAAATGTAATGGTTGATTTTGTTGATTTCAATCTGCATTATGTTGAAGGCAAAAAGTACTATCGCAATGCGAAATGAAAATCGCAACGAGAGAATCGCAACGTGAAAATGAAAATCGCAACGCGAAATTAAATTCGCGTTGCGATTTTCATTTCGCATTGCGATTCCCTCGTTGCGATTTTCATTTCGCATTGCGAAATTAGCGTTGCGATTTTCATTTCGCATTGCGATTCTCTCGTTGCGATTTTCATTTCGCATTGCGATAGTAATTTCCGCGTTGCGATAGACATTAAGATGATTGCTTATTAAGTGATAACAACTGAAACAGATCATAGCAATTTTCAAACTCAAGTTACTAATACATGCCTAACTGAAAATGTTAAAAGTTCACACATAAAATCTACATAATACAACGTTTGCATTTAAAAATCACCTAAGTTAACAGTCCCAAAAGGTGAAGCCAGTTGTGATTGGGATTTTAAAGATGATTGCGATTTTGATTGCCTTTTTTTTGACATCATATGAGCTTTGGATTTTGATGATGATCCATATTTTGGTAGAGGAAAAGATGATTGTGATGGCACTGGTGATCCACATATCAACCTTGTATGACCACTTTCCTTGCACCGACTACACGTCAATCTCTTCTTCTCTTCACCCTTAGACGGTATACGATCGTGACTTTTTGGTCGGCCAGGTAGCCTTATGTCCATGGCTGGTGGCAAAACTGTTTGTAAGTCATCTGGTATATCCCACTCAGAAGGATGTGAAATAGGGTAGACAATCTCGGCATAAGTCTGTCGATATACTTCTGTAGTGTAGTAATCCATAGCGTATGTGCTTGAATCATCTTGGTTTAGATGAAGAGCAACTTTTATAACATGGCCACACGGATAACCAGATGTTTGCCATTTCATACAACTACACGTCCTTGCATTTAGATCGACAAGCCCATTTAAGTTATTATCCAGTACTTCAAACAAAGTGTTTGAGCATGGTTCAACTCTCCATGACGTTGACTTCACAACACGTTTCGTTATCTTTTTTTCAGTCCATGGTGTAACACGATGTTCCAATGTTCCTGTAAATTTAAATAAATAATACTTAGTAAAATATATGATAAGTTACGAATTCAAAGAAATAATACCTGCATGGTTTCTTTTCTTGTAGTACCACTGTTTGAATAGAGGCTCGGAAAAACTCCAGAATGACTCCAATACTTAATCCCATCCAAGAATTTAGCCAAATGAGAGCTCCATCCCTTGAAAATATCTCTCAAATCAGACAGTGATATGTAATTGATCATGCTGTCATACACTATTATCTTCAGGGATGGGAGCTGAAGTTGGACGAGAAGCCAGTGACGACGTTCCAAAACAGGGATAAACACCTGCGATCATAAGTAATAATTCATTTATTTGCGCACTTATTTATGAACACCTTTAAAAAATTTAAAAAATAAACACTAACCTTATCGACCTCCCACCATGCAGGATAAAGTTTAGCTTGTCCATTGCCCAACAAAAATGATTCATCTCGTTGATTCTTCAAGTGAACTGCGTGAAAAGCCGTCGGCATTATTGTATATAGCGAATTTTTTTTATTTTTCCTAAGCTTCCTTATTATTAGTAGACGTGACACCCACGCATCGATATGCTGTTTTACAAAAAAATACATATATTAGTGAAATACATTAATTTTTAAACAAATTAATCAAAATCATATATAAGACAAATATAAGACTTACCTCCCCATCCAAATAGCCACTGTCTTCAACCCCTAATAGCACACCCCACCAAGACCGATCAAGCAACAAAAACATTTCATCGTTGAGTTTGCTGATGTCAGTGTAACACCCTTGGCTCCGCTCATGTAGATAAAAATCAACTGCGGTCTTAGCCCAAAGGGTATTATCCACAATTGTTTCCGGTAGTTGTCTCCTCTCCACTTCAGATACCGGAAGGGTACTAGCCGGTAACTCATACGAGAGCCAACTCTCATCCATCATGTCCGGAACCGGTGGGGGTTTCTCAATACTTCGATATATTACCCCATGTGAATCAGGCTCTGGAATGGTGGGAGGGACCTCTTCAACGATGACAGTGGCCTCTTGAACGGTGGGGGGGGGGGAATCTTGAGGGAGAATAGGGGCCTCTTGAACGATTGGAGGGGACTCTTGAGGGATGATCGGTGAGTCGGGCTTCTTCTTGCGGAGTCTTCTCACCATTTGGGTGAACGGAGACGTAATAGCACGTCCACGCCGTCTGATGCGTGAACTCCGTCGTGCAAGGAAAACCCGACGTAAAGCATCCACCTTATCGGGCCGCTAAAAAAATTAATACATAAATCAGTAAATAAACAAACATGATATTAAACAAAGACAAATATGTTTCAAACTAGCATTGTATTCACCCAAATCATTATTCTATCATAGTTCACAAAATGCTCAGATAACATTCCAGAAGTAAGCACTTATATAAACATTTAAAAGGACAACATATATAAACATTCCAGAAGAAGAATAGTTTACTTTCGCAACACGAAACTTAAAATCGCAACGCGAAATGACTATCGCAACGCGGAAATGGCTATCGCAATGCGAAATGAAAATCGCAACAACAAAATCGCAACGCGAAATGAAATCGCAACGACAAAATTGCAACGACAAAATCGCAACGCGAAACACAAATCGCATTGCGATTTTCATTTCGCGTTGCGATTTTGTCGTTGCGATTTCATTTCGCATTGCGATTTTGTCGTTGCGATTTTTATTTCGCATTGCGATAGCCATTTCCGCGTTGCGATAGTCATTTTCGTGTTGCGAAAGTAAACTATTCTTCTTCTGCAAATTGAAACTTGAATGGATTGCATTACTTCAACCAAAAGACAAACAAAACCAAAAACAAATACTAACAAAAACAGTTTAGCAGTATTGGCAGCAACCGAATGAATTACGAGTATGAAAAATCTTAAACTTACCTCGTTGCGTAGAGTATGAACCTCATTCTGCAACGATGCTACCATCTCACGTAGAGCGGCTACCTCACCGCGTAATATAGACACCTCAACACGCCATGCACCATCGTCTTTGCGTAAAGTACCGACCTCCTCACGCAAGGCATTGACCTCATCACGTAACTCCCCTAACTCATCCCGTTGAGGTGGAGAACAGGGAGATAAACATCGTGGCATCTTTTCCGGTCGCCTATCTTGCGGTGATGGTGGAGAAGAGGCTCGATGATGTGACAGAATAGGTGATGGCTGTCGTTGTGGAGGTGTATAGCCGGGTCGATCAGATGATGGCTCTGGGTGAGGTGATAGCTCTGGGCGAGGTGATGGCTCCCGAAGTGGAGGCTGCTCATCAACCGTTCCATCAAAAAATGCTTACTAGCTTGCCACCAATCAGTGGCAAGCTCAGCTTCCGTGGGTGTCAGCCTCTGTAGAGGAGTGTTGGCCTCCTAACAATATAAAAGCTCAAACAAAGTTAAACGTGTACTAGTAATAACTTGTTTATAAATATATGGTAGTATTTATGTTAACTTACATTATTTATTGTCGTATACCGTAGTAAATCTTCCCATTGCAAGGTCCGTTTCCTCTTCCAGGAAATAGCCCTGGGAATATCATTTGAAGTTTTTATTGCATATGTCTTCATGGCGGGAAAGGCCTCAAATATCCAAATCTACAAACAATATAATAACAAACATTAGTAATTGTTAAATAATTACTTATAATTTTAGAAACATCATATAAAAATTCTTACCTTAAAGGCCCAAATAAAGCCTGTCAAAGTGTATTTGGAACCATCGCCATGCAAACTTTTTCGATCATCCAAGGCAGACGATAACTTATTCCATGTAGCTTTCCATAAATACAAGCCCCACGGAAACAGGTTCCACGCATTTAGGTTTTCTACCAATTTGATTAGATCATTTGGAATAGGTTGTCTGGCCTCTCTGCCTAAAAAGCCGGCATGCAAAGAATTAGAAGGCATACTCGGACAACGTCGACGTCATCCATCCGAGTAAAACCATCTTTATTATTCAAAAATCTTGTCAGGTCTTCTACGTGTAGACTCGGCCTCTCCAGCTCAGGAAAAACCCGGGATAGCCATGATGGGCGGGTAATGTGTCTAGTGTACCGACCTACATCATCGTGTCCGAAGCATAGACCGGTGATTAAGCAAAACTCCTCCCGCCCAAAACACGTATACGCCGGTGGAAAATCAAACCATATCTCTTCATCACGACGTTGTATAGTCTCTGGTAGATCGCTAGTCATGGTTTGAAGAAACAGGTGTGTCAACATCGCATCTCCACCGGGATGTTGTACTTTCAGCCATGGCCCGAAGCATGTATCCTCAAACATTTTTCTTTGTGCAGGTGAAAGCTTCGACGCAATTGTTTTGGCCAGGCTGACTTTATTTCTCAAGGTCAATTGAGCCGAATAAAAGTTCTACAAAAACAATAAACATACTAAATTAGATATACCAAAAACTACACTGTGAAGATATATCAAAAACAATAATAAACATAAATAGTAGTAGTTTATTCTTCAAACTTAAATATGCAACACTGTGAATTTCGTATTTGTCTTTGTTTTTTGGTTGAAGTAATGCAATTCATTCAAGTTTCAATTTGCAGAAGAAGAATAGTTTTCTGAAAATGAAAATCGCAACACGAAAATGAAAATCGCAACGCGAATTCGACTATCGCAACGAGAGAATCGCAACGCGAAACTAAAATCGCGTTGCGATTTGCATTTCGCGTTGCGATTCTCGGTTGATTTAATAAGCAATCTAAGTGAAATGGTTAATCTATTATTGAAATTACCAGTAAACTTATCATCAATTTCAATATGAAAAACCTAATAATAATGCAAAAATTTCAAAAAGAAAATAATTAAAAAAACTAACCCTCGTTTGGTTGATTTGGTTGATTTTCCATTTCTGATTGTGAGGGTGGCTCTGAGAGATGGAGATAGACGGATTTCGTCGGAGATGGGTGAGAGAGTGAGAGATGGAGATGGGACTGAGTTGTGATTTTAGGTTTTAGGTTATGAGTTGCGATTACGGGATATACTGTGGACAGTTCAGTGTTCCAATATATTAATATTCGTGTTTGGAATTTAAAAATAAAATACTTGGCCAGGATACTAATGGCGCTTTGAAAAATCGCATTGCGATTATGTATTATCGCGTTGCGAAAGTCAGAATCGCGTTGCGAAAGTCAGTATCGCGTTGCGAAAGTAAGTATCTCGTTGCGATTTTTTATTATCGCATTGCGATAGTCAGTATCGCATTACGATTTTCCCAATTCGCGTTGCGATTTACTTATTCGCATTGCGATTTTCCCAATTCGCGTTGCGATTTACTTATTCGCATTGCGAATTGGGAAAATCACAACGATACTGTAGACCATCGCAACGCGATTTTCAACTATCGCATTGCGAAAATGCAACGCGAATTTGCGATAATGGAGATCGCGTTGCGAATTAGCGATCGCATTGCGATTTTGTTGGTCATTTTGGCAAATCCGGAAAAAGTTGGTTAAAATCGTATATTATATGAGATTTTTGGTCACTGAGGTTATTTTCTCTTATAATTATTGTGATGAATCCTTGAAATGGTCCCAATAATTCAAAAAAATTTGTTTTCCCTATATATAGGTTAATTTAAATGTAGGTCTTTTAAAAAAAATGCCGATGCAATAAATGGTCCAATCTTGAGCATAGTGTGGAAAGCCTGTGGCCCAAACATTAGGATCTAACTTAGGATTGTGGGAGGGGAAAGTTACAAGTATCAGGTGATACATTGATTAAAAAAAAAAAACTGAAATTGGTTACATTGGCCGCCTTTCTCTCATATCAGTTGTGGTGATCATGGGTACAAAACTAAAGCACTTGGACAAAATTTACATAAACCCACCCAAAAGTCAGTAACAACCATAGCTGTATTTCAACCTTTCGTTCTTTCCCATGTCTTGGTATTTGGATTGTTCTGAAGCCTCAGCTAAAGAGGAGAAAGTTCTTTCACCTGCTGGCTATTTGTATGCCTCACTATCAGTAGAATGCTCCGGAACTAAAACTCAAACCACAAAAGAAACATAAACTGTTGATAATCTCAGGAGTTTAATAGACATGATGACATTTTGCATTATCATCAACAAAACAAGGACTTTTCGAGAATGAATTTGTTAGGTTTTAGTCTGAAAGAATCTCTTCCAACTCAGGTTCATCAGAGATGACTGCATCATAATCCGAACCTGTTCCGTTATATAGCTGCTTCTCTTGAGGCCAAATTTGATCGTCGTCGTCATCCAGATCAGGCCATTTTGGCTCATCGTTATCATCATAATCATTCTGATCATCACTTACCGTAGCCTCTTTTTTCAATGAAGCACCCGATTTCCCATTTTTCTTCTCTCTTAAATCTGTTACATTTGCCTTTTCCCTGGCCTCTGAATCTTCACATATACAAGCGGTTGGATTCTCATGAAATTCACCCCTGCCTGGCCTGGCCTCCTTTGGTTCCCCCATAAAGCCTCTCTGAAAAGTACGAACACTAGAGGCAAATGCTTCCCATGTCATGTTGTTTCTGTTCAAGAATAACCGATATAGTTTTTTAGCGTTTGGACGAATGGTGGGTTTATGTCCAAAATATTTCCTGCAACAAAACAAACGAGAAAAGTTAGCCAGCATTTATAGTAACGGAATGGAAAGACAGGCTTGTTTACCTTCGCCCAGCTAATATCTTAGCCATGTTACCATTGTTGTTGGTGACAAACACATCACTCTCATCACAAACAATAAAGTCAAGTGCAGCCATTCGAGAAGAGAACAAGGAGAATGGCGCTAATTCTTCCTTCGTGGCAATGGTATCTTTAGAGTAGAAGTTTGGGAAGAGTGATTTCAAGGGTCTCAAAGTTTCCTCCCCTCCATACACTTCACCAGAAGCCACATATATATGAACGTCACTGCCATATCCAAGAGCTCTCAGCATCAGACCAACTTCCTCTGGGGTAAGTGGGCATTTCCCTTGCCTTCTTTGCCGATCAGGATTGGTTTTCTGCATACCAATAAATAGGTCCATACAGCATTTGCAATAGATCAGCGGTTAAAGCAGATTGATGCAACTCAAACTAATACAGATTGGATAATTTGAAAGGACTGCAGTTTCTGTTCTCGCAATAGCTGTTGCTTAAAAATTTCCTATGCATCGCTTTTACCCTCTCTTGTTCTTTATAAAATCTTCACCCACTTTACTTGAACCTTTTATAATGTTTACACTTTACACATCATGCAAATGGAAAGAACTGAATTCCTCCCCTCCATTCGTGGAAGGAGACAATCATATTTATAAACTAAAAAAATATGTCGGGAGACCATGATTACTAAATTTGCTTTCGAATTGCGAGTTCTTTGCCAGTAAAAGATAAGACTCGGGACGAATAAAACTATTACGAGTATGAAACTTGAGTCTTACATGTAAAGTCTTCCACCTCTTCCGTATCGCACCTAGTTCATTCCTTTCCTTTTCACCTCCACCATAATCACATCCTGAGAATGCAAGCATATCAGGCTCAAACCTGTAACAAAAAAGTTTTGCTACATCAATAACCATAAGAACTGTTGCTTGAAAATAATGATGCATTCATTCATTGCTGTATGTGGACACGTCTATGATGATGGTTGAAGGTCTAGCTTTAAAACATGCAAGATATTTTCATTGTAACATCAGATATTTAATCTATCATCAAATGGTCATGCTGCCATTGTATCTGTATCATTCTTGTATATTTAGTTACGCTGTATCTGTATCATGAATGCAGGTTAAGCAGTTTCAAACCTTAAGGCCCATACAATCCAGGTATACTTGTGTACACAGCTAATTAGAATGATAGATATACAGGACCAAATAAAGATACATGCCTCAAGTGCAAAGCGATATAACGCTTGCTCCTCATCCTCATTCGATGAACAAGTGTTTTGCCCATTTCTAGAACAGGGTCAGCAAACTTCAGAGCATGGTAGTTAACTCGGCATCTTAACTTCTGCAGATCCGAATCCAATTTGTTTGCAAGTCTGTAATCAAACTTGTTGAGCTGAACTGCATGCTTCACATGACAAGAGAAGTGTTACTAGTGAAACCAACCAATATTAGATAGTTCTAAAGGACAAGAGTAATATCAACTGCCCTTAATTTGGTTATTAGATAGAATAGAGTGAAGTAATGGTTGAAACAAAAATGTGACTTAAGATGAAACAAATTTCAACAGAAATATAAAAGCCATTCAATACTATATCTAGGAAGACGAGTATTAAGGAGAGAAGATATGAATCCAAAATGCAAACAAATTTTCAATAAAACTTATTAGCGATCAGAAAGGTCTGTATGTTGGTTCTCTAGAGACTTTGTGTTTCCAATACTGAAAAGACTACTTATAAAGGATCTAGTGAAAGCTCAAGCAGATATGCCACTATGGTTGAAATGTGCAGGAAAGGTTAGTCATTATGGGTGCAAAAGTTTCCATGCATCACCAGTTTTTAACCTTTTACCTACCATTCTTTTTAATTACTCCCAGATTCTATATGACATACTAAAAGATGCCCTACCGCTCAATAATTCATCCTCCATGAACCAGCAAACCAACTTCAGCTTACAAGCATGGTTAGCATTCAGCAACATATTTGTTAATTTTCTCCATAGGAAAAGAATAAGATAGAATGTGAAGAGGCAAAAGGCACAAGTGAATAAAGAAATAAAAAAGTTGAACATGAAAAATATAGAGAATATGGAACTTACATGCCTTTTCAAAATAACTGGCAATACACGATTTTGGTAACACCTAACACTACATTTCCTTGGAACACGCATGGTGTATGGAGTCCAACTCTTCCCTCCCCTTTTAGGCAGCTGCTTTATGATTTTAACATTTTTTGATAAAGATGATATGAACCAATCAACATCAAAGATCTCCGAGAAGTTACTGGACATGGAGAAGTAGAAATTGTCACATAACATATTGACAACTCAACTCGTGCATAACTTCTCTTCAATATCAGTGGCTAAATGATATTAGGAATTCAAATGGCAAATATCTTTCATCCCATTACACACCTGGCGTCCTTCCAAAAGGATTTTTGGTCCAACTTTGGAACAACAAGAGTAGCATTCAGAATGCGAGCAGCGACAACAGCATCAGTAATCTGCAACATGCATTACTAGTAAGCTTGATCTCAAAATGGCATCAATAGAGCAATAAAAGAACGATCCAATCCTTGTGGTCATGAGACATTGATGGTGAGTCGGTAACAGAAAGCTCAGACTAGTAAAGGACCAATAGTTTCAAGCATGTCTGCAGATCACTAAAGTTTCAATCATCTAGAATCAGCAAAATCAATGCAAATAATTGAAAGCATGTCTTCTTGAATTCTGCCTTTGCAAGCTCTATAAGAATTTAGCAAGAGAAACATGAATCTTACTAGCTGGCTTGCAGCTTCTCATAGTAATTATGATAATCAAACCCAAAATCAAGGCATTAAAATGCTATAAGACATCATTCCAGCAGATAAAATAACTCTACTGAGAACAGTGAGAAGTAGCTATCAGTGTTACCCCAGTTCTTTGTTGGTTCAAGCCTCCACTAGTGGCAATAGCCAGATATCGTGTGGGATGCGAAACAGCTTCAGCTTCTGCAATACAACCAATGCATTAATGATTTTCGTTGCATTATGTATATCAGCAATTTCCTCACTGTCCAAAGCAAGGTATAAAAACCCTAAATCATCTCAATCCTTTTATCATTATTCCTAGACTAGATTTGACATTTTCCAAACCTACCGTCTTTGACCCTAAAGTTTCTGCATAAAGATGTACAATTATCAGTCAAACTACAGAAAAAATGATTATACATACTTGCAAATTTGGCGCTGGCATTACTGCATCCATAAAAGAATTCAGCATTTTTCGAACTCCATATTTCACGATCTAATTTAGCTCCGCTACTCTGATTCTCAAAAACAATAACAGAAATTAGTCAACCGTTAGCATCCAACGAAATCTAAAGCAAAACGCACAATCACTGAAATTGTATAGAAAAATATAACACAGGAGCAAAAAAAAAGCCTAACCGGAACACGGAAAACTGAATCTCCACTGGTAGCAAGATCCTCAACGACTGCGTTAAACTACACCAAAGGAAAACAGAATTAAGTTAAAACAAAAATCAGTCATAAATTCAACGCGAACTTGAAACCGCGAGAAAGAGAGCGAGGAATTACAGAGCGCTGGTGATGGCGAAGGTTGAAGTGCTGCGATTCGTTAGGAGAAGGCGCGAGAAACGAAAGCAAAGCAAAGAGGATTAGAAGAACACCGGAGATGACCGATACCAGGTTAACCAGAGATCGGAGGCGGTTGTTGTGGGAAAGGTTTCGCCGCCGTGGCAAAGCCATTGCACCGTTACTTCCGCCGCCGCCGCTTTTTCACTCCCTTCCTTCCAAGCAAACACTATAAGTGGAGAGCGTGTGTAAGAAACCGATTGATCTCTCTCTCAGCTCTGTGCTACTACTCCGCCATAGTAATAATAATAAGGTTATGGCATTGGCCGGGTAAGGACAAGAAGAAATAATACAAACAACAAATAGAAAAAGAAAATTAGAAACCGAGAGAAGTATAAAAAGTATGAACAAAACCACCTCAAGACGAAACGAATAACGGGTGGGTTGAGAGCGGTGGTGATCTGGCTTCTGCGCCCTTTTATTTCTTTTTACTTGTCAGTGTTTTGCTCATTTACTGTCACTATTCCTTTTCAGTAGGGGGAAAAAAGAGATTATGATTTTATGACACACTCACGGAAGAGGTGAAAAAAAATGAACACTTGTTAAATGTAAAAATGAAATTTACTAATTACACCCATCATTTCTTGGTCAATAAGAAGCATTACGTACTATTAAACAAACAATTAAATATTAGGGTAAAATACAAGAATGACCCCGACTGTAGAGAATTATTTTTTTGAATCCTTCTACTTTTAAAAATTATAAAATTGAGTTTTTTTTTAATTTTACATTATATATATATACCACATATTAACAAATATGAAAAAAATATAAATATATAGCGTATATGATTATAGAATTTTTTAAAAAATTTGAATCATTTAATACCATAACATTATAAATATTTATAATTGAATTTAAACAAAAACTCAAAATTCAAATGAAATTTGAGTTAGAAATTATGAATCGTTAACTCAACCAACTTAAATTTTTTTACTCATCTCGATCGAATACTCATCTTACCATTAGAGGTTTAGGGTTGTTTTTCTTCATATGAGTGTGTCCTCCAGAAAATTTTAAACTGATATCGTAATTTAAACAATATTATGGATTGTTTGCTAAAGAAACTATCGAATATTTTTTTGACTAGCCATTGGTTTGAGGATAAAAAATCACATTAAGGAGTGCCCAATGTTTTTTGTAGAGATTTTTTTAAATAAGATGTGAATCGTAGATCTCCATACGAGATAATAAACATAAATACATCGTGGAATTTAATTACTTTATTAATGTATAAGTCAACTAATTTTTAAAATTTGAAATTCATACGACTGGAAGAAAGTGAATTATATTGTTTAATAATTATTTAAATTATATTATTTTTCTTTGAAGTTTATGAAAGATCACTCACGAAATGTATCGTGATTATTTCCCATTATCATTAAAATAACTCGATATATTGAAGGAATCTTAGTGAAACTTGATGCTTATCTTTAATTTTATGATAAGTTAAACACTTCAAAATGAGTTCTACTATAACTCTCTTCATGTCTGTCTATCATTAAACTAAATCTTTGTACATTTTTTAATTTAATTTTTAAATATTTTGAAAGCTTTTAGTTTTGTTTATATATTTGCATTTTCTTTTAAATAACCAAAATAGTTTCGATTATAAACTCATGAATTTTTAATTAAAAATTATTGAAGTATCAACGTATTATGATTCCATAAAGAAAATTTTTATTCTAATATATATACCTTGTTATATTATTATTATTATTATTATTATTATGATATGATATGATATAATATAATATATGTGACTATTTATTTTACGTAATTTATTTCTAATGTATTTTTTAATTATTATGGTTTATTATGCTATATTTAGAAGTGGTAAATATACTGAATTATCATTTATTGAAATTATTTTCAAATACGAATCACTAATTTAATTTTACTTTTCCTTAGATTTTCCCTTAATAAGATAATGTCACTCATTTGTGGTTTACACCAACTTAAGTACCTAAACAAGAAAACGCAAGTAGTTGAAAACCCGACCCATTACAGGTTATCCTCTGGGGTGCTATTCCACGCTCTTCTGGTGAACGAGACTGCAAATTTCGATTTGACACCAACCAATAAACTCTCATCTTTCGGAGCTGCCGTACCAAAAAGCTCACCACTTTCACTTCACCCGTCGTGTTTAATGTCCACACCATAAACGAACACACCTTTGTTTTTATTGATTGTAGGAGCTAAGATGAATTCCTTGATTGTGAAGCCCTCTTCTTTTGTGCTGCAGTCTTCCTTCACTGTCTTCTCATCGTATAATAACACTAAACAATCTATTCCTTCGTCGGTTCGCTTCCCACGGAAGATTAAAAGTAGCACGGGATTGGGTTTGAGAGTTAAAGCTTATGATTCTTCCAAGAGCGATGATGGGTCTAAATCCAATGATGATTCCAAGCCTCCTCATGGCAGTCTGGTATCTCTCTCTCTCTGTTTCTCTTTTTCATGGGTCTCTTTTCTTGTATGGGTGTTTTATGCTTGAGGGTTTTAAGTGTAACTTTTTTTTTCTTTTATGAAGAAAAATCAGCTGCCTAAGACCAGGCGAGAGATTCTATTGGAGTATGTGAAAAATGTGCAGCCGGAGTTCATGGAATTGTTCGTGAAACGAGCTCCTCAACAGGTTTTCATTTTTTTTTCTTTCTGCAAAGGGTTATAATTTCTTAGGCTCTGGAAATGAAATGAAACTGAAAATTGAGGAAAAAAAATTCCCAGGTTGTTGAGGCAATGCGGCAAACAGTGACGAACATGATTGGAACACTGCCCCCGCAATTCTTTGCTGTGACAGTCACCACCGTAAGCATATTATGATAATAGATTTTCTTTGTTTCGATTTTGACTCAGATTGTAGCGTTATTGAACCAAGCGCTTGTTGGTTTAGGCAATCATTGGGAGCTCTTTGATTTCACTATAGGTTGCTGGGATCTTATAAAACTAATGTATAGTGTTATGATTACTAGATATGTGTTTAAGAATGCAAAATATGTTCTTCGATTATATTTTTATCATGTTTATCAGTGTTATTGAACTTGACTTGGTTTAGACAATCATTTGGATTTCTTTGATTTTCTCCTTTAGGTTGCTGAAAATCTTGCACAACTCATGTACAGTGTTATGATGACTGGATATATGTTTAAGAATGCACAATACCGATTGGAATTGCATCAAGGTTTAGAGCAGGCTGCTCTTCCTGAGGTGCAAGAGAAAAAGGTACGTGTTTTACCCCTTTTGCGTTGCATCTTGAAAGAAACCAAGATCTTGAGAGGCTGATGCTATTGCTTTGCCACGTAATACGTACCCAAAATGTAATGGCTTGCACATCACATCATCTTGATGGTGCTTTGTTCTGGAACCATGTATGATGCAGCCTGTTCTGTCAGGGAGAAATCTCACATTGATAGATATGAGAAACAGATAGTCAGATGTCGCATACCATCATGTATTTCATTTTAGTGATATAAAAGCATGGGCCAATTTGTGTCTATTCAAAGCATACCTGTTGTGATTAATTTCTATTCTTTAAGCCATTGAATCCTATCAAGTTATCTTTGCTGTCTTTTACTCCGGAGAGAGATATTTTGCACAGTTTGATGCTAATGTAAGTTAACCTCTCAGTATAGCTTTGTTTGAAGTGATCAACAACGCATGATTCTTTTTCCTGTATTTCTTAAAATGTTTGGTGTTACTTGTTGAGCACTTTGATTTCCTGTACACTGCTCTCTATTTAATTTTCACCATGTTGACTTAACTGATCTGTTTAATGGCAATGATGTTTATTTCAATGAACTCTTAATTCTTAAATGTCCAAATATTTTTCAATGGTGCTAAAGGGCTTCATCTTTACAGGATGTTCCAGATTACGCACCCGGTACGCAAAAGAATGTGTCTGGTGAAGTTATCAGGTGGAATAATGTTTCTGGCCCCGAGAAAATAGATGCTAAAAAGTACATTGAGTTACTTGAAGCAGAGATTGAGGAACTAAATCGTCAAGTTGGCAGAAATTCTGCTAATGGTCCAAATGAACTGTTAGAATATCTCAAGTCTCTTGAGCCCCAAAATTTGAAGGTATATAAAGCTGTTTATAATTTCATGGAATTGGTTCTAGTTGACAGCTAATTCTATAGTTCTGTTTGCATTTTGATTATGACTAGAACTTAATGAATACTTGTTGCATTACGAATCCATTATAATTGTTCTTTCTACTTGCTTCAAATTTGATTTATCTACATATGTATTAACTCAAATTACATGCTTTGTAGGAGTTGACAAGTAGTGCTGGAGAGGATGTCGTATTTGCAATGAATACGTTCATTAAGCGTCTTTTAGCTGTTTCGGATCCTAACCAAATGAAGGTTACCGTTACATTACTTTGATGGTTTTGGTTTCATGGTTTAAATTTTCATTTGAATGAAGAAATCAGTTGGAGATCTCCATCCTCTTTGTTTTGGAGAATCAGAATCAGAATTCCACTTTTTGATTTGGGAGATACATGCACCTTGAGAAGAAACGTGTAATCCATACTGCAATTTCATTTTATTTTTGAAAGACATCCTAACCTACCATTGTTTTGTGTTACAGACAAGTGTAACTGAGACTAGTGCACCGGAACTAGCGAAGCTTCTTTATTGGCTCATGGTGGTTGGATACAGCCTTCGTAACATTGAAGTCCGATTTGATATGGAAAGAGTACTCGGCACCCCTCCAAAGCTCGCCGAGTTACCCCCAGGAGAAGATATTTAAATGCTGGCAGTTTCAACTGCTAATATACTCGATAGCAAATTTGGAGAACATCAACATGCTATTATTTACGTGGAGAAGCTGGGGGTGGTTAATTCAGGGGGATTTGCTGCAGGAGAAAACATGGAAATTTTGTGCATGCCTTGCACGTTTGGCTTCTATTTTATCCAAAATTTATGATGAAACAAAGTCTTTTCACTCGTAATTCTTACCTTTAAATAGAGCTAAATTTTGGCATTCATCTAACATTGCTGCAAATGGTTCTTCCAAAAGTTTCATTACATCAGACAGCTCAAAATTGTACTCATATTTTAACTTATTTTCTTCCAGTGATGTTTTAATAAGAGATCATCCACATACTCGATCTGCAATGCTTCCATGTCGGTGTTGTGAAAACTGCCATCGTCATATGCAGAGTTAAGGGAAGTGCACTCCAATGGAGGTTGACTGAATTTATTAATCAGTGACAGATTTATGCACGTGTTCATTTTGAGATTTAAATTTTATTCGACTAATTATTTATTTTATTGGTTGTATCTATTTCATATAAAAAATTATGTTATTAATATATGTGTTTAATTTAAAAAATATTTTTGAAGATTTTATAAATTTATTCCCTAATATTATAAAGTCATGCGTCAAAGTTGGATCACTTAGCGTGACATCTAAGGAAAGCAATAAGAAAAGCTGATGGTGATTTTGTAACTGCCTTACAAAGAGATGACGGATGGCTTAAATTTTGTGAGTACATGAAAAAGATAGGTGCAACTCTGGTCTCTATGAGATGATTTTGGGTGGAAAAACCAATGTGTGTCGGATGGGTCTAAAGTACAATACGTTAATATAAGATAAAAACGATAAAAATTCGATTGTAATCGAAAAATTTATTAAGAGACTAATTTTTTTAATTTGAACATAATATTTTAGGTTAAAATCGAAATATTACTTCTTCATAATAAATCATATAAATTGTATAATTATTCCGATTGTAACTTAAAAAGTTATATTCAAGACATTTTTAGTTGTAATCTAAATTATTGAAAAATGTATAATTTTTTAGGTTGAACACGTAACATTATAAATTAAAACCCGCCACTATGTAATATCTTTTGTTGTAACTGAAATTATTGCAAATTATATAACTTTTAGGTTAAACATATAACATTTTAGATTAAAAACTATCATACATTAATCTTACATTAGGCCGTAGTGGAACCACCCACGTAGGAACTCTGTACATGAACGGAATTGAAGCATTAGCGTTAGCAATGCATGTTCTATTCAGATTTAATAAATACAAGTACCAACTTTGTAAAGTTTGAGAAATATAGATTAAACATTAGAATAAATCTAAGTGAAAGACTCATTAATTGATCGAGTGATCAAGGTTATTTATGTTGTTCCATCTTGTGTGAATTTGAATCTTAGCATTTGCCTTAAGAATCCATTTAATCGAAGAATAAAGCCTTGTGGGAATTATACACCTTAATTTTTTTTACAATTAATATTTTAAAAATACAACAGTTGAATTTCATATTCTATTCATATAGATTAGGTATGCCAAATTTTGAGTAAACTAAAAATTTTTATTTGATAATGAACGCTCGTATACCCCTGAAAACGTGATATTCAAATCCATAACTTTAAACGACAATCCTTTAATAACTAAGATCATTTGGTTCGTAAAAAATCATGAAAAAATTATTCTATTTCTCTACTGGAGAGCTAAAGTATATATATTCATGAAAAATATTTATGCTTGTAAAATAATGAGGAGAGGAGAAAAATGAAAAAACAAAGCAAAGTAACACAAAGAAAAATGAGGAATTCATGGATTTTAGCATAAACATTTAATTATAAATGTTACTATTTCATAATAGTTATTAAATTATTAATTTTATATGTTATAAGAATTAAATATTGATTATTAAATACAAACTGCATGTGCATTGGGAAAACATCTAGTTATATAAATGATATGTGGATTGTGCTAAACGTCAGAGTATTTTCGTGCAAGAGAAAATGGTGACGGAGGTCGAAATAGTTTCAAAAGAATTGATCAAACCGTCTTCTCCAACGCCTCATCATCTTAGAACACACTTGCTTTCCTTTTTGGATCAGTTCCTTCCTTCAATTTATGTTCCTATAGTCCTCTTTTATATGAACCAAGAAACCAGCATTCCACCGGCCGATATCATTCCTAGGAGGGCACGGTTGCTTAAGGAATCTCTATCAGAAACCTTAACTCTCTTTTACCCGTTTGCCGGAAGGATCGAGGACCATCATCTTTCTGTTGATTGTAATGACGAGGGGGCGTACTACGTCGAGGCTAGAGTTAATCGTCCGCTTGGGGAGTTTCTCAAGCTCACTGATTCGTCTTATGTTCCTCAACTGCTCCCTGCAACGAGTGCAGGAGGTTATGTAGCCATGATACAAGTAACGTCTTTTGCGTGCGGTGGTGTTGTGGTGGGAACACGTCTCTCTCATATGGTTGTCAATGGAACTAGCATTACAACATTTCTTAGAAGTTGGGCTTCACTGACTCGTAAATCCGACGATGAAGCTGTTTTACCGGATTTCAACGCCTCTGTTGTCTTTCCACAGAATACGGCATTCTCCAAGGAGGCAACCTCAACACTAATGACCACATTTCTCAAAGAAAGAACATGCAGAATTACGAGAATTGTTTTTGATGCCTCGGCAATAGCTTCACTTGAGGCTAGAACAGCTAGTTCAAGTGTACCGAATCCGACACGAGTCGAAGTCGTCTCAGCCCTCCTCAGCAAGTGTATCATGGCTGCTCTTATATCAAAATCGGCACTTATAAATCATACAGTTAATCTTCGTCAAAGGACAGTACCGCAAATCCCGAAAACTTCAGTCGGAAACTTCTTATGTGTTGCGGCCGCTCTCGTGACTGAAAACGAAACAGAGTTGGATAGCTTGGTCTGCCTTCTGAGGAAAGCAATAAGGAAAATTGATGGCGATTTTGTTGCTTCTCTACGAGGAGATGGAGGATGGCTTAAATTCTTTGAGTATATGAAAGAGATCGGCAAGGTGTCGTGGTGAGATTGATGTTATTAATTTTACGAGCTGGTGCAACTTTGGTCTGTATGAGATAGATTATGGGTGGGGAAAGCCGACGTGGGTATGCAAGGCCTGTGCCGAATCAGAAGCTGCGATCCAGAATACGGTTCTTCTCATGGATACAGATTTGGAGAATGGAGTCGAAGCATTGGTGTTCATGAAGGAACAACACATGATTATGCTAGAGAAGAACGAAGAGCTCCTTGCATTTGGCACCTTAGGGAAAAGTCCACTCAGTTTAATGATTTAATAAAGTTATACAACACTGAACAATTTGGTAAGAGTAAGAATTCAATCAAATCGAATATTTTTTTTAAAATTAGTCATGCTAATAAATCTTATTTTATAACTCAAACTTTATTTATAAAATTTTCAAATCAAATTCATAAAATTAAAGTCAACTCGTTCAAGTTTTTATTTAAATTTAATTATAAATATTTATAATATTATCATACTTTTCTATAACTATATATGATATACATATACATTTTTTTATATGTAATATACATATATCATGTAAAGTTAAAAGATCCAACTCAAACTTGAAAACTAATCCACTAATTATTAAAATTTTCGAGTTATTCGAATTATATTTTATACCTCTATTTAAATTTTAAAAAAATTCGAGTGAAATTCTACTCACCTCTATTGGCTGGGGTTACATCATGTTCTATTTTAATTCATAATTTCATTTTTAAGTTTTTTAATATTATTCTACCAAGAACTTGTGATTCTGCCTGAGAAAATGGGCATGGAAGTCGAAATAGTTTCCAAGCGCTATTCTTCAACACCTAGCACACATGCTTTTGACAATGATCGAAAGAAATAAAATCAGATCAGCACACAATATATAGATGTTTTTCCCCCCTTTTGTCAAAAAAAATATTTAACAGCAAACATGGAAACGGTATAAAAAAATTCATGCAAAAGAGTCCTGATCAAGCATCGAGAACGGGGAAGCGGTGTTCCGGCCACTTCGGATATGCACGTTTGTATAAACTCATACAAACAGTGTCATGTTGCTGAAGACCCCCATTGAATACGCATTTCATTGCTCCTGATAAAGAAAA